>NC_051071.1:78199326-78520782 GCF_004664715.2 Peromyscus leucopus
TTCAGCCCTCTCTCCCCTGTATGTGATCTGGGGATCTAACTCAGGTGGTCAGTCCTGGAGGCGAGCACCTCCACCCACTGAGACGTTTCTGCAGTCCCAAAGCTTTTACATTTAAAAAATGTGCTAGATGTTGATAGTTAGGGTTTCTATTGCTGTGAAGAGACACCATGACCATGGCAACTCTTATAAAGGAAGCGTTTCATTGGGGTGGCTCGCTTACAGTTTCAGAGGTTCAGTCCATTATCATCATGGCAGTGGTGTGCAGGCAGACATGGTGCTGGAGAAGGAGCTGAGGGTCCTACATCTTGATCCACATGCAGCAGGAGGAGTCTGTGTGTCACACTAGGTGTAGCTTGAGCATATAAGACTTCAAAGCCCACCTCCACAGTGACACACTTCCTCCAACAAGGCCACACCTACTACAACAAGGTCATGCCTCCTAATAGTGCCACTCCCTATGGGCCAAACATTCAAACACATGAGTCTATGGGGGCCATACCTATTCAAACCACCACAGATGTGGTGACACAGGTGTGTGGAAGGAAGATCCACCTCAACTCCCCCATCTCTTTCCCCAAACCCGCCCTTTCAAAACCCGCCAAACACAACTCCTCCCCCATAGAGGCTCAAGACCCCTCCCATAGGGTATATAAGCTGCATCCCAGAAAACAGACACGTGGTTCTTCCCGTCTCCTCTCTGTGGGGTGCAGAATCGCCCGGAATGCTTTACCCGTTAAACCTGGGCTTTTCCCATTCGGTAGGATTTGGCTTGTTGCATCAGCGGAGAGGCTTTCACGGTGCAAAAGACTTATCACCAGGCATCCCAGATGGTAGAGACAGGGGATCAGAAGTTCAAGGTCATCCTCAGCTGTATAGTGAGTTCAAAGCCAGTCCGGGCTACATGAGCCTCTATTTCAAAACAAAACAAGAGCCAGTAAGATGGTTCAATGGGTAAAGACACATGCCAGGAAGCCTGGTGAAACTAAGTTCGAGTCCTGGGCCCCACATACATTGTCAAAGAAGAGAACTGACTTCTACAAGTTGTTCTCTGACTTTCAGTGGATTCTGTGGCACATGTGTCCCAGCTCAACACTACATACAAAAATAGTCAACTAATTAAAACAAAGTTAAAGAAAAACCACAAATAAAGAGCATTTTTAAACTGCTGTCATCCTGCTTAGCCCAGGTTCCTTTTGTTTATAAGACTATTTTGAAATGAATCTGAAAAAACTTCCTGAGGAATATAACACCTTTTATTCAACTAGATTTACATGAGTAGACTTTATTGGTTATCCATTGTTAAATATTCCATAGAAGCAAACTACATAGCAGTGGCATTTTATATCTGTTGGCTTCCCTGAGCCACTGAGATGCAATCATTACGTAAATACTCAGCAAAGAAAACTATGGTTTAAAATTGAAAGTAGCTGCTCAACCTGGAATGTGAGACTTGATTCGAAGGTTTTGACAAACTATAGAAATTTCTTTGGTTAAGAATTTGCCTTTTTTTTTTTTTTTTTTTTTTTTTTGGTTTTTTGGTTTTTCAAGACAGGGTTTCTCTGTGTAGCTTTGCGCCTTTCCTGGAACTCATTCTGTAGTCCAGGCTGGCCGCGAACTCACAGAGATCTGCCTGCTTCTGCCTCCCGAGTGCTGGGATTAAAGGCATGCACCACCACTGCCTGGCCTTTTTAAATTGTGTGTGTGTGTGTGTGTGTGTGTGTGTGTGTGTGTGTGTGTACATGCTTGTGGCATTGTGTGTATGTGTGGAGGTCAGAGGACAACTTTTGCGAGTTGTTTCTTTCCTGATACCGTATGGTCCCAGGGGTCAAACTCAGGCTTGGTGACAGGCCCTCTGAGCCATCTTGTCACCAGAATTTGTCCTTAATAGAGAAATTTAGTCTCTTGAGTTCAGGGTTTTGCTATCTAGCTAGGCTGGCCTCAAACTCCCAATAGCCCTGCTTTATCCTCAGGAAGACTGAGGTTACAGACATTATCTACCATGCCCAGCTTCAAGTATTCATTTTCAGGTTTGAATGAAGACCAATTTGATCATTGGTCTTTGAACACAACAGAGTGTTGGAGCTCAAATGAGCTATTAAAAAAAAAGAGTAATCATAAGTAAGTGAAAAGGGTTGTCTTTTAGAAGAAAGCCAAGAGTTTTCACCAGAGATGCACGATGACCACTCCATGCCTTCATTCCACAGCAATGCAGTACACTTTCAGGGACTGTTAGGTGGTTTTTGCCTTCATAGTTAAGGCCACTAGGAACAGGGCCCTGGAGCTCAGTTGCTCCCACATGCAGTTTCTCAGCAGTAGCCAGCAAATTCCCCCACTTCTACCACATATTTGGACCTTACATCCTGACAGAAGCCGAAGGGAGTTCCGGGCTACGTGGAACTGCTTGCAGGCCACGACACTGCATGGGTCTACCTCCCGGACTGTGTTTGAGAATTTTGAAACTATTTCCCTGTTATCTTCATTGACAAACTAGAGTCTGCACAATCACTGCCATGGTTGGAGCGTGCTCTGGGCACACCTTTGTGCTCTCTCGATTAGCTCAGCTCTTGGTCCCTGAGGTCCCTGCTGCACACTCTACAGCCATGCCTCGATTATCCTGCCCACTGCCAGTCACGTTCAGACACTCATCCTTGGCACCACCATGCTGTGGAATCTCCAGGACAAAGTTCAAACTTCAGCACCAATTGCCTTCTCCTGAACCAGACATCCTGTGGCCTCACAATGCAAATAGGTGTGCTTTGACAAAAGGGACTCATTAAAATATTGGGCTGAGATATACGTAATTAGAAAACTAAAGATTCATGGAAGCAAAACAGATACAGTACCAAAGTCAATTAAAAAAAAAAACAGAAATGTTCAGCTCTCTCCGTTCCAGGGGCAACTATATATACTTTCCCAAGTCAGCATTTCCCATTTGTGCAGACAAGACAGGGTCTAAATGATGCTGAGCCCTGCAGCATTGCTCCCTAGAAGAAAAGATTAAGAATAGACTGTCCTTTCTGAAGAACGATTCCCAATAAAAAGCCAGAAGCATGTCAAGAGTGTTAGGGTCATTTCTCCCAGTAGCACCCCTCCACCTCTGTAGCCAGAGTGACTTTCTCCTGTCACAGACCATTTCCAGCCCCTGTAGCTAGGTGAAGAGCCTGCCTCCAAGGAAGGCATTAGCATCCTGTTCGTCTACTGCACTGTGAGCGGCTTGAAACACAACTCATACATTTCCTGTACATTTTTCTCCTCTCCCCTTAAGCTTTACCCTTCCCGGGGACTGTGTGGTGCTGCTGAGCTGTCACGGGCGCGCTGTCCCTGGAAAGCCTCTCATTTTTCTTTTAGTGTTAGTTCTTAAGAAGCCACAAAGCAAAACAAATTACCCCCATAAAATTATAATGGTGAGCAGGAAAATTCATGAGAGCCCTCCTCCAGGATGACAATTGCCACAACTCACGCTTGCTCAGACCCTTTAGGCACCCATCTCCTCTGCCCTCCAGGGCTGGGGGATCCTGGGAGTTTGCTTCATGACCATGGAGGGCAGCAGGGGCCTCTCCGGTTTCCCAAACCACCCTAGACCTCTCTGACCATGCTGCTGTGCCACCAAAGCTGTCCCAACCAACGTCACAAGTGGTGACCTACAAGCTGGATAATCCAACAGCAGTGATTCATTTATTCTTTTTCTGCTCTCTCAAAAGGGATGAGCACTCTTGATTACCTCTTTCTATGAGAAAAAATGTCCTCATCAGTTGGGTTCCAAAATATCTCACCCTGAATCTGGCTTTCCTTTCATTCTCCTTTGCTGTTTCTGCTCCTCCAACCTCTAAAACTGTTAACCCCTGTCTTCGTAGCCCTCTAAGCTTCTCAATCAGCCTCCCTTCTGCTCTACAGAGATCTTCACCCTGCCTCAGAAATTCCATGACCTTGCTATCCCAACTCTACTGTTTCTCACCCAGACAGCTCTGTTTAGATCCTAGGTGGCCAGTGCCCTCTTGGAAATTGTATTTGCATGCTTCTTTGATGAGTCAAATTTACAGGATTTGAAACTGAATTCCTGCTCATTCCCTTGAAACTTCTTCCGCATCTCAGTAAATGATCAAGCTCCACTCAGTGCCTCAAGAGTCAGGGTGAACCCATTTCCCACACTCTTCTCCCTAAAACCTCGCTATGTCCATCCCAGGCCATCTCTTGTCTTCCTCCCTTCCTTGCTCTGGGCCAAGCCTCTGACATTCCTCGTCTGGGCTATCCCAACGGCCTCTCGCCCACAGTACCCTTCAATGAATGTACCACACAGTGGCAGAGCGAACTTCCTGCACATAGCAGACCATGTATTATGTTGTTCATGGTCTTCCATACCTCCTATGGCTACTTAGAGAAAGACATTAACCTGGCTCCCCAGGCTTACAAGTGCCTTCTGCTTCTGTAATACTCTAGTTCCAGGCCCATACCCCATCCCACCCATTTCTCTCTGCTCTGGGTACATTCTTTCTGCCCCTTAATCTGTCTCGTTCCTCTCTGGTTCCAGCTTTCCACTGTGCCTCCATTTCCACCTGTCTTCACTTTTCCCATCTGGCTAATTCCTGCCTATATTTAAATCTCACCTGAGGCAGATTTGCTTTCAAGACCTTCTCCCTGATCCTTGAGGCCAGGATCATTATCTGTGCCATAAACTCCCATGACCCATTAATATGCCTTCTCGGATATCCTCTGTGCTCATATTTATGGACTTAATGTTTTCTTCTCTGCTGATACATAGATTTCATGGGTTTGGGCCTTGGGTCTCTCTCATTCACAATAATGTCCTCTGTGCCTACATCAATGCTGGCACATAAATGGTGTCCAGCAAACAATTCATAAGTCAGTTTGAATTTGTTGTTTCAGCCTTAGAAAGAGCAGGAGTCAGGTCCTTTCTTTCTGTATTTCTATGCTCTTTTTGGTCCATCTGCACCCAAAAGGTTGTCTAGAACTGATGTTTGTGGCATCCCTCTCCATCCCTCTCACACCCTCACATTGCCTTGAGTGTTATTGGTACTCGGTGAATGTTTAGGATTGAGTGACAGGAGCTGGCCTCTGTTCAGAGGCAACACAGAAGAATCACCGAGCACAGGCTTGGTACCAACACAGCAGGGCTGGGTGACTCACACCATCCTTTAGGAGTTTAGACAGGCTACACCGAACCTTTGTGAGCTTCCTGTTCCTCCCCAGCTATAAAATGGGAATAATGATATTTTACTAACTCAGATTATAGAGAAGTTTTAAATGTACTTTTCCTTCTGAGGTTTCAGTAATTTTAGCTTGTGAAATAAATTAACAATAGATAACAGGGGAAAAAAAACGTACAAATTTATTACCTCCCCAAGGCATGGAGATATGAGACCCAAAGAGGCACAAAATGACTGAGCCTTACATAGAAATAAGCAAAGAGAAGAGGCTCGGATTCTGGGGGGAGGGAGATGGTGTAGGCTAGGGGTCAGTAGGAAAGCATGCACACAGTGAGCCAGGAGCAGGTACACAGTGAGCAAGTGTCTTCCTGCTATGCACAGGAAGTCACGAGGATCTTCCTGCTATGCCCAGGAAGTCATGAGGGTCTTCTTGCTTTGCACAGGAAGTAACGAGGGTCTTCCTGCTATGCGCAGGAAGTCACGAGGGTCTTCCTGCTATGCCCAGGAAGTCACGAGTATCTTCCTCCTATGCCCAGGAAGTCACGAGGGTCTTCTTGCTTTGCACAGGAAGTAACGAGGGTCTTCCTGCTATGCGCAGGAAGTCACGAGGGTCTTCCTGGTATGCGCAGGAAGTCACGAGTGTCTTCCTGCTATGCCCAGGAAGTCACGAGGGTCTTCTTGCTTTGCACAGGAAGTCACGAGGGTCTTCCTGCTATGCCAGGAAGTCACGAGGGTCTTCCTGCTATGCACAGGAAGTCACGAGGGTCTTCCTGCTATGCGCAGGAAGTCACGAGGGTCTTCCTGCTATGCGCAGGAAGTCACGAGGGTCTTCCTGGTATGCCCAGGAAGTCATGAGGGTCTTCCTGCTATGCCAGGAAGTCACGAGGGTCTTCCTGCTATGCACAGGAAGTCACGAGGGTCTTCCTGCTATGCCCAGGAAGTCATGAGGGTCTTCCTGCTATGCACAGGAAGTCATGAGGGTCTTCCTGCTATGCCAGGAAGTCATGAGGGTCTTCCTGATATGCCAGGAAGTCACGAGGGTCTTCCTGCTATGCCCAGGAAGTCACGAGGGTCTTCCTGCTATGCCAGGAAGTCACGAGGGTCTTCCTGCTATGCCCAGGAAGTCACGAGGGTCTTCCTGCTATGCCAGGAAGTCACGAGGGTCTTCCTGCTATGCCAGGAAGTCACGAGGGTCTTCCTGCTATGCCCAGGAAGTCATGAGGGTCTTCCTGCTATGCCAGGAAGTCACGAGGGTCTTCCTGCTATGCCAGGAAGTCACGAGGGTCTTCCTGCTATGCACAGGAAGTCACGAGGGTCTTCCTGCTATGCACAGGAAGTCATGAGGGTCTTCCTGGTATACCCAGGAAGTCATGAGGGTCTTCCTGATATGCCAGGAAGTCACGAGGGTCTTCCTGCTATGCCCAGGAAGTCACGAGGGTCTTCCTGCTATGCACAGGAAGTCATGAGGGTCTTCCTGGTATACCCAGGAAGTCATGAGGGTCTTCCTGATATGCCAGGAAGTCACGAGGGTCTTCCTGCTATGCCCAGGAAGTCACGAGGGTCTTCCTGCTATACACAGGAAGTCATGAGGGTCTTCCTGGTATACCCAGGAAGTCATGAGGGTCTTCCTGCTATGCACAGGAAGTCACGAGGGTCTTCCTGCTATGCCCAGGAAGTCATGAGGGTCTTCCTGCTATGCACAAAAAGCCTTGCAGTAACAGCCACCTGGATCAGGTGTCAGATGCCCAATTTACTTCCTTTTATAAAGAATCCTCCCAGGCAGAAAGTAGCGGAGAGGCAAAACTGTGTGACAGGGAGGATTCTGCCTATCCCCACTGTTTACTGACGTAGATGGATGCAAACCTTTTTTTAACCAAAGGACAGCTTTGAAAGCCATTCCCATATCCGCAGAGGTCTGCAGTTTCTCTGAATAACTAACTTGAAATATACCAAAGAAACATATTTAGGCTTAGATATTTTACTCTCCCGCAGGATAGGCAAAGATAAATTGCATGTACAACACATAAATTATTTTTTTTCAGTAGTGGGCATTTAATAAACAATGGCTGCCACCTCTGTAGCCAAACTAGGTCAACTGTAAAAACCTTAATTATACCTCTGACAAAGCAGAAATTACTAAATAAATGACAGTATTTCCATGCCAAGCAGGACTATAAAATCATTTGAAATGCCTTTAAGTAAAATCAGCTACATGGAGTAATGTTGGTACTTACAAAGTTGAGGACAAAAGCAAGTCTGGTAGCTGTATCAAGCAGGTCCCAGCATTAGAACTGAGAGCAGACAGTAGCTGCTGCCAGAACCACATGACTCCTGGTTCAGTTCGTGGCACTCCAGCATTCTGTGGAGTGAGAAGTGACATGATACTTAATGTCAGAAACATGACACCTTGTGTATTTTGTGAATAATATGTGAATGGATACATCACTGGCAGGACCTCATTTAGGAATTGTAGGGTTGTGGTTGGTTTTATAACCCGGGTTGTATTTATATGGTATTCACCAAAAACATGTACTGACTATTTAACTGAGACCAATTCTATTGTACAGTTTTGTGAATCTGACTGCTCATGGGGGATCTTGATAAAAAAAACTTCTAAACTTGCTCTTTACAGTTGGTTTTCTTTGCATTTTGTCTTACTTAGTTTTTATAATAAAGTAATAGGCAAATCGGGCGTGAGCTACCTCAGCTTCCTTCAGTCTCTATCCATCCCATCTTCCCATACGCCAGCAAGGAGGCGTCATGCAAGCAAGTTAACCCTCCTTTGCTCTGCTCCACCCTCCCGTCTGCGTGTGTAACCTGTCCGTCCCTGCTGCACGCTGCCCCGGTCTCCCCAGTCTTCAGTGTTCCCGGCCACATGGACCATCCTGATTCCTACCTTCTGTCTTTTCACTCAACAGGCGATATTCATGAGAAAGGCCCAGACACTTCCCTCCACCTTATCGGCTCCCAGTCACTCTTCAGTGTGGGTTTGAGTATACACTGCGCTCATTGGGACAGCCTCAAAAGTGTCTCCGGGAACTGTTGTCACATACAGAGGCCACCTCACGTCTTTAATTCTGAGGTTTCTTTGGTAGCTTTTGCCCATGCTAAGTGGTTAGCCTAGAACGTTCTCCCCTGGCCTGGTCCCCAGACTAACACCTTTTCACTTTATTAATTTTAAAGACCCAAATCAAATAACAGTGGCCAAAGAAGGTCTCTCCAATTCTCCACTCCATACCCCACTAAGGGTAAACTGTCTTTTACATTGTATGGCTCTCTTACATCTCTGATGGAAATGAGGTTTTTTCTTCTCTTGTGTTCTTGTCTTTTGTTTTCATATCCTGTCACGTGTTTAGATGTTAACTTATTTCAGCAGGGGTTTAGTGGGGTTTTTTTAGTGTAGAGATCTTTTACAGATTTTATGAGTATATATGTATCTTGTGATGTGCCAGATTTATCCTTATTTATGCCATCTTATGCTATTTTAATCTTTTGAAGTATTTTTAGTTGCTGATTATTCGTTCCTGGTGTATAAAAAGCACCTGATCTTTGCAAATTGATCTTGGATTCTGTAACTTTGAGACTGAGATATCTCTTTTCCATATCAGATTCCCTGGATTTCATGCAGAGACACTCATTTTAGCTGTACTCAAATAGATTTATTTCAACCAGAGTTTCTTCCTTCCCAGTCCAGATTCATTTTGATAGCTTTGCTGTATGACATTGCTTAGAACCTCACTTATAAAGTGAAGTAGATATGGTGTGAGAAGCCATTTCCTTGTCCTGCTTTAAACAGAAATAATATTTTTTTTTATTTGTTATGGAATCCTAGTCTGGCAGCCACTGCATGCTCTCCCTCCCACCCCCGCCACCACCAGAACCCCCCTCAGGTATTTAAGATATTTCCTTACTGTTTTGCCTTTACTCCTTTTTATAAGTAATGTGCTATCATCATTCATAACTTTGTTTTCCTGTATAAGCATCTTTCCTTATTATTTCTTTCAAGAAGTTCCTATCACAGACTTAAAAATTTGATTATAATGTGCCCCAAGGGTTTGTTTCTTTGTTTTACTGTTTTGTGTGTTGAGGCTTGTTGAGATTCTTAAAAACATTTTTTACATTTCTATTTCTAATTGAATATTTCTATTAGATAGATAGAAAATATTCTATCTGAATATTTTCAAGTATTTTTTTTTAGTATTTTTTTCCTGCTTTGTGTTTTCTTTTGATCACACATACACATGCAAACTCATCTCTTCTCTAAGCAGACTCTGAGTATAGACCACACCATGGAAGCTGTTTCCACACTGCTCATTATCTGATCATTAAAAACAGTTTTCTGTGTTTCGTTTGGATAGTTTCTATTGCTAGATCTTCTCAGAATTTATGTATATGTGCATGCACACACACACACACATGCACACACACACACACACACACGCATGCATGCACACACACACGTGTTTGTACGAGGAGACGTGTATAGATGCAGCCACCTGTGCCTGCAAACAGGACCCAGAAGAGAGCATCAGATGCCCCCTTCCATCACCGTCTATTGCTTTGAGGCAGAGTCTCTCCTCGAACCTAGGGCTTGCTTGTGTTTCCTTGGCTACATTGAAAACCCAGCAAGCCCCCGAGGATCCACATCCCACAGTGGCTTCTCACAGAGGTAGAGCTGCAAGGGTTTGCTGGGGGAACACCTGACTTGTGACGTGTGTGTGGGGACCCAGGCTCCGTCCCCAAGATTTTGGAGCAAGTTGTCTTATCTGCTGAACCCTCTCTTCAGTCCTGCTGTATCTAAAAACTCAGTATTTATTTCTATGATGTTTATTCTTCTGTTAATCTCAGACAGTGTATTTTTCATGTTGCACACTGCAGTTTCCATTTCTAAAGCTCAGCGTGCTTTTAAATAGCTTCCATGTCTCTACACAGCCTTTATTTGTTTGTGTGTGTGTTTGTTTTTCAAGACAAAGTCTCTCTGTGCAGCCCTGGCTGTCCTGGAACTCACTCTGTGGACGAGGAACTCACATTTTCACTACACAGCACCTGCTGATGGGCATCCTTGCTACAGTAAACAGAGCAGCAACAGACATGAATGTGCACGCATCTGTGTGGAGGGGCGCAAAGTCCTTTGGATACATGCTGAGAGGTAGAACTGCGTCATATGGTAGTCAAAACATTTCTGATAAACGTAGATGATTTCATCTGGCAGTCTTATTCTTAGGTATTTACCAAAGATAAATGAAAGTGCATGTCACACAAAGACCTAGACCCAAACATTCACAGCAGCTTGATTGAAAATCACCGCCACTACCAAGGCAAACAGCCCTGGCGAGTCGATGAACAAACCGGACACATGCACTCAGTGTTAAGCTATTCAGCCCCAAAGCAGCAAACTGCTGTCATCTGCAGCAGTGTGGATGCATCTCAGAAGAATTATGCCAAGTAAAAGATGTTAATCGCACAAAGGGAAACACTTTGTGATGTGATCTACAGGATGCTTCGGAAGAGACCACGCTACCAGGGAAAACCAGACCAATGGTTCGTTCCCAGGGCTGGGAATGAAGGAAGTGATTCATTACAGAGGGGCTCCAGAGGACATTTTAAGGTGACAGAAATTGTTCTCTATGTTGGTTGTAGTCATGGTCATAGAACTGAATGCACTTCTTAAAATGTATGCCAATTATCACATTCCTCTAGGGACCATTGCTGAGGAACTGAAGTAGAATTCAAGGCTCAACAGAACCAGAGGACTCAAGGCAATCCTGCTCAAGGGTCCACACTGGGCGTCTCTGAGGCTTTTGTTCTGGATGGTTCAGGGTTCACAGCAGGGACAGAGAAACAGTGATAAACATAGAGAGTATCTCTCATCACCGTCACCAGATGTGCTCAGGATGCTGGTCTCACTGCCAAACAGGGGTTGTTTGCAGAACGCCCTTAAGCAAACTAAGCTGCCTTGCTGGGGTGTCTGGAGAGTTCTTGCTCAAGGGATTCTTTGGGCAGGTGGAGGTATTCCTCCCAGGGGAATAAACAAAGTTCTAGGGGAACAGAGTCCACATAGCAGGATGGTGTAGCAAAGTCTACCAAATGCAGAGCGAAATCGTTATACACCAAAAAGGATAAATCTTACAGTATATAAATCATTATTCTTAAATATACATACAGCCTTTAAAAATTGCAAAATTTCAAGTCAGGCTCATCTCCGCAACTGACTTCTCATGGCTTGGCCATCCCAGACTGGGTTAAGCCATTTTTCTCATAGTTCCCACAGCGCATGGTACCTCGGTCACCTCCCAGAGGAGACCGTACTATGTTGGATTATGCATTTGTCAGCTCAGCTTTGCATTGCTATGACAAGGAAATACTGAAATGATGAACTTTGTAAGAAGAAGAAGAAGGTTATTTGGATTAAGTTTGGGGGTGTGCAAGGGCATGGCACCCGCTTCAGCTCAGCTCTCAGCAGCATCCCATCCTGGCAGATAGCAATGGTGCCAGTCCCTGCAGGAGCAGGAGGGCAGACAATTATTTCCAAGCTCTCTAGGGTTAATATTGCCGTGATGAAACACCATGACCAAGAGCAACTTGGGGGGAAAGGGTTTACATGGCTCACACTTCCGCATCACTGTTCTTCATGGAAGGAAGTCAGGACAGGAACTCAAACAGAGCAGGAACCTGGAGGCAGGAACCGCAGGCAGGAGCTGATGCAGAGGCCATGGAGGATGCTGCTTACTGGCTTGCTCATCATGGCCTACTCAGCCTGCTTTTTTATAGAACCCAGGTGCCCAGGGATGGCCTCACCCACAGTGGGCAGCCCCCCCCCATCAGTCACTAATTAAGAAAATACCCTGAGGCTTGCCTATAGTGGGTTCTTATGCAGACATTTGCTCAGTTGAGGCTCCCTCCTCTCATATGACTTAAGCTTGTATCAAGTTGACACGCATCTTTAGCTTGTGTCAAAGCTGACATAAAACTATCCAGCACAATTGACCACTTGTCAACTTGACGCACAAACAAATCACTATTAGGCCACAACCTTTCCTTTCTTGTTCATCCCCAATATTACAAATTAAGATTGACATCATAATGTAAAATATTTTCAAACTTGAAAGTGACAATCTTAGAAATTCCATTACTTTAAAAATTCAGTCTCTTTTTTAAAAAAAATCCAAAGTGTCTTTTAAATCCAAAATCTTTTTGAAAATCCAAAGTCTCTCAACTGTAGGATTCTGTAAAATCAAAAATACATTAAATACTTTCTTACTTCAAAGGGAGAACCAGGGCACAGTCACAATCTGAACAAAGCAAAATCAACTCCAAGTGTGCAAACAACTCATCAGCCAGTGTCTGGGACCCACTCACGACCTTCTGGGCTCCTCCAAGTGGTTTGGCTCCCTGCTCTGGTTGCACCTTCTGCAGCACACACAGCTTGTCTTCTAGGTTTGGGCTGTCCCCACTCCACCAGTGCTGCTGTTCTTGGTGATCGTCCCACAGAAGTGACATCTCCAAAATGTTGGGGTCTCTTGTTACAACCAGGCGGCGCTTTCACCGGTAGCCTCTCCTGCTACACAGTGCCAAGCCTCAGCTGCTCTCCATGACCCCTTCATGCCTTCAAAGCCAGCACCACCTGGGTGACTCTTACACTTCCAAGTCCCGCTGCCGGCACAATGAGCACAGTGGCTTCAGAACACAGTGCCTGTGTGCTGACCCTGGCTGGGGAAACACTTCCCAGAAGACTTCACACCAATGATGCTGGTCTCTCCTTCGTCACTGCTGATTTCTCAGCCCCAGCTGACCAGCGTCCATTGTCCCAGCAAAGCTAAGGTTTTACATCACTGATCCCAGTCTCTTGTTAGTCACAGCTGATTCTTCAGCCCCAGCTAAAACCAGAACCACTGGTCAGATTCTCAACTCAAAATAACAAACAGCCCTGATAGAGTCGTTGACTCTCAGACTTCCCCAGCCAGGCCTCAGTCATCTGCACTGCTTTCTACATTATCTTCTAAGCTCCCACAGAAAAGCTCATCAAGCTTTGAACACTCAAAATGGCTTTTCTAGCCCAAATTTCCCAAGTCCCTCCACAATCCTCCCCCAAAACAACCTGGCCAGGTCTGTCACAGCAGTATTCCTTTATCTTGGTGCCAGCTTGTCTTAGGTAGGGTTTCTACTGCTGTGATGAAACACCATGACCAAAACAACTCAGGGAGGAAAGGGTTTATCTGGCTTACACTTCCATATCTGCTCTTCATGGGAGGAAGTCAGGGCAGGAACTCAAGTAGGGAAGGAACCTAGAGTTAGAAGCTGATGCAGAGGCCATGGAGGGGTGCTGCTTACTGGCTTGCTCTTCATGGCTTGCTCAGCCTGCTCTTTTATAGAACCCAGGACCACCAGCCCAGGTATAATGGTCCAACCCTCAATGGGCTGGGCCTTCCCCCATCAATCACTAATTAAGAAAATGCCCTACAGGCTTGCCTACAGCCAGATCTTATGGAAACATTTTCTTATTTGACGGTCCCTCCCCTCTGACGACTTTAGATTTGTAGTGTTGACATAAAACTAGGCAGCACTCCACACCAAGAGTGGGGACAGAGAAAAGGATCTCATAATTTTACTCAAGACTGTACCCCCAAAGACCTACGGCCTTCCATTATGACCTACTTCCCAAAGGCTCCCATACTTCAGAACAGCATCTGGTGCAGACCCAGCCTTTAATGGACCCTTAGGGAAGACTCAGACCAGGCCCCCAACCATATCGGTGCTCAAAATAGTATTTGCATTTTTACATGTCCAGCCCCCTGCTGGAGAGTGAGCTCATTAAAGGAAGAAACCGTATTTCATTCGTCTCGCCTCCCTCTCCCACCCTCACACTCCCACCCGCTCCCTTCAGCCAACATATTGATCAGTTGATGATCAATGAAGTCTCTCCTCTGTTCTGCTTAGCAGGCTACCTAACGAAGTCCCCTGCTAAGTTCAGAATCTTGCCTCAAAAGTTGCCTCATCAAAATTCTCTATTTCCCTTTTCTTCCCTTCCAAGCTAATGTGGCTACATAATTCTTAATAAGGCATCAGTGACTGGTGGTGAGCACAGAAATGTTAGCATGTATTCCTGATATTTATTGATGTGTAAGATAGGGCCCTAATGGAAGGGTTTTTCACACAAACTAGCAGACTTGTTTTTGAGTAGATATTGATCAGTGTCTCTTGAATTTATTTAAAAATCACTAATAAGAACATATTCAAGTTTTAAAGTCGGGAGCTATGAGGTGTTTAGTAATTTTTTTTAATTCCCAGTGACTTCTAAAAAGTCGATGTAAAGAGAAGATGAAAGTGCCTTTTAGACATGTAAAAACAGCTTAGTCAGGAGCCCCCCTACACCCAAGGCTGCACCTGATAATGAGAACTTAGTGACAACACTCACTTAAGATAATCAGACACAGTCCTAGACCCCATGACACCCACTGGACAGTCTATAAGCAGAGACCAAGAGCAATGTTCTACTCTGCACATCTGGAGAGATACCACCTTGATCTGTCCTGAGGCTAAAGAGTCTCCCCAAAAATCCCGACCCTCGGAGGCTTCTGTTAAAAACTGGACCTAACCTTCAGCTAAAATATGTCATACAGGTGAGTAGCCTTGGGGAGATAGGTTTAGCATTGTAGTTATGAATTTAAAGTTGGACCAAAGTTAACTTTTAGTAGTTGTTTCTATGTGACTTCTAGCATGCATGCCATACCTGATGTTTCTACATGACTCCTAGCATGCACCGCATGCCTGATACTATAAAAGGGGGCCAGTATCAACCTCCGTTGTCACAGGCTTAAAATCCAACTTGGCTGGGGTCTCAGTTAGCTCATAAGCTTTTGTGGCCTGCAGTGATTTTTATTTTATTTTATTTTGTTTCTTTGTGTTTTTTTCTGGAATAAAGTTTGCTTCTGGTTTAATAGACTTTCGTGATCTGTCCCCCATTATTGAGAGACCCCAGACTCAACAATACTATGTGTATCTACCTTCTTGCTCACAACAGAAGGGAAGCTATGACCTCCTCTCGAATGTAGCCTGTATCTGGTGTCACTGGGGTTTCTTTTGCACAGGAATTACAAGGTCAACTGAACACTACTTCCCTTTTTCTGAGAATCCTTCAATTAAAAGAGTGGGGTAAGAATTCGAGGAAGACATTGTAAGAGAACAGGATGCTGCTGTCCTGGTCATCCTGTTGAAAACCCCTGCCACACAGAGAAGCTGCCTTTCCTCAAGAGCTACCCACTGCTCAAGGCTGTGTGGTTTCCGAAGTGGTTCTCACCTACCAATCAGGTCTTCACAGTGGCAGAGAAGGGAAGGAGAGAATTCACAAGTCCTGAGCATCCTCTTGTCTTCCATTATACTTGAAAGGCACAATGTATTAATCCAACCAAACTTTGCCTGCCCCATTAACTCACCTTCTGCTCCAACAGTCACAGTTCAGGGTCAAGACAGCCAGAGAAAAGGTTGCCTGGGTGGGACTCTGCTTGCTGTCCTGGCTAGGTTTGAATCAACTTGACCCACGCTAGAGTTCTCTGGGAAGAGGAACCTCGACCAAGAAAATGCCTCCATCAGATTGCCTGTAGGCAAGACTATAGGGCATTTTCTTGATTAATGATTCATAGGGAAGGGCCGAGCCCTCTGTGTGTGGCACCATCACCGGCCAGGTGCTCCTGGGATGTATAAGAAAGCAAACTTAGCAAGCCATGGGAGAAAGCCAGTAAGCATCATTCCTCCGTGGCTTCTGCTTCCGTTCCTGCCTCCAGGTTTTAGCGTCTAGGTTCCTGCCTTGCTCAAGTTCCTGCCTTGGCTTTCCTCTACAGACTGTGGCTTGAGATATGTGTTTTTACAGAAACAGTAGACAGCAGATGAAGACACTTGCCTTACACCAATTCTAAGCATCAAAATCACGGATAGGACTAAAAGTTAGAGGCTACCCCTACAAAGATTTCCTGAAATTTGGTTTTTGTTTTTTTTTGTTTTTTTTATCCAGTTCATTGACATACCTGTTCTTGTCTCTTTCCTGATGCTGTGATAAAAACCCTGACCACAGGCATCTTGGGGAGGAAAGGGTTTATTTGGCATTAAGGTCACATGAAGGAAAGCCAAGGTAGGAACCAGGTGGCAGGAAGTGAAGCAGAGACCATGGAGGAGCTGTTTACTAGCTCGATCTCCATGGCCTGTTCAAGTTGCTTATACAACCTAGTCCACACATACCTAGAGATAACACTACCCACAATAGGCTGGACCCTCCCACATTGATCATTAATCAGGAAAATGTCCCCCCAGGCATGTTCCTATGCCAATCTGACAGAGGCAATGCCTCAGGTAAGGTCCCATCCTCTTAGGCGACTCAAGTTTGTGTCAAATTGCCAAACTAGTCAGCACAGTGCCCATATTTTTTTCAATTTAAGAATTTTTTTATTCATTTTACATACCAACCACAGACCCCTCTCTCATCCCTCCTCCCACTCCTCCCCAAGTCTTCTACCCCGCCCCCCAGCCCTTCCTCCAAAAGGGTAAGGTCCCCCATGGGAAGTCAGCCAAGCCTGGTACATTCAGTTGAGGCAGGACCAAGCCTCTCCCCGCTGCATCAAGGCTGTGCAAGGTGTCCCACCATAGGTAAGATACTCTGCCAGCTCACGCAGTGCCCATATTTTTGACAACTTATTTCTTTAAAACATAATAAAAGGGCACATATTAATTAAAATATAGTATAAATAGTAAATATTGCACATATTAGCAGTAATCCTATATTTAGGACCATAGAATAAATTTTAGAATCTACTAGAGGGGGAGAATCCTTCCCCTGGACAATGCATGTGTGCCCCTAGCCCATGCCTGGTGACCTATAACAGAATACCGAACTGTCTTTTCTAAGGGTTTGCCAAACATTTCCATCTGTAAGGTTTCCTTCAATTTTTTTTTAATCAGATAGAGGAAGAATTTGCATCATTGTCTCACAAATGAGAAACTGAAGCTTAAAGAAGAAATTGCAAGAAGAACACACAACTGCTTTTCATTTCTCTTGCAGAGAAATTGACCCTCTAGTTAAAAATTAAACTGCCTCAGAGCCGGCCGTGGTAGGGACATTCCAGGCCTTGACTCAGTGGCTTCAGGCTCCTGGCTGCCCAATGTTTGGCTTCTGGATCCATTTTGCACAGGAGAAAAAAGAAGTAAATGTGAATTTTGGCTCTCCGAGCCTCCTGGGGACCTTGCCATTCACCCCACAACACCCCATCCTGCCGTACGTATTCTGTCCCTGTAACCTCAGCTCCAGAGGATAGGACCGTGAAGTCTAAGACATCCCTGGAAAAAAACAGATTATCCACCCCTGAGTATAGGTCACACTCTTCTTTGAACATGAGCTCTTTCCACATATCCCACCACCCAACACGGTGTCATGTGAGTCTCGGGGCCACTTTGACCAGCTCACGATGAATTCTAATCTGCCTTAAGTACAGATTGCTGACTGGCCCACCAGAGCAGCCTCTTTCTCTCTTAGTCCTTATGATGAAACTGATATTCTTCAGCAAGAGAATCCAGATGACTTCTGAATCTTCTTCCATTAGCAGTCAGTTTAAATTCACTTAATACTGTAAAAGCCAGAAAAGCTGTTTTTTTTTAATGTCATTTAAGAATGAGACTTGCTTAGAATTAATGTTTGCAGATTTGATGCTATTTTTGTCACAGAATTAGCATATATTCTGCCTCATCCAAATCACTTTTCTTTCTCCTCTCTGCCCTTTTCCAGAACTCCCAGAATTGGCTGGAATATAGAACAGAATTTCCCACAACTCACAGACATTGCCCATCTGTCTCTAATTTCACGAAATGACAAACCAAAATGGCCCTGAGCGCCAAAAACGTTATTTCATTCTTCTCTCTGATAGCCCAGTTAGGCCAGTAGATTTCTCTTTTCCGTTAGTAGAAGAAAGGCATTGAAAGCTGAGTCAAGAAAAGAGGAAACAGATTCCAAGCAGTCCATTGCCGTGCTACTGCTGAGAACTTGCAAGAAGCGGGACTCTTCAGATCCAGGTGACGGCACTCAGCCCAGGAATGTCTGAGAATCACAGAGATTACTGCACTTCCCTACAAAACACAAACCGAAAGATTTCATCTGATTCTGGGAGCAGCCCTTTAATATGGGGCAGAGTGTGTGGAACAAGTCTTGTCGCCCACCCCCCACCCCCCACCCCCGGCGTGCGCAGTGGAAGTCAATGACTTTTATCTCAGGACAAAGACTTTTTGAGGTAAACCATCCTCTCCCAAAGGAAACAGTTCCTGGATTTGTTTGTTTCATTTTTCAGAGGACTTTAAAATGAACTGAGGTTGTAAGGGAAAAAAGAAAGAGATGGAGACTGACACAGAGACACAGAAAGAAATTGAACACAGCTCCAAAAGCGTCACGGATGGCGGCCAAACAGCAATTTCGATTGCTTTGTTTGACTGGATGATTCCTTTGGAAGGACGCATTCTGACAGAAGATACAGAATCAAACTCGGGAAATGGAAACACGGAATTAGTCATATTTTCGAGAAGTGGGCACAACAGAAAATAGAGCAGTTCAGAAGGTATTTAATTTAAAGTCAGAAATCCTGAGCTCTGATCCCAGGCTTCATTTGAGGTGGTTGAGACTTGCTCTTCACCCACTTGCCATCACCGGTGATCAGCGAGCATCCCCCTGGGAAGGTGACCTGAGAACTTGAGTAGCAATAAAGATGCAGTACCTGGTACAAAGAGAAGGCAATTAAACGTCAGGGGAAGCTCCATCAGCCTTTAGGCGGCCAGGTGTCTAAATGCCACCTCCCCTAAAAGCACAGATTGAAGAGATGACCTGGGTCCAGGAATGAGCTCCCAGGGAATGAAGAAGAGTCACAAAAGTCAAAAGGCCAACATACAAGTTCTCCATCAAGGCCACTGCTGTGCACAGCTGCCCATTTCTCCTGAGGCTCCCAAGAGGGATACATATTCCCAGAACGGGCTGTGGGTAGGCACCTCTCTACATGGTTCAGTCCCCCTTTGCTACAATGTGGCGCCCAGGACACTTGCTTTGGGCCCAGCAAGCTCCTGCTGCAGCTGGAGAAGGGCATGGACTAGAAGGAACAAGCTGAGAGCCTGAGATGAGTTTTGACAACTCCCACTGCTGGGAGCTCTCACGGCGTTGCCCACCCCAGCGAGGCAAACACCGGCGGCGGTGGTCTTGGGAGCTTTGACGTGGGCACCGGAGTGTTTTTTACGCCGTCCCGAGGCTGTCTTACAGTATTCCTTTGTTTATTCTAGCCTCCAAAATGACCAACACTACCTGAAGATCCTTCTCCTCATTCTGAGCCGTGCAGTTACGGATGAGTCCTTCCTGAAGAACGCAGCCCTTTGCAGCAGGAGGGCTGACCAGAATGCTCCCCCTGCCCACCGCCCCAGCCAGCTCTGCTTTGCTCTCAATCTCAACTTAAAATCATTTACTCCGGGAAGCTCTCCTTGACCTCTAGGTCAGTTACTCATATGTGTTCCCTAGGAACGGCATCCGGCTTCTGGGTGCTATGTAATCATATCTTATATTAAATGCTTCCTGAAATATCTGTTCCTCTAGACACACAAAACACACCATTCGGTCATCAGTTCTGTGAGATCAAGAAGAGTAATCTTTTATTGACAGATACAGTCCCAAACTTTTGCATACTTCCTGGCCCAAAAATCTAAATGATAAGCTTTTGTTCAGTTCACCGAGAAGAAGTCAAAACCGGCTCTGTACGGACAGAGACGGCCAGCCAGACTAGCTGTGGAGCCCCCATGGGACTGGACCAGGCCCTCTAGATAGACACAGTTGTTTAGCTTGAACTGTGGGGGCGGGGCAGGAAGTGGGATCAGGATCTGCCCCTAGTGCATGAGCTGGCTTTTTGGAGCCTAGTGCCTATGGTGAGACACTTTGCGCAGCCTTGGTGCCGGGGGGAGGGGCTTGGACCTGCCTCGGCTGAATGTAGCAGGCTCTGCTGACTCCCCATGGGAAACTTTACCTTGGAGGAGGTGGGAATGCGGGGGTAGGTTAGGGAGAAAGCTGGGGGGCAGGAGGAGGGAGGAGGGGGTATCTGTGGTTGGTATATAAAATGAACAGAAATTTTCTTAATAATAAAAAGGAAAAAAAAGTCAAACCCATTTGTTGCATTTGAAATTTGCCTGCAAGTCTTTTCTTCTGAGGTCCAAGCCTCTCTTTCTTGGTATGTTGTCTTCAGAGTAAGGATTCCAGAATGTTCTGTCCCGGGTCTCTTGCCCCAGGGAGAAAACAGTGCTCACCCTTTGGTAGAGTTGCCCTCCGGATTTCTCCCTTCTCTGCATCTCTGTCCTCCTCCCGGCTGACCTCCTTCTGAGGATCACTGTTTGCTTTGCAGGTAGCACACCCAGGGACAAGCAGTGTTGTTAGACCTATCCTGGCTTACAGTCAGTTTTCTTCCTGAGTCTGGCGGCCATCTTTCCTTGTTGCTAGAGTCTGGGGTGGCTTCTGTCGTTGTGAAGTGTATGTGTGTGTCCTCCTTGCTTCTCATCTCTTTGCCTTTGTCATGCTTGAAGGACCCCGGTCCTACACAAAAACAGGGAAGAGGCTAATGGAGGCCTTCTGGAGAATTGAGTTTTACTCACCATGACGAGCCAAGGACATCTTTCCTTTGGGGAACAGCCAGTGTGAGAGCTTCTCACTGAACTTGAAATGACTTCATAAACAAGCAAGAACATCCCAGAGTCGACCAGCCTCTCTGTGAGTGTAGGGAAGGATGCTGTGTTGTCTCGGAGGAGACTTCAGCAGACAGCAGATGCCTCCATGTTGGCATACAGCCACCGGAGTTTAATAAGTGGGAGACTAATAGAGGAGCCCAAAGCTGCCTCCGAAGGCCAGCAAATCTATGTGAGGGCCGTTAGCACAGACAGAGAATCCACATCCAGGGGCACTAAGGATGATGGATAAACGAAGCCCAGATGAGGGCAGACTGCTTGGAGCTCATTCACACAGTGGCACTTCTCACTTCCTCGGTTCCCACAGCCTGCTCTGCCCAGGGGCTGGTCGGCACCCCTTTTGTCTTGCCACCAGTATTTCCTATGCTTGTTTCTATTTGCCTCAGCTAGGAAGTGTGCCCTGAACCCTGGGACGGGTGGGGTACACCTTCTTCCTCATCCCTATCCCTGCAAGTACCCTGTTGTCTGCCCCATTCGATGGCATGGGGGGCAGATGGGTGGGAGGAAGTAAGGAGACATTTGTCTGGGGAGACAGGTCAGTACAATTGTCATTGACCTGGTGGAATGATCTCTGGGACCCAATTCTTCCCTCCTCCCTCGGCAAGCTCTAACCTCCCACCCCAGCCCTCTCTCAATTTGTTGACTATTCCAAAATCCTTCCTGCCTCCAGGCCTTTGGGCATGCTCCTGCCTCCGTCCTGAATTGATTATCTATCTACACCTTGAGATATAAACTCCTTCTCCTCTGTAGATTTTAGATTAAACGTTACTCTTCAGTGAGACCTTGGATGGTTACCTTATTGGATGGATGTGTCCCTCTTCACAGCCCATTAATCTCAATATTCTTTTTTCTTTCATCTTAATATTTACACAGCTCATAATTGTTTCACTTGTCTATTTACTAGTGGTGCTAAGAGGGATAGGAGTCTTCCTTACTAGAGAAAATGCCATTGGGACACAGGGCCTGACCAGCAGGTCCACTGAACTCTCTCCTGCACTTAATATATCACTTGGCACCTGGCAGGGGGCCAATGCTGTCAGCCATGATGTTGCTATAATCGTTATTTTCAACAGAATGTCTTTCGTATTCATAAAACTGAGTAGATGCCTCAAACTATTGACTTGACCATGAGCTGTTTCGTTTTCTAGATATTTTATTTTTATTAAGAACTATCAATTAATACATTCAGGGCCATCTCAGAATTCAGCAATATGTATTAAAGATGCCTTATGTATTAAAGGTCCCAGTTAACGCTTGTGAATAAATCCCTTCTAATGAAAGAAAATGCAATTTCATGATTAAGGGGTTTAGAAATAATCAAGACAGGGTTAAAAATAAAACTAGTGGGAGCCAAGCACACCAAAGAAGAGCTACTGGCATTCAAATCTTCCAAAATAATGTCCCAGACTATGATTTTACATAAAAAATAAATAAAATAATCGCTTGCCAAGCTACATAAAAAAAATCTTAAATTCTGAGAGAATTTAGAGCAGGAACTAAACCTTAACAGGCCTATAGAGTCTAGAACTTTCCAGCCCCCTATTTTTCCTAGCCAGTTTGAATGTTCCCTCATCTAATTTTTCATCATTCTGGAGATGAGGCACCATCAGTGGTCTGGTCTTAATTACCCAAACCGGGACTGTTAAGTTAATTGAAAACAAAATAAAACAAAAAAAACATGCCCTAAGCTAAGTTTTTAAATGAGCTTTGGTGCTTTGCAAAACCATGATACAGTCCCTGCTCAGTCCCTAGGCAACCGAAACATTAGCATTGGGTGTGCGTGAGCATTGTGTGTGTGTGTGTGTGTGTGTGTGTGTGTGTGATCACAGCTGTGTCTCATCTCCTTTAAGCTAGCTTTTAAAACTAATGAGTTATAAAGAAAATTTTGCTTCCTTCATGGAATGCTAGCAGCTTTATTATCAGCTTCTGGGGGCTTAAAAGTGGGGAGAAAGAGATGGGTAGACATTATGTAAATACAGTACTCATGAACATATTCTCAAAAACATTTTTAATCAACAGGACTGTCAAAGGCAGAGGACAAAACTTCTCTAGTCACCCCTCTTTCCCAACCCACTCCCACCCACCCTGTATGGTGCCCACACACACATCCTGCCATGTTCGAGAAATCCATTATTGCTTCACCTCATAGAGATTACCCCAGGCTCTCTATATGAGAACCCCGTGCACTCTTATTTATTAGTGCCTGGCTGTATAAGATGAAGAACACAATGGAGAGCTATGGGAAAAGCCAGAGAGAAGAGATGTTAAATTGTGCCAAAGCCAATTTTGTTTTCACAAAGTATTCCACGGGCAGCCTCATTTAATCTACAGCACAAACCTATGAATAAGAAGTCCTTACTGTTTTCCTGATGAGGAAACTGGGGTTTGGTGAGAGACTGACTCACCCACACTCTGGAACCAGTAAAAAGTAAAACTGGGTTTTGAACTCAAGACTCCAGCTACGCGGATCACTTTCCATCCTCTACGACCCAGAACCAGTTTGTCTCTTCTCCAGCTTCTTCACCAAGGCACAGGAAATGTTGCCAGGGAAACGAGGGTTCCTGTTGGGTTTTTAGCCTTGCTAATGAAACAATTTAAAAAGAAACTCAGGAGAATGCTCAAGGATCATGCTATGGAGATTTGGGGGTGTCCAATCAGGGGTCACAATAGGAACAGTCACTAGGGAAATTGGGGTCCCCTCGGGATTCTGTGCTGGTTGGTTTTGTCAACTTTTGACAAACTAGAGTCACATTAGGAAAGGAAACCTCAACTGAGGAATTGCCTCCATCTGACTGGCCTGCGGGCATGTCTCGGGGCATTTTCTTGATTGATGGCTGGTGTGAGAGAGCCCAGCCCACTGTGGGCAGTTCCACCACTAGGCAGGTGACCCGGGTTGTATGAGAAAGTAGGCTGATGTCTTAGTTAGAGTTACTATTGTTGTGATGAAACATTATGACCAAAGCAGCTTGGGGAGGACAGGGTTTATCTGGCTTACTCTTCCACATCACTCACTGTTCATTACTGGAAGAAGCCAGGACAGGAACCCAGTACAGCACTGATGCAGAGGCCATGGAGGAGTGCCACTTCCCCGTGGCTTGCTCCCCGTGGCTTGCTCAGCCTGCTTTCTTATAGAACCCAGGACCACCAGTCCAGGGATGGCACCACCCACCATCAATGGTCCTCACCCATGGATCACTAATTAAGAAAATGTCTTACAGGTTTGCCTACAGCCTGATCTTCTGGAAGCATTTTCTCAGTTGGGGCTCCCGCCTCTCAGATGACAAGAGCTTGAATCAACTAGTCATAAAACTAGCCGGCCCAGCTGAGTAAGCCGGTGAGCAGCTTTACCCATGGTTCTCTGCCTCTGCTCCTACATAAGTCCCTGCCCTGACTCCCCTCGATGATGGACTGGGACACGAAGTGGAAGCCAAATAAACTCTTTCCTCTCTCAAGTTGTTTTGGGTTGTGGTGTTTTCCACAGCAGAAAACAAACTAGAACAAGTTCTTCATCTCATTAATAGAATAATTTAAAAGTAGACTCAAAATAAGCCTAAGGAGAATTTTATTAGCGTTTAAAATAAAATTCTCAGAGCAGCAAGCTGTAAATCTTGGCAGCTGTGTGTAGAAGCGGAAGACAGAGAGGAGAGCCACGCTGTTTATGTTAAGCTGGGACAGAGGTCAGTGACAGTGGGGGGAGAATCAGTCTCATGATGGAGAGGGTAGCTTTAGATGGAGCGAAAAGGCCCAAGTATGAGAAAAAGCAACCTTGAGCTCTGTCCAGAGGAAAAGTTATGACTCTCTCAGACAGGACCCAGAAAGGACAGACCCAACAGAACCTCGTGGTGGTTCTAGAAAAGCTGTGGAGAGGGCAAGGATTCTGGGAAATAAAGTACAGTGTCTCATTAATGTAGTTGTTCTCAACCTGTGTCGTATATCAGATATTTACATTACAATTCATAACAGTAGCAAAATTATAGTTATGAAGTAGCAACAAAAATAATTTCATGGTTGGGAGTCACCACAACATGAAGAGCTGTATTAAAGGGGCGTAGCATTGGAAGGTTGAGAACCACTACATTGATGGGATGACTCCCATCTCCTTAGCATAGTTTAAGGTGGACCCTCCTTCCAGAGGGATGACCCCTTACCCAGGTGAGCAACCAGTCCAATTTGGTTAACTCTTAAAGGAGAAAACAATAGCATGTCTTCACCCCTACATGTGTATTCCATGTTTTACTGTAATAATTGTATTAATGATGGTAAGAAAACAGGGTAGGAAGTCATCTCTAGGTAGCTGCTGGAAGGTGGGGGAGAAGAAGAGGAGGGAAGGAGGAGAAAGCCGTGCCTTTTGAGTTTGGGTCCAAGAAAGCAGGAATGTTTAGCAATGGAGGTTATCAGCAAACAGATCCATGGCAGAAAGGGGGCAAGAAGAGACTCCAGAGAGCAAGTGAGAAGGCCCAGGGTGTTAAGAAAGGCATGTTTAGACTTTTGGTCCATGCCCCAAAACAGAAAGTAGAAGAAAGAAAATTCACATTTTTTTAGTCAGAATTCAGAACACTGGGCAGGCCCGGCAGGGTTGTCGGTTGGAATCTCTGAAGCAGCTGCCCAGGGGGAAGGGCTTTTGGAACGTGCAAGTGCATCATCTCATGAGAGGATAATTATTCTTCCCATCTCCTTAGCGCGTCTTCAGGTAAATCAGTTTTCCTGAGGGGTGGTCTCTTGGCCAGGTGATCGACATGCCCAGCTGGATTCACTCTTAAGGGAAGAAACAACAGAATGTAATCATCTAACTTCAGGGACAGGTTGAAATGTCATGTGTGCACCCTGGGCCAGAAGGAGAACTGAAGAGTCCATTCTTTCAACCAGGAAGAAGTAAAGTCTTTGCTTAATGGGTCTCAACAAATCCCTGACGTTTCCACCTTTTCATGTGGTCTTTTAGATCCTAGAGAGAGGCAATGTTTCCTTTTCTAGTGCTACCTCACAATGGAGGGTCTCAAGCCAACCAAGCCGCAGAGGTTCTTGTTACTGTTCTGGAATTCTGTCACCAGTCCGCTAGCCAATTGTAAGGAGTGGCTTAGCCCAAAGGGCGGAGTTTTACTGGAGGGTCCGTGTTGTAAATAAAAGGCGGGGCCGTGGGATTCGGGCTCTCTTGGAAATGGGGGCGGAGGCAGGAAAGCAAGCGGGAGCAAGCATGGCAGGCAGCTTGGTTCAGGTTCCCCATCCTCCTTTTGGACCGAGGAAGCAGCCGCATAGCAGCTGGTGTCCCTGTTCCAGTTCTCCGTTCTGGCTTGTGGTTATTGTGCAGGGATTTTGCTTATTAATAAACAGTAAAGCAATCCCTGACTCCTTTATTAGGTTCATGCTCAATGGTTGATGGAGTTGAAAACAAGAGTCTCTATGGGATAAGACTCTGCTGAAGGTCTGGTCTGGAGACGATGCTGAGGCAGAGTCATGGGGTTGGAGCTGAGCCACAGGGTCAAGGTGAGTTGTAGAACCCCATAGGCCTTTTCTAGCTAGCTCGGAGAAGAGTAGTTACTTCTGGGAGAATGGGTACTTTAGAAGTTGAATTCTCCATGCACAAGGTGAAAACCACATTCTCCCTACGTCATCTGGTCACCTTGAGTTGAAAACCGCTCCTGGAATTCCATGCTGTCTTCAAAGAAAGGGACCTTATCAAGTCCCATCAAAAGTTAGTTTTACAGTGCCTTCAAAAGTTTATGGTACTGATAGAAAACATTGTTTTGCAGATACGACAAATCTAGCCAACTGCCATCTACTATCAAGTTCATTTTATGTCAAAAACTTAATGTTTTTCCCCTAACTTGGCCAATTCCTTATAGCTTTGGACTTTGGGCTACAGAATCATCTTTGTCTTTTTCTCTTGGTGGGCTGTCAGCCTCAAGCTTCCACACTTAGCACACTGGCAACACTGTGAACTTCTCTAACATCCCGGAGTCCCAGGAAGCAAAGACACAAGAGTTGATCCCCTAGAAAGGGTAGAGCGGGAATGGGACAGGGACAGGAAGGCAGAGGTTACAGACCCGCACACCTCCATTCTTTGCAGATAGCGGGAAAGAGCACAACTTTGCTTGCTAAGTTCACCACTTGAGACTCTTCTTTTCTTCGCTGGAGAGCTTCAGATTGCCAAGGTCAGCTTCAAAGGCAGAAGTACTGGAGTGCCGGGACTTTCCTGTTTAATAAACTAGTCTGTCTGCCTCGTCCTGTACCTTCATCAACTCCCATTTTCCTATTCCCATTTGCTTAGAATCTCACCTCCCTGCCGAAGTGTTAGTTGACAGGGAGGTGGTCATTTATGTGAGCATATCTTTGACAGTTCGGCTCTGAACAAAGGGTGCCACTGTTTTGGGATGGTGTACACTGTCAGGAGAAGACACTGGACACCAAGTAAGAATTTGGAACCAAGTTTTACAAAATTATCCTTTTAAGCCCTGCATTTTGCTTACTCAGAAGTGGATAAATTCTCTGAGGAAGAAGAGCACAAATACTTCTTTTTTTTTTTTTTTTGGTTTTTTGAGACAGGGTTTCTCTGTGTAGCTTTGCGCCTTTCCTGGAACTCTCTTTGGAGACCAGGCTGGCCTCGAACTAACAGAGATCCGCCTGGCTCTGCCTCCCGAGTGCTGGGATTAAAGGCGTGCACCACCACCGCCCGGCTGCACAAATACTTCTTAAGAAGGCTGAAGAAAGTATCATCCAAAGAAACAGCTCTCACCTCAAAGAAATAGCAGACATGGTTTATTCTGGAGCCAAAATTATGAGGGACCATGGCCCAGGAATATACATTAGGTCCCCATGAATACAATGTTCCAACAAGGAAGCAGTTTCATGAGTTTTTATAGTAAGGGAACAAAGGAAGTTTCTGAAAAGGCATTTTAAATAAACATTGGTGGTGGAAACATCAGAAATGTGGCCAGAGCAGATGGAGGGCTCTCCCCTACAGCCCTTGGATGCTGTCTGGTGGCATTCTTAGCTTTTGAGTTGGTACAAACTAGCGTCTCTTCTGTTAATAAATTCTAAAAGGTTTCTATCTGTTAATCACAGAATGTTAGTTCTGACACAGAAATGGGCAAGGAATGGCTATTTGGAGAGCTAAAGCTAGCCCAAAATAAAGTGTCATTAGACTCTGGACCTACAACATTCCAACCCCTCTACATCACTGTAGTTCTATTAGTCAATCCATCTTTTCAGACACAGCTTCTTCCCAGGAGTTCTCATTCACAGAAGTAATTAGATAATGTACAATGTCATGTGTCTGTAATGACAGCTGTAATTCTTGTACAGGGGTCTATCTATGGTACTTGAAGGTCTCGGATGTGGGGCCCCTTCCTGTAGCTCTTGGGGGAAGGAAGGTCTCACAGAATGAGCCTGTAGCCGGCTCTCTGGTTGCTACAGAGGACGCAGGGAAGGGGTGAAGGTCAGGACGGTGGCCATTCCTACCCCTTCTTATGTAAAGCCAGCCCCATGCTCCCACTCCCATCCCCATCCCTGGGAAAAATCCAGGCACCCTAAAAGTCCATTAGCTAGAGATTCACCAGCAAAGCGCTCAGGAGGGGCCTGTGAGAGGGGAGGGTGCTATAGGTATGGTGGCCGGAGCAGCAGTTTGGTCCGGACTCTAACGTTCCAGGAACCACACTGAGCAGGTTGTACAGAGGAAAACAGCAAAATGAGAGTTGTGGGCTCTACGTTTTGAAAACTACATTACGAAGAAAGAGAAAGGGGTGAAGGGCAGAGAGAAAGAAATGCAAAGGCTCGATCTGTTCAAATTTAAACTTTTAGAAAAATGTTCCTGTGAGAACTGAAAAAGGTGGCGATCCGCTACTTTTTATCCTGGTCTGTTTTAGAAATGAAATCTTCTCTCTGCAAATGAATACTATGTTTATACTGCTGGTATATTTTAATATTTAACATTTCAAGTCCACGGAACATTTATTTTAACCAAATTTGATACTTTAAAAATAATAAAAGAATGTTCTTCACGTTGCAAAAGGATTCACAACCAAGTTTCATAATCCACTGAGGCCCTTGGGGAATTTCCAGGCTGGTTATACTTATTAAAAGTTAGAGCATGTGCAAATTTTCCTGAGCTGATCTTTTGTGTAAATTGAGATACCTTTCCCTGGCAGGGTATCATTTTCAATTTGTAAAATGTTAATCCCCCAGAACCCTCTGCTGCTCCTCATCCTAAATCTAGAAGTCTCCTACACCAAAACCATAATTCTTTTCCCAAGTATCAGCCAAAGAAACTCCAAAGGGCAGGCATTTGCTTAATTAGACAATGTGGCACCATCAGCCGATCCTGCAAACTTTGGGCTTCAAAATAATTCAAAGGACATGAAACTGCTGACAGCCCATAATTTTTTTTTCCATTGAGACATCAAATGAATAGTCTCGGTGATCTTGCTCTTTTAAAAAAGTTGGACTCTGCAGTTCACTGGGTGATGTAAGCAGCATTAGGGAGCCTGTGTGACTTCAGGAACAAAACATCAGCCTCATGGGCTCGGCTGGTAAAGTGCTGCTTCCCATGCGTGAGGACCTGACTTCAGTTCCCAGCGTGCAAGTGAAAGCCAGGGAGAGTGGGATGCTAGAATCCAGCACTGGGCTGATGCAGGCAGGCAGGGAGGCAGACAGGCGATCCCTGGGACTTACTGAATAGCCAGCCTAGACCCAGTGAGGAACCTTGACTCAAAAATTAATGTATCCAGGTCCTGGGGAATACACCTAATGTAGACCTCTGGTCTACACATATTTGCACCCACCCACACAAACACACACACATGCACAAGCTCACAAAAGCTGTGTGTTTGTGTGTCAATTCATGATAAGGAGGGAGACAAACCAACTTATATCAATCATTGTCCTTAAATAAAGGCATTTTCTCAGCTACCTCCGAGGGGCACAGAGACTAACACTTTAACCGTTCTTTTTGTTGGTTTGTTTTGTTTGCTTTTGTTCTTGGAAACAGTCTCACTGTGTAGCTGTGACTGGCCTGCAACTCAATAGTGAACAATGCTGACCTTAAGCTTGCAGCAATCCCCCTGCCTCTGACTCCTGTCAAAGATTACAGACTTATACCAGCTCTGTCTATCCTCATGAGACACCCAAGCTCTCTCTACCCTCCCAAAGGCCTCTTGATTTTCCCCAGTTCTCAGCCTGAATCCCACTGTGTTTATCTGGGATGACTACCCATGAGTATTGTCTTGTTTTCAAAGGATGCACTGATACTCTCCAACAAGCTCATGTCTGTTATCTTGGCTGTGAAGTATGCTCTCGTTTCAGTTAAAAGAAGGATAAAGAAGGGGTCATCAGAGAAGCTGGCAGACATCTGACGCAAGTGGGAAGAAAGATACCAAGATAAAGCAGAGTCTGATGCTGATGAGACCCACCATGAGAGCAGGAGAAGGAAGACGGGGATGGGATGCTCCACAGGATGCAGGACATAGACCTAAAGACTTCCTCTCCATTGTAATGGACTGGTAACTTGGCCAACCCTCCTGATGAGGAAAATTGAAATAACTGGAAATTCTATAAAATTTATTAAATATATTGTAAAGAGAGTAACATTAGTAGGCCAACATCTATAAGACAGAAGAATCATGAAGATGTCAGACTGCCATTTCACTGGAGGTATGGTGACCAATCTAGCTGAGGCAGCTGAGGGCTGGACATGTACTAGATGACATCACAAGACCAGATTAAAGAAATAAGCAGTGTCTCCCAGAAGGAAACTCCTAAAACATCCGAAGCTTTGAGAGAAGCATCAAGAAGACATAGGAATAGAGGGCTGTAAGATGCCTATGGGTCGAAAGACTCATCTGTGTTGAACTCCAGGATGCTAGTAAGCCACAAGACAGAAAGAGCAGATACAGGCCTGTTTCTCTAAAGTCACTTCCTAGATACAAATGTGCACTTAGGAGCAGACAGTCTGTTGAGAAAACTGGATGGCCCCGGGAAAGGAAACAGGAACTTGGCATCCAACCTCTCACTTCATCACCAACAACATTGCCCAATCCCAAATACGGACATGCTAGGAAACTCTTACCTTCGTGGATTTGGACCAATTACATATGAATATTCATGGCGCTGGAGAAATGGCTCAGCAATTAAGAGTGTGTCCTACTCTTGGAGAGGAATCTGAGTTTGGTTCCCAACACCTATGCTGGGCATATCACAATCACCTATAACTCCAGCTCCAGGGGATCCGATGTCCTCTTTGGGTCTCCATGGGCACCCAAAATGTACAGTCACATACTAACACACAGACTATACACATAAATAAAAATCACTATTGTTTAAAAATTATACCCAGAGGGAAAAAGGCATCTTTCCTTCCCTTTAGATCTCCCAGTAACCCTGCTCTTATCCTCTTTATGACACTTTAAAGGGTACAGTTTGTTTGTTGTTTTTAATGAAACAGTACATGGTCCCAATGAATAGAATGAATCAACTGTTTAATGGGTTTATAAGGAAATGCAGTGGAATGATATAATGCAGTGAAAATGATAAACCATCAATCATTTTAAAACAGATAATGTTGAAAAACTACAAAATTAAAAACAGACAAAACTAAAAATATATTTCTCAGAGAAACAAACATGCACGTATCCTACAAGTATCCAGAAAATGAAGGAACTGATACATGTAGAATTCAGAGGACCAGATCTCTCTGGAGGAAGGGTAGAATCAATGGCACACAATAAAGAGAATTCACAAAAATAGTGTGTTACCCTTCTTATATCAAGAGATAGGTGTTGATATTTTTGTATTTTAATTATTTATATGCTGCATAGATTTTGGAAGCATTTTTGTCTACTGAGGAATTGATAGAAATGTAACAAATGCATATATTGACGTGATGATGAGGGTCAAGTTTGAACTCAATATTCAGACTGAGATCAAGGCAAAGCTGGAAGTTCATCATCACAGAACGGACCTTGGAAGACAAGACTCAACCTGAACTTTCCGCAGGAAACAAAACAAATCACCACTTTAGTCATATCATTTACAGCCTTCACTGCAGAATGTTTAAGGCTGGCATTACACCCAGGAATAACAATATCTCAGCACCCCCATTTCTAGATTTCTCGGGTGGTTGATGTACCACGCTTTTACAATTCAAATAAACACTCACTTTCAGCAGAGGCTTGGAGAGGAGCAAAGGGAGTATGTTCTGACAGTGTCAGTCATCATGAACTTCTGCCACCCCTACCCCCCCCACACCCCCATGACACGGCCCTCTGCTCCAGGACCTGGATTCCAGGAAGTCCTGGCTCCTCTGCAGTTTCTAGACCTAAAGTTGTATTCCGCAGTGATTATTCAATTTCACGGACCTAACCTCAAAACAGAACTGTTATTATTTCATGGAAATGTATAGATGGAGTGATGGAGGACATGAGAGGAGCTGGAGGAAGGACAAGAAATAGAGGTAAATGATACAGCTATATTTTAATTTTTAAAAAAGAAGTAAAAAAAGAAAGGAAGAAGAAAATGCATTCTCTCAATATTTCTAGAATTGGAAGCAATGTTTTGCTTTTGTGCATATTTTTTATTTTTTTATATTATATGTGAACTTACTATTTTTATCTGCCCTTAAAACTTGGGTTCAGAAATGTGGCCACTGTGGGGGCCCACAAAGGTTTCCTAGTGAGATCTGAGCTTCCTTCACCCAGCAGGGCTGAATTAGAGGATTGCTTGACCACATGCATAGTTACTAGGTGATTGGAAGGGTCTACACTTGGCTGTGCTAGGGAGAGGACTTTGCTCCACCCCTTGGCATTCCTATAAAAAGCCCCTTAGAAGAGACAGAAAGGGCCAGTGGATAAGGATTCTGTCTGTCCCTCCTGAGGCTATCCTGTGTTTCTGTCTCTCTCCCCTCTATATTTCTATCTAAATCTCTTATCCCTTTCTCTTCACGAGTACCCTGGGGGAAAAGTGGGAGCTGGTCCCCGCTGACCTTCAGGATACCCAATAGTCTCTATCTTTCCATTGGCTCCCCAGCCATTGGATGGACAGCAATTTCAGCCTCTTCCCTGGCGCCAAATGAGAAGCTAATGTTCAGTGCAGATGAGACCCTTGCACGCTGCAGGCCATCAGCTAGGCTACTTCGCTAGCAAGTTCCAGCCAATGAACTAGGCTACCTTCGAGAAATGCAAGACTGTCAGTTCAGTTTGTTGGTGTTAGGTATTCAGGTAGACGTTTAAGTATACCATAACCACTCCTCTGTCCTATTTGAACATGTTTTGTGAATGAGTATGACGAGGTGCCTTACAGACCTGTTGGATGTTATGACTGACTTTAACTGGGAAAAAGAAAAAGGATGAACGGTCCATTACCTTTCTGTCTGTTGTCTCGTGACCTCATTCTGCAGTTCCTTCCTGGACAGCGAAGGCTGGACACTGTCTGTCTTCTTGGTGTTTGCTCATCCTTACCCTCTGCCGTGACATAATAGCATATTGGTTTTCCTTCATAAGAGGATCTCTTCCATCAGATTTATCGTCTTTATAGTGCCAGCCATTTGAATCCAGAAGTGTCAGCAAGCTCCTGAACAGGAAGCAGGTTCCAGAGAGTACACGGAAGTAGACATTTGGCTACTTGGTTCTCCAGAACATGACACCAAAGCCACAACTTGAACCCCATGTGTTTGGTTGAATACTAAGGTCAAAGCCAAACTTGAGCTGAATTAATAAAGCCTAATAAAATAATTACAAACATCAAGAAGACAAAATTTAAAGCTAAAAACACTGATCTATTCACCCAACCGTTTTCTTAATTGAGTATCATCTACATGCCAAATAATGTGTCAGGCTGTGAAGACAACTAATGAAAAAATAGATAAAAGACTCTCTCTTCATAGAGCTTTTAGGTTTTAATTAATTTAAATGTTTTGGCCATTCTTGTATATAATCCACTGTGATTCTATTCACCCTCCCCACAACAGTCTTATACCTTCCCACCCTCCACCCCTCCTTTTCTGACCAGTTAGTCCTCATCCTGTCCTCATCACCTCCCTCTCTCCCTCCCTCCCTCCCTCCCTTCTTTTCTTTCTGGTTCCATGTAGGCAGTCACAGCTGCTGTATGTTCATGATTGCAATGATGTCATACCCAGAAGACAGTTTCCCAACCCCCCTCCTCTTCATCCTTCAGCTCCCACAGTCCTTCCATCTCCCTCCTGCATGCTCTCTTGGCCTTAGAGTGCTTGACACAGATGTCTTGCTTGATGCCAAGTATCAACAACCACTTAGTTTCAGTACTTTGAACAGTCGTGAGGAGCTGCATTGACCATTGCTGACTGTGAAAAAGGTTTCTATGACCAAGGCTGAGAGCTGCAGTAGTCCATGGGTATAAATATAAATATTAAGACATTTAATTACACTTCCATCTGGCAAAGCATCACTAGTAGATTTTGCCACAGGACCGGTGGCCTTCCTAACCATAGGCTTCTACAGTGTCAGGCATGCATTTCCTCCCATGGAACAGGCCTCAAATCCAATTAGGAAGTGAGTAGTGACCCCCCCCCCACATACAGCATTCATGCCACTATTACACCAGTGGACATATCTTGCCGGCAGTCCAGTATTGTAACAGTTTAGGTTTAGAGCATGGTATGCATGATCATTGGTGACGACTTCTCCAGCAGCCTGTGTAGCATGATTCACCATAATTGCAAGCCAGTAGAGAGGAAGCTTCCAGCTCTGTGGCAGCTTGCTTTCACTCTGTCCTGTATCCAGCATGTGTGATGTCTGCAGCATCAGGCTCTTACTGTCTATTTCCGGGAGCACCTAAGAGCAATGGCAATAGCCTCTGCTGTTTGTGGAAGCCTCTGGGAGCTCCCCAGACAACAACTCATAGGAGGTATCCTGCATCTGGCATTGGAATTTGGGTTGAAACATGGCTTTTGGTAGCAGTGTTTCCTTTATGAAGATAATAGATGCTGGTGAGGATTCAGAAAAGGAGGAACCCTTATTCACTGTTGATTGGAGTATAACCTGGAACAGTAACTTTGGAAATCAGTAGGGAGGTTCTCAAAAAGTTAAAAATAGATGTGTCATAGGACCCAGCTACACCACTCTCAGGCAAATGCCCAGAGGACTCTACCCTATGGCAAAGATTCTTGCACATTCCTGTTCATGGCTGCTCTGTTCACAATAGCTAGTTAATGGACTCAGCCATGAAGTCAATTAACTGATGAGTGGAAAATGAATATGTGGAACTCCGTCTAGCTATAAATAAAAACTGATATTAGGAAAATGACAGGAAAATGGATAGGAATGACTGGAAAATGTTACACTGAGTGAGGTAACCCCGGACCAGAAAGACAATCACACTATGTTGTCTTTCATGTGCAGACCTTAAACTCAAAATTTTAGATAGCTGTGATTAAGTTGGAGTGAGTGTCTTAAAGGCCATGTAGCAAGAAAGAAGCCATGGGAGGTGTGTGTGTAGGAGAGGTGGATTCTGAAGGGGAGTGGGTGGTGGTAAAACACATGCAATATGAAAACAGAAGTGGGTGATGGTGAAACAATATGAACACAGAAGTGAAGAATTGTGGAGGAGGAAAGGTTTAAAGTGGGTAGGGGTAGAAGATAAAGGAAAGGTGGAGTTGTAGGGAGGGCCAACCAAAACTAAGAATGAGTGAAAAGGCCACATGGAAACCTACTACTTTATATGCTAACGAAAATCAGGATTTGTTTTCCCCCAGTGGAGTTTGTATTTTGATTTAAAAGAGCAATAGAAACAAATACTAAGATTATGTGCAGAGAGTCCTGCCTCTAGGACCTAGGCCCCATCACATCCTTAGTCATCAGGGAAATACAAATCAAAATGACACTGAGATACCATTTTACACCTGTCATAATGGCTAAGATCAAAAACACTAGTGACAGCATATGCTGGAGAAGATGTGGAGCAAGGGGAACTCTCCTCCACTGCTGGTGGGAGTGCAAACTTGTACAGCCACTCTGGAAATCAGTATGGCGGTTTCTCAGAAAATTGAGAATCAACTTACCTCAAGACCACTCCTGGGCATATACCCAAAAGATGCTCAACCACACCACATGGACATTTGCTCAACTATCTTCATAGCAGCATTATTTATAATAGCCAGAACCTGGAAACAACCTAAATGCCCCTCAACAGAAGAATGAATAAAGAAAATGTGGCACATATACACAATGGAGAACTATTCAGCATTAAAAAACAATGACATCATGAAATTTGCAGGCAAATGGATGGAACTAGAAAATATCCTGAGTGAGTTAAGCCAGCCTCAGAAGGACAAACATTGTATGTACTCACTCATAAGTGGATACTAGATGTAAAGCAAAGGACAATCAGACTACAACCTACAGTTCCAGAGAAGCTAGGCAACAAGGAGGGCCCTAAGAGGAACACATGGATTGCCCTGGGAAGGGGAAATAGATGAGATCTCCATGAGTAAACTGGGGGTGAAGGGGCAATGGAAGGTAAGGGATAGGGGATGAGAACATAAGGGAACAGGAGGTTGGATCTGGAACAGGGACAGAGTGGGAGAGCAATGAAAGAGATATCATGATAGAAGGAGATATCATGGGGGAGAAACGGGTTGCTAGGGAAGTTCCTAGGAATCCACAAGGATGATCCCAGCTTAGACTACTAGTGGTAGTGGACAGGGTACCTGAACTGGCTTACCCTACTAATCACATTGGTGAATACCCTAACTGTCATCATAGAGCCTCCATCCAGTAACTGATGGAAGCAGATGTAGAAATCCACAACCAAGTACCAGGCTGAGCTCCAGGAGACTAGTTGAAGAAAGGGAGGAGGGATTCTTTGAGTGAGGGGGGTCAAGATCATGACGGGGAAACCTACAGAGACAACCGAACCAAGCTAGTAGGAGCTCATGAACTTTAGACCAACAGCTGTGGAGCCTCCATGGACTGGACTAGGCCCTCTGCTTAATCAAGACAGTTGTATAACTTGATCTGCTTAAGAGGCCCCCTGGCAATAGGATCAGGATCCATCTCTGGTGCATGAACTGGGTTTTTGGAGCCCACTACCTACGGTGGGACACCTTGCACAGCCTTGATGCAGGGGGAGGGCCTTGGATCTGCCTCAACTGAATGTACCAGGCTCTGCTGACTTCCCATGGGAGGCCTTACCTTGTCGGATGAGGCAATGAGGGGTGAGTTGGGGAGGGGGGAGGAATGCTGGAGGGTGCAGGAGGAGGAGAGAGAGGGGGATCTGTGGTTGGTATGTAAAATGAATAAAAAATTTCTTAATAAAAAAAGATTATGACTAGGCAGTGTTGACACATGCCTTTAATCCCAGTAATCAGGAGGCAGAGGCAGGCGGATCTCTGTGAGTTTAAGACCAGCCTGGTCTACAGAGAAACCCTGTCTCAAAAAAAAAAAAATGTGTTCAGTACTTGGGAGATGGTTCAGTCATTAATATGAAAGACAAGCTTCATCTTTAAATCGCTGTAATTTTGAACCTTTGTCATACTCAAATACTGTCATAATATAGGCATTCCTTCTTCCCCTTTAAATTCTGCGTTTTTTCTCACAACCAAGAATGTGTACCCAATGCAGTAAGTAAAGCAGCCATCTTGCTACAAGAGGTCGACGTCTATGTCATCCTATGAGAAATATCTGTCCTATCCTATGAATGACAGGCTACAAAGATGAAAGGAGCCAGGTCCCTAAACGACAGTTCAAGGTTCACTTTTATGGACTTTTAAATTCATAACTTAAAAATAAAATGCTTGTGTAAGTCATACTTTGTTGTGATTCCTGTTACTCATAGCTGAATAAAATCTTATCTGGTACATTTAATATGTAAATCCCAAATAGACCTAGTCTTATCTAGTTTATCTCAAATAAAAGATTCAGGTGGGGGGGGGACTCTTATTTGTTGTATCTGTGAAATAAAGACAGACCTTTCTGAAAGCAATCCTGTCATGGGTCCTAAATCTGAAAATACAAATGGCTGGGACAGCTGGATGGACACAGCTGAAGGACAATTTAAGCAATGAGACAAAATCCTTCTTGGTCACAATGAAGCAGAACATAGAGACTGAACACAGCTGTGCTGGTCCCCTCAGCTCTAATAACACATCACCTTAACCAAGGTGGCCTCAATGGGGAAATGTGTTGCCACTGTTGTGGGCTAAACATTGGAATGGAAGTGTTGACAGGGTTGGTCTGTTCTGAGGGCTGTCAGGGAGACTCCCGTCTCTTGTCTGGCTTCTGTTCGCTAGCAACCATTGGCTTTCCTTAGCTTGTAGGTACGCCACTCTGATCCTTTTTTCCATGTTCAGATGGCTCTCTCCCTATGTAGTGTCAAGGCTCAAATTCTCCTTTGTATATGATCTTGCCATAATCAGAGGAAGACAGATGAGAAACACCCTCTGGAAATCATCTCCCTACAACATTCATAGCTATTCACACTCCAACCTAACTTCCTAAGAGTGAAAGAAGGTAGATGTGGCCACAGCACCTACCTTCCTTTAGTATAATGAAAAAAAAAAAAGATACGTTAAAGGGAGGAGAATTACAGTTATGGTTTGGGGCCATCAATCCACCTCAGCAGCAGGCCGCCCATGGCCATGTGGTCCTTGGTCTTGGCCATGTGCTGTACCATTGTTGGTAGGATGTGAGCTCAAGGTGTGATGTGGTGCTACAGCAATCCAGCCCCTGGCTGCTCCTGAGCAAGGAAGCATAAACACAAAGAAAACCATATCTTGGGGGAAGAGAAATACCAAATCATCCATAGGAGCTTGAGGCTGTTCTCTGTCTGGTGAGGAGCAGAATTAGAATCCCACCGTACCTAACCACAGCAGAGTGACTATAAAAAAGCGGGTGAGGCCCACCCTGGTGGGATAGAGCACTCTTTAGGGGCACTCTTATAGTTCGTTCTGAACAACACGACAATTGCAGGTTTAGGAAAACCTGAGCTGAAGTCCCCCTCTAGTGCTGAAACAGCAGCAATAAACCACGGGCAGCGTAGGTGAGCAGTCTAGAAAACACTAGATCTGGCTGCAACCCTGGGTGGGACCTAACTAGTTCCAGCCAGTCAGAGCAAGCCCACCCTCCTGCTGGAAGACAGCTCAGACGTAAGTACCTTACAGGTGCCAGCTGAGACACAAGGAGAACTTTGTCACGAGTCTGGAAGAACGTCTTCCTTGTTCTCTCAGGACTCCTGTCTTCCTCTCATTGGATGTGAGTAGGAAAACAGATGTGACCCACTTCTTAGCCATCGCCCACAGCCACAGAAACAGGTAAGATGAAACCTGATCCCCGTGCCTTTGTCAACCAGGGCTCTGCAGGATGATCCAGGCCTGCTTGAAAGGACACCTGGGAAGGCTTTGGCGGCCCTCCCAGTGGTGAGAGAAGCTGGGGCAAGGCTGGGCACATGGTAGACGGGTTTACCTAATACAGTCTGTGGATTCCTCATGTCACTGACACTTTCTAGAGGAGGATGAGAGGATCAAGCCCAGCTCAGCACCCACAGGCTGGGGCCCCACACTCCCCTGCTTATGCTCTGCCTTGGGCTACTTTGACACTACAGAAGCAACGCTAAGTGCTGTGACCTTCTATCCACTGACAGTGTCAATCCCTCCTGAGAAACTCCAGTGAAGTTCTGTAAAGGGGGTTGACTTGTCTGTCTTGGTCTCTGTCTGAGGGTCAGCAGGACTTTAGCTGACAGGTCCCTTGTGCCTGTGACTGACAGATAACCAGGGCTGCTTTTGTTACCTCTAGCAGTCAAGAGGAAACAAGTGGGTATCTTCAGTGATACAGAGTCAGCACTGGGTAAACATTATCCCACACTTGGTGCCCATCACCACTCACTCAGCCTAGACCCAACGGGCCGCTTCCCACGTGGCTCAGCTCTGCTGTTCAGCTAACAACTGCAGCTCAGACTTAGCTTGCCGGCTTTCTTTAAATTGCCTGATCTAGATGCACCAATCGCAGGCCTGGACCTTAATAATTGTCAACTGGTCCATGTGGCGGTTAGTAAACTACTTATTTAGACTCCATTTCCTGCTGAGAAGAGCTGCAGAGCCGTACTGCAAATGGGCCATGGATACAGGCAGCAGTGATCACCATTATCTATGTGGGCAATCTGCATTAGTCTTCACGATCTCTTAACCTGGTTTAAATATCCAACATTTAAACTCTTAACCGATGTAAACAAGTCTTGACTTCTTTTCCCCCTACCTTTTGAAATGTAAACCTTTATTAAATGGAAGCCTTTTTAAAACACATTTTGTGGGCCAGTGAGATGCCTTGGCCATTAAGAGCACGGTCTGCTCTTCCAGAGGACCCAGGTTCTCAATTTCAAGCAACTCGTTGCCATCTGTAATTCCAGTTCCAGGGGATCTGGCACTCTCTTGTGGCCTTCGCATGCACTGGACATGCATGTGGCACACAGACAAACATGAACACAAAACACCATACACATAAAATAAAACAAAAATTTAGAAAATAACTAGCATATTGTGGTGGTTAGTTTTGTTTTTTTTTTCTCTTCAACTTGACATAAGCTAAAGTCATTTTGGAAGACAGAACCTAAGTTGAAGGATTGCCTCCATCAGATTGCTCTGGAGACAAGTGTGTGGCAGCATTTTCTGGATTAATGATCGATGTGGGAGGGTCCAGCTTACTGTGGGCAGTGCCACTCCTGGGTATATGGTACTGGGTTATAGCAAAAAGCTTGCTGAGCAAGCCATGGTCTGCAAGCTAGTGAGCAGCACTCCTCCATCATCTCTGCCTCAGTACCTGCTTCCAGCTTCCTGAGTTCCTGCCCCAACGTCCCTCAATGATGGATTGCTGGAAAATGGGAGCTGTCGGAGGATGTAAGTCTTTTCTGCCTCAAGTTGCTTTTGGTCATGATGTTTATCACAGCAATAGAAAGTAAACTAGAATATATGTAAATTATTTTGCTCTTAGGGAAAAGATGCATTGACTCTTAGCATGATAATAATAAAAACAAAAATAATAACAAACACACACAAGACACTTAGGCTATATCAGGATGGCTTCCAAGTAGTTAATTACAGTAAGCTTTTTAATCCTTACAAGGTTCTATAATACATGTGTTATAAAATAACATAGGAGATCTTTTCCTCCTTCCATAGATAAAACTGTAAAACAGAGAGGTCAAAGGCTTGCTTCAGAGCTTGGTGGTAGAGCTGGGATTTGGGTCCAGGGTTTATTGATATACCCATTACACTATGCAGTCTCCCCATGAATCATGTCCATGCTATGAAAGGTCTGTTGTTGAGAGAACATTTGATACGAAGTCTGGACCATTCAGCAGCATTTCAATTTATCCTTAATTGTTCCAAGTTCCCCCTGTGGTAGGCCAAATGCAGCTCAAGGACTGATACTTGGCTCCAAAATACATAAACAAGGGTAAGAATTGGGTTGGGCTTATGAAGAAGAGAACTCTGAAGAGAAACATTCAAAAAAGCAAAATTCACAAAGGCGATGTTCCTGATCTTTTACTATCTAGAGACACACTCTCATGTGACACCCAATGGGAGAACAGCCTGAGCATTGCCTATGCCTTTGTGAGGAGCTCCCTGTGAATAAAAACTGGAAGAAGAAAGACATAGACCAGATCTGGTTCACAAGAGGTAATACCACTACCACACTACAGCCCCTCTCCAGGATGCCTCAGAAAACAGGGAGGACACTCTTTCCAGTGGGCAGACTCCAAAGCATTGTGATTGCAGGGGTGACCTGAGGTATGGATTAAACAGGTACTTGGATATCAGCTAATGGTTTGGCTGGTTTCTTACAGTGCTAAAGGCAACAAGTCTAAAATCTGGTTTGTAAAAAGCCTACAGGTGAATCCATGGGCATAAAACAGGTGCTGTGCCTCCCATGACGCTCACAGCAAATTATCTACTGCAGAGAAGGAGCCCAGACAGATGGACAGGAGGATGCATCTTAAGGATGCCGGCCAATCTCTGCCCATCAGCCAGACTCCAGGTGACAGAACAGCTCCCCCATCCATGTGCCTCCAGTGTCAAGGATGGCAGCTCTGAATGGCCAGCACATCTGTCCCCTTCCACCAAGTCTAATCCAATCAACGTCACTGCTGAGTGCTCAACCATTCCAGTCACAGAGACCAATGTGGAGCCCTCAGTACTGTGCAGCAACCCCTTGCAGGGACAGCATTGATCTTTGTAAAAATCAATACTACTTTATACCACCTTCTCTTCCTGCCTGCCTTTGTCACATCTGGTCTCAGAAGGTGGATAAGAGGTATAGTGCCAATCCCACACAAGAAATTCACATTGAGAAAAAGGTGTCCCAGTACTGAACATGTGACCACAGGATGCTACCGTCCAACTGTGTACCCCATTACCAGAATCAGCCAGGCTAACAGAACAATGAGAGAGCCTACGATTGACTCACTTGAAGAGTATGCTTAGGAACATCTTCTATGCCGAATACTGTCTTAGCTAGTTCCCTATTGGAGTGATAAAAATGAAAGCAACTTGTGGAGGAGAGGGTTTATTTCATCTTATAGATTACATTCCATCATTGGAGGAAGTCATGACTAGAACTCAATCAGGAACCTGGAGGCAGGAACTGAAGCTGAGACTATGGAGGAAGGCTGGTTACTGGCTTGCTCCCCATGCCTTGCTCAACCTGCTTTTTTATACAGTCTAAAACCACCTGCCCAAGGGTAGCACTGCCCATTGTGAGCTGGGCACCCTCACATTAGTCATCAAGAAAATGCACCATAGATTTGCCTATGCGTTAATCTAGTGGAAGTATTTTCTCTATTGAAGTTACTTCTTCCCCAGTGACCCTAGTTTGTGGCAAGCTGACAAAAACATCTAACCAGGACAGGCACTGTTCTCTGAATGCTATATAAGCACTGAATCAAAGACCTGTCTGTGAACAGTACTGTGTCCCCATATCTAGAATACAGCGATCTAGGAAGGAAGAGGAGGGAATATAAATAGCTCCCCTTATCCATACTCTTCCCAGAAGAAGAGTAACACCAAGTTAAAGTTCCTAGTTCTCATTTGGAGTAAGAGCTGGAGGAAGGGAGGATACACTTCCAAGTGGTATCATAAGAATTCCGTAGCATAGGAAGATGTGATTGTTACCACTGAGCACTCTGGGGTACTTATGTCTAAGAACCAGGCTTCAAAACATTGCTTTGTGCTGAGATACTTAGCACCAATGAACATGAGAGTTCAGGTTGATACTACAGGACAGGACAGAAGGGGCCATACCTCAGACAAAGTCAATAGAGCATCCCTTAATACTTAAGTTGATTAGTAGTAAGTGTTAGTAGACACGATAAATACTAAGACCACAAAGGCAACTAAGAACTCAGAACTTAAAGATGGAGGTCTGGAATTTCTACCAGGCTATCCACCAAGACCAGCCAACGTCTGTGCCCAGGGAGACACAAAACTGAACTGGGTTGTTAAAGAGGAAGGTGGGGGGTGTTGTGTGTTAGAACCAGCTACAGCTTTTGCGATCATGGTTCAGTTCAGTCGGCCTCTAAAGGAGATTCCAAATGATAAGGATTCTGGGACCAGGTGATTTGTACATCCTCTCTCAGGATATAAATGAGGGCACCTTGGTCTTGTCACACAGAAAGCAGAGTACATGAACACAGGAAGTAGATGCAGGAAGATGACTGGACTGTATGGAAGGCACCGCTTATGCAACTTTTGGACAGCTTCATCTGCTTCCTAGGCCCTCGGCTACCTTCTACCCTTGGCAGCCGGCTGCCCTCCCACTAGATGAAAATCAGATGCCAGACTCAAGCCATACAGCCCTGCAAAGTAGCAGCTTTCTCAGGGGCTGCCACTGTGGCTATATAACAAGGCAAGAACCGCAAGGGACTCCATGGGACAAACACTAAGCAAGAAGAGACTTGGGGAAAAATAAGAGAAGGTAGAAATAAGATGTCAGAAAGGTTCTTCAACTTCCTTCTAGAAGCACAGTGGTTGTGGTGGTTTTAATGAGAATAGCCCCGTAGGCTTGTGGATTTGAAGGTTTAGTCTCCAGCTGGTAGAACTCTTTGGGAAAAGTTAGGAGGTGTGGCTTTGTTGGTGTAGATGTGTCACTACAGGTGGGCTGCGAAGTTTCAACAGCCCATGCCACTGCCAGACTCTCTCTCTCTCTCTCTCTCCCTCCCTCCCTCCCTCTCTCCCTTCCTCCCTCCCTCCCTTCTTCCTCATACATATGTTTCAAGATATAAGCCCTCAGCTATTGCTCCAGCATCATGCATGCCTGCCTGCCTGCTGCCATGCTTCTTATCATGTTGGTCATAGACTCACGCTCTGACACTGTAAGCCCCAATAAACTTTTTTACAAGTTGCCTTGGCCATGGTGTCTTTTCCCCAGCAGTAGAGAAGTAATTAAAATAGTGCTTCGCCATGGCTTGGCTGAAGGCATTCTCCCAGAACTGAGTACTTGCTTGTTTTCCTGTGATGACATGGCCAGGTGGATACCATATAGCTTTCCATCTGCATCCCCTGGTGCCATGCCCCACTTCCCTCTCTCCCTTGCTCTTGATGCCCTAGAATCACACCTACCAACTGTCAGCATATAAGCCTTGCCTTTGTTCTCTCTTCAAGGGAATACAGACTTAAAAGATGATGTCCAGCATTTCACACAAAAGTTTCATTGATGTTGACATGTCCTAATGAGATCAGTGACAATGTCAACATTGAACCTGAAGGACTTTTATCTTTCCATTGTCTCATAACCAATTTATTGGAGAGTTTTATATAAACTTGACACAAGCTAGAATTAGCTGAAAGAAAGGAATCTCAATTGAGAAAAGTGCTTACATGACTGTGAGGAGTAGGTCTCTATTGTGCAATATTTTAATTAGGCAAAGATGTGTTACATTTGTTTCTGCTGCCTTTGTTAACAATTTAAAGATGTGTTACATTTGTTTGTGCTCCATTTGTTTAATTATGTAAAGATGTATTGCATTTGTTTCACTTTGCCTGATTGGTCTAGTAAAAAGCTGAATGGCCAATAGCTAGGTAGCAGTGGGATAGGCAGGGCTGACAAGCAGAGAGATTAAGTAGGAGGAGAAATCTAGCCTCAAGAGAGAAGAGAAAGAAGAGAATGAGGGAGAAAAAGAGGAGATGCCTGGGACAAGAAGCCAGGCAGCCACCTGGAAAGTAAGATATACAGAATGAAAGAAGGGTAAAAGGCCCTGAGGCAAAACTTAGATAAAGAGAAACAGTTTAAAACAAGAGCTAAGATAAGGCTAAGCATTCATAACTAATAAGAAGTCTTCATGTCATGATTTGGGAGCTGGTTGGCATGCCAAAAGAAAGCCTTCTATGGGTCTCTGACTCTTGTGCCTGCTCTTGGGACTCTTTTCCTCCTGTTGGGTTGCCATGCCCCAACTTTGAGATGATAGTTTTTGTCTCATCTTATTATATTTTATTTTGTCATGTTTGGTTGTTATCTCTTAGAAGCCTATTGTTTTCTAATAAGAGACAGAAAAGGAGTGAATCCAGAGGGGAGAGGAGTATGGGAGGAAATAGGAGGAATAAAGGGAGGGGAATCTATAATCAGGATATACCGTATGAGAACAGAGTCTATTTTCAATAAAAGAGAGAGAGAGAGAGAGAGAGAGAGAGAGAGAGAGAGAGAGAGAGAGAGAGAGAGAGAGAGAGAAATATCTCCAAGATCCAGTTGTAGGGCATTTTCTTAATTATTGATTCACAGGGGAGGGCCCAGCCATTGTGGATGGGGCCATCCCTGGTCTGGTAGTTCTAGGTTCTATAAGAAACCAGGCGAAGCAAGCCAACAAGCAGCACCCTTCCATGACCTCTGCATCAGCTTCTGCCTCCAGGTTCCTACCCCATTGGTGTTCCTGTTCTGACCCTTCAGTGATGAACAGCAATGCTGAAGTGTAACCCTTTCCTCCCCAAGTTGCTTTGGTCATGGTGTTTCATCACAGCAATAGTGACCCTAACTAAGATATTATAATAAGCATGATAATAGCATAAGCATAATAAATCTCTGCAATGTTTATACTGTGTTTGGAATTCAAAGCAATGTAGAGATGATCTAAGTGTACAGAAAGATTTTTAAGTTATATATAAATCTTTCACCAATGGGCTTCTTACACATCCTCTAGTTGAAGTATCCTCAAGAAGTCCTGGGAACAATACCTCAAGGATACAGGTAGACAATTGTGTCCCATCCTCATAAACTGATTCTAATGATTAAGCACCATCATTAGAGCCCCTTTTATCCTTTGAGTTTGTAGGAATGAAAAAGAGCACTGTATTCAATTTAACCCATTTGCTTAAATCTGGAACCTACTATGTGATGCTGGGTGATTCATTGAAAATCTTTGAGTCTCATTCCCCAACCTGTTATCAACAAGGTCTCAATGTGATGAGCTCCCAGGGAAGACTTCTGGGGAACCTGTGAAAGTTGGACAATTTACATGATGTCCCAGGTTTCAGTTCACTCATGTGTGAAATGGAAATAGTAATGCAACCTACCTCACAGGCTTTCTTTGAGAATTTGGTCGTATCATCTATGTACAGTACTTGTAAAGTTCTTTTTTTGGTTTTTGTTTGTTGTTTGTTTGGTTTGTGTTGTTTTGTTATTTTGAGATAGGATTTCTTTGTGTAACTCTGGCTGTCCTGGAACTCTCTATAGACCAGGCTGGCTTCAAACTCAAAAATTCACCTGCCTCTGCCCCCCAGGAGTCAGGATTAAAGGCCTATACCAACACACCAGGCTTATTTGTAAAGTTCTTGATTGATCATTATCATCTCTGAAAAGAAGCAACTCCTCCCCACCCACCCACCCAAGAAAACAACCATTGTAAAGATTAACCATCCTCATGGTCTGGATTGGGTCTGCACACCTGGAGTATTAAGAGCATGGCATAACAATATAGGGGTTGTTTCCCCCCTAGGGAGAAACATTATCATTTGTGTTTGAATGTTTTTCCCTCCCATGATAGGAGGAGACTCGTCACCTTCTGAGCCCGGAGAGTTCCCTCTCCAGACTGCAACCCATTCCTGCCCCTGCTCAACAAGCTAGCCATTTCTGCTACTCTGTTCTCCATCCCTTGCTTTCCCTTGCCCTGGCAGAAGACAGAGACTCACAAACAATGCTGCTTCCTAGCCTTACTCAAGTACTAATTTGAAATGAGTTACCTGAAGCCCCAAATCTGAGGAGGGGCTCTTGGCTAAGAAAGAGAGGACAGATTCATACCGAATGACTTTGTTTTGGTTGACACTTGATCTAACGTCACTCCTTTATGAAATAATGAGGAAATAAAACATGGACTTGGAAATAGTACCAACATGAGGACCCACTGCAGAAGATGTTCTAGATTGGTGTGTAAAACATGAGGCTATTAGAGTCACCAAGAATTCCATTACTAGTGACATGAGGGATGCCAGACGCCTATCCCTGCAACAGCTGACTGAGAAATGGAAGCATACTGCCCCCAGCTCAGCTCACAAGACAGATCCACATTTCTCAGGCAGTATCCTGAGGACAGCTGTCCTTCCTTTGTACTGGAGTTGGGCCTCAGCATATCTGACGAACCAAAAACCAAAAACAGAGCAAGACTGCTGGGACCTGGAGACCATAATGAGGCAGCAGACACAGCCTCGTGGCGATAGAAGCAAACACTGGAGTCTGTGCTGACCCCATCAGTGCCCACCACCGCACTGACCTCATCCCGAAAGCCTCCACAGGTATTCTTCTCCCAAGATGTCCCCCTCTGGAGATTCATAATTGCCATGAAACACCATAATTCTTACAATTAATGGTTTATTCCAGACACTGCACTGATTGCCACTGTTCAGCTGGATTAAAGGTTGCCCGTTACCGAGAAGCTTTGCAGCAATCTCTCCAGTTAATTACCGTTTTCAAGCACTTGCCGGGAAGTCAACATCAACAGACTGTTGCTGAGTAATTGCCATTGTTTACAGCAGATTGCAAGGTGCCCTGGCTCCCTCCTCCCCGTCGCTATGATCCCTGCCATCATCATCATCATCACTGTCGTTCTCGATGCAGGCTGAATACCCACTTAGGTGCATTCCACTCCACTAAGCATGCTAACATGTCCTGCAGCACAGCTTGATAAAGAAAGCTAATCATGAAAACGGCGCATCACACTTAGGCTACTGTTCTAATTCAGCTTCCTGATGTACTAATCATCTTGGCTCCGTTTTGAAACCTAATGGCAGCGGAACACAGGCATCAGTAAACTAACCCTTTGCTGGGGGAACATCTCCTTTGGTGTCTGACTCAATAGGCTCTCCCAATATTTACTCAATAATTAAAAACATAAATGAAGTCTATAGCAAAAATAGCCCATGAGATCTGAGGCACACCAGATTAAAAAAAGAGAACCAACACTTCCCTGGCAGGGGAGATACCGTGATTATGAAGGTGGTTTTCCCAGAGTGAAGCTTATCCATTGCACTCTGGATGTGCTGACCCTTGCGATTTCCCCAAATTTGGGGAACTGGACTGCATAATTTGTGGTAGTGGGGACTGCATTTGTGCTCTCCCCTGAAAGTAAAGAATATATATATATATATATATATATATATATATATATATATATATATATATATATGAGAGAGAGAGAGAAACAGCTCATGGCTCTCCTTTTTCAAAAATTATTTATTTTATTTTCAATTATATATATATGCTTGTGTGTGGGTATGTGAGCATGCAAACAGGTGTCCATGGAGGTCAACGGCATCAGATTCCCTGGAGCTGGAGTTACAACCATCTAACATGAGTACTGAGACCTGAATTCGGGTCCTCTGCAAGAGTAGTCCATTCGCATAGCCACTGAGCTATCTCTCCAGCCCCAGCTCATGTCTCTTTTGTGATAGTTAGAGATGTAGGCTCCTCATCTACTTAACATTGTATCCAAGAGAGATTATCAACTCTTTTCTATTAAAAAAAAAAAGGAGGGAGAAGGAGAAGGAGGAAGAAGAGGAGGAGGAGGAGAAAGTTCACAGAAAATCATTGTCTTGGTTAGCCTAGAATCGCCTGGGGGCAGGGAGAGGCATCTCAATTGAGTAATTGTCTTTATGAGGCTGGTCTGTGGACATGTCTACAGAGGTGGTCTTGATTTTTAATTGATGTAGGAGGGTCCCGGCCACTGCAGGTAGAACCATTCCCTAGGCTGGTTATCGAAGACTATGTAAGAAAGCTGGCTAAGCATGATCCAGAGAGTGAACCAGCAAGCACCATTCCTCCATAGCTCCCGCTTCAAGTTCCTGCCCAGCTTTCCCTCGGTGATGGACTGTGGTCTGGAAAAGCCATCCTAACAGCACAGGTTTCCTCCCCGAAGTTGCTTTCGGTGTTAGAGTGTTCTACCAGGGCAAGCGAAAGGAAGCTAGAACCAGCAAGCACAAATACATAAAGCTACGAAAGGGGACTCACTGGCTTACGGAATAGGGGTGGGTGGTCTAGCAGAATCTTAGAAAAAGGCCTTAGAAGTGACGTTGCATTGGGAATGTGAAGGTTTAGAAAGCTTCCTGGGAGTTGCTGTGTTGGTCTACACTGCAAGGACAGAGAAACTGGAATGCAGTGTCTACAGGCAGTGACAGCAGTGACAGAGGCTTGGGACGATTGGAGCTGTCATGTGCTGACCCCAGCCCTGAGGCTGCCCTCTCAAGTTACCCTTTCCCCATCCCGCAAACACACAGAAATGTGTCTAACAATCTCCCGGACATCTCTCTGTTCAATCAAGTTGGCAGTATTAGTCAACACAGCAGCATTTCGGCTTTTTCTACTGGGAAGGACCTGATGCTCATGAAAGACCCCAGCAAACTTGCTTAGCCTAACACCATTTTGAGCTAAGCCTGAAAAGTACAGGAAAGTTCAGGGTGTCTGCGGTCGGCCACCTGGCCCCAGAAAAGGGTACTAAAGGTCAGAAAAACAACTTGGAGCCAGACAGCAGGCGTGTCGAGCTCGGGGAGAACCCACGAGCTGTCCTGAGTTTGAACCTGGCCTCATTTGAATCGTCCAATCAGAACCCACGAGCTGTCCTGAGTTTGAACCTGGTGTCCTGAGTTTGAACCTGGCCTCATTTGAATCGTCCAATCAGAACCCTGTAAACCGAGCTCCTCGTGCTCCTGCTGCCAGACCCTATAAAAACCCTCCACTCCAGCCCGTGGGCGCGCCAGTCTCTCGAACTTCTGGAGGGACTGTGTTGCCCCGGGTACCCGTGTTCCTGAATAAAGCCTCTTGCTGTTTGCATCTGACTTGTGGTCTCGGTGTGATCTCTGGGCGAGGGTCTCTCCAGAGGGAAGACTGCCTTCGGGGGTCTTTCATTTGGGGGCTCGTCCGGGATCAGAGACCCCTCCGCCTCGGGACCACCGACCCACTGTCAGGAGGTAAGCCGGCCGGCCTTGGTGTATGTCATCTCTGTCCTGTCTGAGTGTTGTCGGTTTGTCTGAATGTTAAATGTTGTCTGTTTGCGCGCCTGAATCGGTCTGGAGTCAGTGGGGCTGAAGGAGCTGACGAGCTCGGACTTCGCCACTGCAACCCTGGAAGACGTTCCACGGGTCTCTGAAGTCCCCTCTGGGGCACGGTCTGAAGTCCCCTCTGGGGCACGGTCTGAAGTCCCCTCTGGGGCACGGTCTGAAGTCCCCTCTGGGGCACGGGAAGTCCCCTCTGGGGCACGGTCTGAAGTCCCCTCTGGGGCACGGTCTGAAGTCCCCTCTGGGGCACGGGAAGTCCCCTCTGGGGCACGGTCTGAAGTCCCCTCTGGGGCACGGTTTTTCAGGGCCATCCCCGAATCAGAAGAATACGTGGTGCTGGTAGGGGACGGAGAATTTAAGCACTCTGTGTCCCCATCTGAGTTTTTGCTCTCGGTTTTACGCCGGAGCCGCGCAGCGAAATTGTTTCTTGTTTGTGTTGTCGGGTTGTTCTGTGTTCTTTGTCTAATCCTTCTCCATCCAGGAATTAATATGGGACAGTCGTTACCCCCTTGAGCCTAACTACTAACCATTGGTCGGACGTCAAGGGCCGGGGGAGAAATGAAGGTGTAGTCATCAAGAAAAATAAATGGATGACCCTCTGTAAGGCTGAATGGGTCATGATGAATGTAGGATGGCCACGGGAGGGGCATTTAATCTCTCTCTCATTTCCCAGGTTGAGGGGAAGGTGTTTGCCCCTAGCCCCCATGGGCATCCAGACCAGGTTCCCTACATCACCATTTGGAGATCCCTGGTTGAAAACCCATTCCCCTGGGTCAAGCCCTTCCTCCCACAACCCCCCCTTACTCCCCAGCCTTCGGCGCCTCCTAATCCCCTTTCTTCTCTCTACCCAGTCCTTCCCCACAGGGAGCCTTCCAAGCCCCCTGTCCTTCCCCCTGACCCTAACTCTCCTCTCCTAGACATGCTGGTGAATGAACCACCGCCCTACCAGCCGACCCCCCCAGCGTCACCCGCGGCCCCTGCGGCTGCACTCGCGGCGGCCCCCGCCGCCCCGGGGGCTGTGCTCGCGGCGGCCCCCGCCGCCCCGCCGGCTGTGCTCGCGGCGGCCCCCGCCGCCCCGCCGGCTGTGCTCGCGGCGGCCCCCGCCGCGACCCCGCCGGCTGTGCTCGCGGCGGCCCCCGCCGCGGCGCCAGCCGCGACCCCGGCGGCTGTGCTCGCGGCGGCCCCCGCCGCAGCGCCAGCCGCGACCCCGGCGGCTGTGCTCGCGGCGGCCCCCGCCGCGACCCCGCCGGCTGTGCTCGCGGCGGCCCCCGCCGCGGCGCCAGCCGCGACCCCGGCGGCTGTGCTCGCGGCGGCCCCCGCCGCGGCGCCAGCCGCAACCCCGGCGGCTGTGCTCGCGGCGGCCCCCGCCGCGACCCCGATGGTTGTGCTCGCGGCGGCCCCCGCCGCGGCGCCGGCCGCGACCCCGGCGGCTGTGCTCGCGGCGGCGGCTGTGCCCGCGGTGACCCTAGTCGCGACGCCGGCTGTGACCTCCCCGGCGGCCGCCCCCCTTGTGATGACCCCGCTCACTGGAGACTCGGAGGAAGAAAAAGAAACAGTCCAGTCCCCCATCGCAGGCCGCCTCAGGGGCCGCCGAGCCGGCCCCCCCACTGAGTCCAGAGCCTTCCCGCTTCGGGAAGGACCCAATCATCAGTTACAATATTGGCCCTTTTCTGCCTCAGACCTTTATAATTGGAAACAACATAATCCCCCTTTCTCCAGGGATCCTGTTGCCCTGACCGGCCTGATTGAGTCCATCCTAGTGACTCACAGGCCGACTTGGGACGACTGTCAGCAGCTCCTGCAGACCCTCTTAACCGTAGAGGAAAAGCAGAGAGTTTTCCTGGAGGCCCGGAAGCAGGTTCCGGGCGATGACGGGAGGCCAACCCAACTCCCAAATATCATCGAGGCAGCCTTTCCCCTGACCCGCCCAGACTGGGACTTCAATACACCTGAAGGTAGGAGCATCTACATCTCTATCGCCAGTTGCTCCTAGCGGGTCTCCGAGCGGCCGCCAGAAGGCCTACCAATTTGGCTCAGGTAAGGAATGTGATGCAGGGAAAGGAAGAATCACCCGCTGCATTTTTAGAGAGGCTGAAGGAGGCTTATAGGATGTACACTCCGTATGATCCAGAAGACCCAGGGCAAGCACCAGGTGTCATCTTATCATTTATTTACCAGTCTAGCTCAGATATCCGAGCCAAATTGCAGCGATTGGAAGGTTTACAGGCGCTAGGTTTGCCAGACTTATTGAAGGAAGCAGAGAAAGTGTACAATAAGAGAGAAACTCCTGAAGAGCGTGAGGAAAGGAGATGGCAGAAACAAGAGGAAAGGGACAAGAAACAGCATAGGGAAATGAAAAAGGTTTTGGCCGCCGTTGTGTCTAAGGGACAGCGGAGAGAGGGAGATAGGTTGGGAGAGCAAAGGAGGCCACCCCTTGATAAGGATCAATGTGCTTACTGTAAGGAGAAGGGACACTGGGCCCGAGACTGCCCCAAGAAGCTACAAGGACCCCGCCGACCCAAGCCCAAAACTGTGGACCTCCTTAGTCTAGAGGACTAGGGGAGTCGAGGCCAGGAGCCCCCCCTGAGCCTAGGATAACCCTCAAGATCGGGGGGCAGCCCGTGACCTTCCTGGTTGATACTGGTGCCGAACATTCAGTCCTAACCCATGCCGGAGTGCCTCTTAGCCGGCATTCCGCACTGGTGCAGGGGGCAACTGGAAACAAGAGGTATTACTGGACTACCGAGAGAAAGGTCCAACTGGCATCAGGGCAAGTAACTCACTCCTTCCTGCATATACCTGAATGCCCCCATCCGCTGTTGGGACGGGACTTATTAACCAAATTGAAGGCACAAATCTACTTTGATGAGGAGGGACCAAGGGTCACGGGTCCTAAAGGAGACCCCCTACAAATCCTTGCCCTCAGCTTAGAGGAAGAATACCGTTTGTTTGAGGCAGAACCCCCGGAGAAATCACCTGAAGAGCTACAGAACTGGCTGAGAGAGTTTCCTCAGGCCTGGGCAGAGACTGGGGGCTTGGGGCTGGCACGCGATCAGCCGCCGCTGATGATCTCACTAAAGGCCTCCGCGACTCCCGTTTCAATCAGACAGTACCCAATGTCACGGGAAGCTCATGAGGGGATTAAGCCCCATATTCGTAGACTCCTGGACCAAGGGGTGTTAAAGCCCTGCCAGTCACCTTGGAACACCCCTCTCTTGCCTGTTAAGAAACCGGGGACAGGAGACTACAGGCCGGTCCAGGACTTGAGAGAGGTCAATAAGCGGGTGGAGGACATACACCCCACGGTGCCTAACCCCTATAACCTTCTGAGCACCCTCCCACCGACCCACGTCTGGTACACTGTGCTAGACCTGAAGGATGCCTTCTTTTGTTTAAAACTGCACCCTCAAAGTCAATTGCTATTCGCTTTCGAATGGAGGGACCCAGAAAAAGGGCTCTCGGGACAATTAACCTGGACCAGGCTCCCGCAGGGTTTCAAAAATAGCCCAACCCTCTTTGATGAGGCCCTACATGCAGATCTGGCCGGATTCCGGGTCGAACACCCAACCCTGACTCTGCTCCAGTATGTGGATGATCTACTCCTGGCGGCCAGGAGTCGAACCGAGTGCATGGAGGGCACTCGAGCCTTACTGGCCAGACTTGGGCAGAAAGGCTATAGAGCCTCAGCCAAAAAGGCCCAAATATGCCGAGACAAGGTCACCTACCTAGGCTACACCCTGAGCGGGGGGCAAAGATGGTTAACAGAAGCAAGGAAGGAGACGATAATCTCCATCCCCCCTCCTCGGAACCCCCGCCAAGTTCGAGAGTTCCTGGGTACGGCTGGGTACTGCCGCCTTTGGATTCCTGGCTTTGCCGAACTGGCAGCCCCATTATACCCCCTCACTAAACCAGGGACCATGTTCCAATGGGAGGAGAAGCATCAGAAAGCGTTCCAACAGATTAAGAAAGCCTTGCTTGAGGCCCCGGCTCTGGGTCTGCCAGATCTGACCAAGCCCTTTGAGCTGTTTGTGGATGAGAACTCAGGCCTTGCTAAAGGGGTACTGGTGCAAAGATTGGGACCTTGGAGGAGACCTGTAGCGTATTTGTCCAAGAAATTGGACCCGGTGGCTACAGGATGGCCTCCATGCCTCCGCATGGTGGCAGCCATTGCCGTATTACTCAAAGATGCCGGAAAACTGACTCTGGACAGCCGTTGACTGTGCTGGCCTCCCATGCAGTGGAGGCCTTGGTCCGACAACCACCGGACAGATGGCTTTCTAACGCCAGAATGACTTACTATCAGGCTTTATTACTGGACTCAGACAGGGTAAATTTTGGGCCGGTAGTTTCCCTTAACCCTGCTACCTTGCTGCCACTGCCTAGCCCCTCCGAGGAGCATGACTGTCTCCAGATTCTAGCCGAAGCACATGGCACCCGCCCCGATCTGACAGATCAGCCGCTTAAGGACCCAGACGCTGTCTGGTACACAGATGGGAGCAGTTTCCTGGAAGAGGGGGAACGCAGAGCCGGGGCAGCTATAACCACCGAATCGGAAGTGGTATGGGCATCGTCGCTCCCGCCCGGGACATCGGCCCAGCGCGCAGAACTGATTGCGCTCACCCAAGCTCTCCGGATGGCAGAAGGTAAGAAGCTCACAGTTTATACTGACAGCAGATATGCCTTCGCCACTGCGCATGTCCACGGGGAAATCTACAGACGAAGAGGCCTGCTGACGTCCGCGGGTAAGGAAATCAAGAACAAAAAAGAGATCCTAGACCTCCTAAAGGCCCTGTTCCTCCCGCTCCAACTCAGTATTGTCCACTGCCCGGGGCATCAAAAGGATGACTCGGCGGCAGCCAGAGGGAATCGGCTGGCAGATCTGACTGCTCGAACAGTGGCTTCCCAGCCAGCAGGAAACAGCCAGTTAATGGCTATACACGAACCACAGCCTGAGAGAGACCCCGTGCCCTATAGCCCAGAAGACCATGAGCTAGCAAAGAAAATGGGGGCGGACTGGGAACAAGGAAGACAGGCATATATACTAGGGGACCGGATGGTCATGCCAACCACCCATACCCGATATATGCTGAGATTCCTACATGCATTGACCCATTTGAGCAAAAACAAGATGAAGACCCTATTAGACAGAGAAAACACCGGGCAGTGCTGCTGAACCAGGATCAGGTACTCCAGCAGGTAACTTCTACCTGCCCAGCCTGTGCTCAGGTCAATGCAGGGAAGGTTCATCTGAACAAGGGGGTCCGCCAAAGAGGCCATCGTCCTGGTGTTCATTGGGAAATAGACTTTACAGAAATAAAACCTGGACTCTACGGGTACCGGTACCTCCTGTTCTTCGTGGACACTTTTTCCGGATGGATTGAGGCATTTCCAACCAAGAATGAGACGGCTAACGTGGTAACAAAGAAACTGTTGGAAGAAATCTTCCCCAGGTATGGGATGCCTCAAATATTGGGGTCAGATAACGGGCCTGCCTTCGTCTCCCAGGTAAGTCAGAAGGTAGCCAAACTATTGGGGGTTGATTGGAAACTTCATTGTGCATACCGCCCCCAAAGCTCAGGACAGGTAGAACGAGCTAATAGAACGATCAAGGAGACTTTAACTAAATTAACGCTTGCAACTGGCACTAGAGATTGGGTGCTCCTACTTCCCTTGGCTCTCTACCGAGCCCGAAATACTCCTGGCCCACATGGCCTAACCCCTTTTGAGATCATGTACGGGGCCCCACCTCCTGTTGTAAGCTTTCTCCATCCTGATATTTCATCTTTTGCCACCACCCCTACTTTAGAGGCACATCTTCAAGCCCTCCAACTGGTGCAGAGGGAGATCTGGAAGCCCCTGGCCAAAGCTTATCAGGAGCAGCTAGACAAGCCGGTGGTGCCCCACCCCTTCCAGATCGGGGACTCCGTTTGGGTCCGACGACACCAGACCAAGAACCTGGAATCACGGTGGAAGGGGCCCTACACTGTCTTGCTGACCACCCCCACTGCACTTAAGGTCGACGGGATTGCTGCATGGATCCACGCCTCTCATGTGAAGGCTGCCAGAGAACCCGACCCAGCAGGATCCAGAAAGTCAACATGGACAGTGCGCCGTACACGAAACCCCCTAAAAATAAGGTTGGCCCGCAGCTCCTCTTCCTCCCCCTCCTCTTAATCTCCGCTTACCCCCAGGGGACTAGGGCGGCAGAGAGCCCGCACCTAGTCAAGAGGCTCACTTGGCAGGTCATCTCACAACCTGGGGAGACGGTCTGGCAAACGACCGCCCTTCACACCCCCTTTACATGGTGGCCTAACTTGCACCCAGATCTCTGCCAACTAGCAGCAGGGTCAGAGGACTGGGACATCCCTACCACTGACCCCATGAACCCCAGAGCACCAGACGTCTGTCAGGATGGTAAGGGAACTTGCAAATGTAGTGACGAGAGATACGGATGCAGTCACCCTGAAACCAGGGCAGCCCTGTCACAACTAACCTTCTACGTCTGCCCCCGGGATGGTAGGGACAGAAAGATGATTAGACAATGCGGGGGTTATGAGAGTTATTTCTGTAAAGCATGGGGATGTGAAACAACTGGTAATACCTATTGGAAGCCTTCATCCACTTGGGACCTAATTAGGGTAAAGAGGACTACCCAAGGAGAAAGCCACTCATGGCGTCCCCTTACCCAAGGACATTGTTGGGGAACTGTCACGTTAGGAAGAGATAACACTTACTGGCGGGGGGGGGGGGCCCTGTGTAAATTTCACCTGTAACCCCCTGAATATATCTTTTACTCAGAAGGGAAGAGAGATAACACAAGACTGGATTAAAGGTAAAACGTGGGGACTTAGGCTCTACATGATAGGACGGGACCAGGGAGTCGTATTTACGATTAAGCTTAAAATCACGGAGCCCTCCGCCTCTATAGGTCCCAACCAGGTTCTCTCTGACCAAAAGCGCCCCTCTCTACCCGCTCCGGCACCCCCGAGGGCTACCCCCCGACCCAATTCGGCCATTCGCCCAAGCACGGCTCCGAATGCTACTATAACCCCAGTCACCCTCCAGCCACCCAGGCCCGGTACGGGAGACCGGCTATTGAATCTTATAGAGGGCGCTTACTCAGCCCTCAATGTTACCAACCCAAATCGGACTCAGGAGTGCTGGTTATGCCTAGTCTCCACACCTCCCTACTATGAGGGGTGGCCGTAGTCGGAAGCTTCACCAATTCTTCTTCGCCCCCGTCAGGATGTGCCTCAACACCTCAGCATAAGCTCACAATCTCCGAGGTGTCAGGACAAGGACTATGTCTGGGGACCGTATCCTACACCCACCAACACCTGTGTAATCACTCCCGGGCACTTGTTCCAGGACCCCACTATCTCGTGGCTCCCAACGGGACTTACTGGGCCTGTAGCACTGGACTTACACCATGCATCTCCCCCTCAATACTAACCAACACGGCCGATTATTGTGTGCTCATAGAACTGTACCCCAAGATAATCTACCGTACACCTGAAGATATCTATGCCCGGTATGAAACAGGGGTCCCCCGCAGAAAAAGAGAGCCAGTCTCGCTAACCCTGGCCCTGATACTAGGTGGATTAACTATGGGAGGAGTCGCCGCCGGAATAGGCACAGGTACCACTGCCCTCATGGAAACCAACCAGTTCAGACACCTCCAGGCTGCCATGCATACTGATATCCAGGCACTGGAGGAATCCGTGAGTGCCTTGGAAAAATCACTCACCTCCCTGTCTGAGGTAGTTCTGCAGAACCGGAGGGGATTAGACCTCCTCTTCCTGCAGGAGGGGGGGTTATGTGCTGCCTTTAGAGAAGAATGTTGCTTCTATGCGGATCATACTGGGGTGGTAAGGGATAGCATGGCTAAATTAAGAAAGAGATTAGAACAAAGACAAAAACTCTTTGAAGGACAGCAGGGATGGTTTGAAGGATGGTTCGGAAGGTCCCCCTGGCTCACCACCCTCATCTCCACCCTTATGGGACCCCTTCTGATTTTATTGCTCCTTCTGACGCTCGGCCCTGCATCCTAAACAGACTTGTCCAATTTGTCAGGGAACGTGTTTCTATTGTTCAGACCTTGGTATTGACCCAACAATACCAACGACTCAACCAGGTGGAAATGGAGCCACATCCCCATTCTTCCCCATGAATGGAGGATTCCATTCCCTGAAATAAGAAAATGGGGGAATGAAAGACCCCAGCAAACTTGCTTAGCCTAACACCATTTTGAGCTAAGCCTGAAAAGTACAGGAAAGTTCAGGGTGTCTGCGGTCGGCCACCTGGCCCAGAAAAGGGTACTAAAGGTCAGAAAAACAACTTGGAGTCAGACAGCAGGCGTGTCGAGCTCGGGGAGAACCCACGAGCTGTCCTGAGTTTGAACCTGGCCTCATTTGAATCGTCCAATCAGAACCCACGAGCTGTCCTGAGTTTGAACCTGGTGTCCTGAGTTTGAACCTGGCCTCATTTGAATCGTCCAATCAGAACCCTGTAAACCGAGCTCCTCGTGCTCCTGCTGCCAGACCCTATAAAAACCCTCCACTCCAGCCCGTGGGCGCGCCAGTCTCTCGAACTTCTGGAGGGACTGTGTTGCCCCGGGTACCCGTGTTCCTGAATAAAGCCTCTTGCTGTTTGCATCTGACTTGTGGTCTCGGTGTGATCTCTGGGCGAGGGTCTCTCCAGAGGGAAGACTGCCTTCGGGGGTCTTTCACTCAGACATGTGACACACTCGTATTCAAGGTTAAGAATGACCCCTATCACTTTCTCTTCCCTCAAAGAAATAATGGAACCTGCAGAGAGGACATCAGTGTGATTGAAGGATAACCTTAAGTTTGTTCTCATTTCTTAAGACAAATCATTCCAAACTCTTGGCTCCTGAACTTACTGATAATGGATCATGTGTCAGTTCACTGACAGCCAACTGTGATGTGGCTGGTTCCCTCAGCACAGGAGCTGAGAAACTGGCTCCTAGGAACCCACCATATCTCAGTTAACTCTACAGTCCAGCACCGTCATTACTTACTTAATGTTGCACCTTAGTGTCATTATTGTAACATGAGAAGTTTGAGTAAATGCTATAGACTGAAGATCTTCCTTCAAATTGCATATGGTAGAACCCTAATTCCCAGTATGATAGTATTTAGAGATGAACCTTTTAAAGGTGATTAGATCACGAGGATGGAGCCTTTATCGTGAGAATAGTGTACTTATAAGAACAGACACAAAGGTATCTGCCCTCTCTCTCAACCCCTGGCCACTTAAGAAAGCAAAAAGACAGTTGAGTGCAGATCAGTAAAAGGCCCCCACCACATACCAGATCTACTGATCTACTGGTGCCTTTTCTCAGATTTCCCAGAACCATAAAAAAAAAAAAAATTGTGTCACTTAACCCACCCCCACCCCCACCCCCACCCCCCGAGGGGTTTTGTTACACAGCCTGAGCTGACCAAGACAAGTGCACATCTCAGTTCTCAATGTTCTACCCCAGGTCTGATTCAGAGCCCTCATTGGACTCTGAGGAGGGAGTTAAGTTTGATATCCTGTGAAAAGTTAAGCAGGACTCAGAACCTTACTAAATTCTCTATAGTCGTGAAAAACACTGACATCTCTCACATTGTGTTAGAGTACACTAGAAATTTCTGTAGAGCGTAACAGGTTCCCTATGTGGCTGGAGTCTCAGCTAACTGTTTGGATGTGTGTTTATTATTTGCAGAGCATGTCTCCTTTCAGAGACAAAACTTCTCCCATTCAGCCACGGTTCTGCTCATGAGGTTTGAGTAAGGCACACTGCTCCCCAGAACAGACTGATGACGAAAGCCTAGCTGTGCAGGCTTTGGGGGGTTTCAGCAGTTGTGTGGGTGACACAGATACAACTCTGCTTCCCACCACCATGTAGGAAAACAGGATTGACAGGGGTGCTTGGTTAAAGTCACACATGCAGAGGGCAGGAAGACTGCTACACAAATGCAAAGTGGTTTCTTTTTCCACTTCAAATATGGTGTCCTTGCTATTTCTTCGCTCATCTTCGGACCCTTGGTGTGTCTTTAAATCCTCCCTGTGAACACAGAAAGATGCTGAGGCTCACTATGGCTCTGAGGATTCAACCTCACCACCAGTCAGTGCAAGAGAGCAGCCATCTACTGCAGCCATTACAGGAATGCATACTGTGACCTATGACACAAGCATCTGACCTGTGACACAAGCATCTGACCTGTGACACACACAAGCATCTCACCTGTGACACACACAAGCATCTCACCTGTGACACATGCATCTCACTTGTGACACATGCATCTCACCTGTGGCACATGCATCTGACCTGTGACACAAGCATCTGACCTGTGACACAAGCATCTGACCTGTGACACAAGCATCTGACCTGTGACACACACAGAATGGTGCTGGGAATGCTTTCCAGAGCCTAATACATTGCATTGACTTTGGGGCAGAAATGTCACCAGAGAGGGACAGCAACATGGAAATGGTCAAATGGTCCAAAACAAAACATACAACGAATGTTCTCCCATGACTACATTAAAAACCATAAACTCAGAGGTATAAAGAAATTTAGAGCCGGGCGGTGGTGGCACACGCCTTTAATCCCAGCACTCGGGAGGCAGAGCCAGGTGGATCTCTGTGAGGTCGAGGCCAGCCTGGTCTCCAAAGCAAGTTCCAGGAAAGGCGCAAAGCTACACAGAGAAACCCTGTCTCGAAAAACCAAAAAAGAAAAGAAAAAAAAAAAAAAAGAAAGAAATTTAGTCAGTAGAAAAATCACCTCTAAATGAGGAGCCAGGGTGGTGTATCAGAACTCACCAGGACTTCAACACTATAGATAGATATCCCAAAGTTAGCTTCTCCACTTTACCTGGTTTTTATCCAAGAGCCAATCCATGACACTGAATGTGTGGTCACTCTAGTTCAATCCACCAAACGTATCTTCTGTGTACTGGGGATCAGTAACAATGGAATAAGCAAGAAATAAGCCCTATATTGAAATAAGAGGTGTCAGGAAAGGAGGTTGAGGAAGATCCCCAAGAGTCTGTCTTGGGTGTCAGAACAACTGAAACTTACCTGAGAGAATCTAAGAGGAGACACAGGCCAGGAGCAGGAATGAGAAAATGGGTTGGTTGGTTGGTTGGTTGGCTGATTGATGGTTTGACACCAGACCTATGGAAGTGCTTTTGACTATAAGAAACAACTCAGCCAGCAGAATTCTAGCAATAGACATTTAGTCAGTGTAGCATAAAATCTGGAAAAATGAGACTCAGGCCAGTGCAGTGGTTCAGTCCAGCCATATCATCAAAGAGCCAGGCTCCATCCATTCTTTATTCCCACACCCTTGACATACTGGCTTTTTATCTTTGTTCTTAATGTTTTATGTTCACAGTGTGGCTGCCACAGCACTGGGCATCATTCTACATTCAGGAAATGAGTAGACCGTGTCTTATCAGGAAAGCCATATTTTCCTCAGACGCTCTCAGCATCAAGCTTCTCATCTCATCTCACTGAAGACAGCTGCAATGTACATCATAAGGGAGTGTATTCTTATTCTCTGCAGCCAGAGGTAAAACCAAAAAATAAAAAATAAATAAACAAAAGGAACAGACGCATGAGGAGCTGGGGAGATGTCTCAGTGGACCAGAGTTTGAATCTCCAGAAGTCAGGTAAAAGCTTGAACTAGAATGTCACATCCATAACCCCAGTGCCCCTACAGGGACAGGAAGAACTCCAGAGGGTCACAGATCAGCTGGCCAGGCACACACTGAAGAAAGATAACAAAGAATGTGAGTCAAATAAGGTGCAAGGTAAGGGCTGACACCCGAGGTTGTCCTCTGATTCATGCACCTGCATGCGCGTGCGCGCACACACACACACACACACACACACACACACACACACACACGCACGCACACACAAACTGGGGGTCATATGATATTTAACACAGACAACGTGTTCAGTTGAACATTTTCCTAAGCAAGCCGAGCAAGCTCCAGGAAATCTCCAAATATAATTCCAATATTTTATGTCCTTGTACGCAAGGGGCACAGTAAAGAAACGGCCAGTGATATTTTATGTCCTTGTATGTGAAGGGGTGCGATAAAGAAACTACCTACACAACTGCTCCATTATTCCAGGGGGTGGGGGGGATGTGGTGAATAAGAGAGAGAAAATATTCAGAGATATCTGGACGAGTCTAGAGCAGAGAGAAAAAAAGCAGAGTGGACATGGCCAGGAATAAGAAGAGCAGGGACAGTAATGGAGATAGGGAGGCAGAGATAGAGAGCAAGAGAGAGAGAATGTGTGTAGGGAGAGGGGGGGGGAGAGAGAGAGAGAGAGAGAGAGAGAGAGAGAGAGAGAGAGAAAGAGAATGTATGAGAGAGAGAGAATGTGTGTGTGGAGAGAGAGAGAGAGAGAGAGAGAGAGAGAGAGAGAGAGAGAATGTGTGTGTGGAGAGAGAGAGAGAGAGAGAGAGAGAGAGAGAGAGAGAGAGAGAGCAAGAAGTGAGGGCTAGCAGGAGATAAAAATAGAGCATAGCAAGAGAGAGGAGAGAGAGAGACAGAGACAGACAGAGAGAGAGAACAGAGGGCGTATGAGAAGGAGGGAATGGCGAAGGTGGGAATAGAGAAAGTGCGGTGGGCAGATCACGTGTACCATAAGGAGGACAAGCAGTGGGGTGTGGCCAGCATGGACTCTGAAATGTGTAATGGATACTTAAGACCCTGAGGGAGCCTGGAGACCAGCATGAGCATTGACATGCCAACCGGCCCCACAGGTAGCCATTCCCAGGGGTGAGGGAAATGACTCCCTTTGGCAGAGGGGAACTGGGTTCACAAGTTCTTGAGGAATGCTGCCTTGTATCTAACTGCCAGAAATCCTTCTCTAGTCCAGGTTGGGCTCACTTCTAGATATCTCTCAACTACCCGAGACCTAAACACTCCTAAATCAACCGGCCACCCTTAACACTTCATCGCACTGAGAAGACTACGTGGCCCCGGAGTTCCTAGCACAGGTTTAAGGGCATAGTTGAGATCAGTAGGCATTTCTCAGTTTACTGACTAATAGAACTTAAGCCCAAGAGAATTTAACACGGAAGGCTATAGGTGGGTTTTGTTGTTGCTGTTTCTAGCTTTGACAATAACCTCTAACTGCACACGGGTTTCTAAAACTGGAGAGAAGAGCCACTTTGGCAAATTCCACTGTTCATGTCAGCTAGCCAATTAAAGTTTCATCCGTTCCCCTTTTCAGTCACTTTCATTAGTGTCTTAAGCTCCAGCTTTCAAAAACCAACTACCCTATCGACTGCATTAACCCCAACGAAAGACAAACACACAGCCCTTCTTCCTCCCCACTCTCCACATAGCCATAAAACAGGTGGCATTAAAAATTAAAACGCAGCCCTGATGACTAGCTAGATGCAAATCAAGCCAATAGCCATAGACATGAAAAGTCTAAAAACATTATCCACTGGCATTTCTCTGGCAGGGCCGTGTGGTCCAGCAGGCAATCGCAGGGCGACATCCTCCTCCAATTCTTTCCACTGTACATCTCAGATCAATTAGTCAGAGCCATGGAGCACCTGTTGAATGTAAATTGCTTTTTGAACAGCTGCTCCGTCCCCAAAGTAAACAGGCTGGATATTGAAAAAGGCTTCTCGTCTGGGGCCTGCTGGTAGCATGGCATCCTGATTTCCCTAGATGGAAGGCAATACATGTAAGTGTATTTATGTCTAGCAAGCATAAGAGCGTTAAGCTTTTCCCAGACAGTAGGTTAAAGCCTCAAACATTTCCCACTAGCCGCCCCCCACCCCTGCCGACATCACAGAAGGAGATCTGAATATGTATTATTAATGGTTCGTTTACAGTCAGCCCCTTGAGGGAATTGCTGATTGATGGGCATCAGTGTTCACTGGAAATGAGTTGAGAGTCTTAACTCTGCCCATTGCAGCTTTCTTCATCATAGTTACAGATTTCTGTGTGGTGTCAGAAGACAAGAGGCGATGAAAGAGAGCATTACCTTCATAGGCATTCCACAGCTCACGAGTGCTTAGAGCTCTGGAAAACGCAGTCCTCTAGAGACAGCTGAGCAATGCAGGCAGAGAGGGCACTGATTTCTCCTGTCTCTAATTTTGGCACTCAATCACCTGAAGGGCAGGTAAATATACACAGAGAGACAAATGCGTGCAACACATACACACATAAATAAGTGCTCATACATGCAAACCCATGTGCACACATAACAAGCACACATGCACTCAGAAACACATGCACACAAACACACAGCTGCATATATAAACATAAGCATACACATAAATACACACATATGTAAGCACGTGTACACATCCACACAGACACATGCACGCACGCCAGGCCCCCTCAGCCTTCTGTGCGTGATTCCCTGTTCCTGAACAGTCAATGATCCTTCCCCCACGGCCTCTCCACACTCAGAATCTGACCTCTCCAGACACCAGAAAGAAGTCCATGGGCACTTGTGGCTGCTGAGGCTGCTGAGGCTGCTCCAGAGGGCCTTGGCGTGGGAAAGCCTGCCTCCTTTCAGACAGGGGGGAACCTCAGAGCACACCTCAGGGCAAAATGCTCTCCAGCAAGGGACCCTTTGTGACCGCTAATCCTAGATTTCCTACTTGTAAAAGAGGCTCTCGCAAATGTTTTCACTACTTTTTCAACTAAAGTATTTGGCAAAACAAAAGCATTCCATAAGGCACCAAAGAAATACTTTAAGCTTAATCTGTAACAGACTTTTTATTCCTACCTGCTGAACAAGGTCAGTTATTGACTGCATGAAATGTGGCAGCTCCTATGAATATGTAAACACCGAAGGCCTATGCTATTAAAGGGTAATAAACTAGATGGGACTCTCAAATATTCCTCAGAGAAAGAACTGTGTGCATCCTGGAAACAGGTGTACAAAGGGCTAATTGGGAGAACTCTTGATCATCTAGCGGTGACAACATCAAGTAAACAGGTTGGAACATGAAGCTGGACACCGGGTACACTCAGGAGCCAGGCTCCTCATGCAAGTCTGGGGAAATCTTTTGAAAAGAAAGCAATGGAGAAATGACCACCACTCTGGATCTTGACACCCTCACACAGACAAAACATACATACAAGCAGACAAAACACCAATGCACATAAAATAAAAATAAATAATTGTTTTGGAATATTCCTTTACACTGTGTGAAGATGTGTCGCTGTGATTGGTTTAATAAAGAGCTGAATGTCCAATAGCTAGGCAGGAGGTATAGGTGGGACTTCTGAACAGAGAGAGCTCTGGGAAGAAGAAAGGTGGAGTCGCCAGTCAAATGAGGAATAACCAGGATGGGCATAATGGAGATGAGGTAACAAGCATGTGGAAGAATGTAGATTAAAAAATATGGGTTAATTTAAGTTATAAGAGCTAGTTAGAGCCGGGCGGTGGTGGCGCACGCCTTTAGTCCCAGCACTCGGGAGGCAGAGGCAGGCGGATCTCTGTGAGTTCGAGGCCAGCCTGGTCTACCAAGTGAGTTCCAGGAAAGGCGCAAAGCTACACAGAGAAACCCTGTCTCGAAAAACCAAAAAAAAAAAAAAAAAGAGCTAGTTAGAAACAAGCCTAAGCTAAGGTCAAGCTTTCATAGTTAGTAATAAGTTTCCGGGTCATTTTTTGTGAGCTGGCAGCCCCCTGCTAAAAAAAAAAAATAATAATAAAATAAAAATAAAATAAAAACCCCATCTACAAATAATTTTAAAAACAAACAAGCCTGAGAGAACTGGAGTTTGGGGTACAGCTCCGTAGTAAATCACATGAGAGCGTCAGGCCCTGGGTTCCACCCCCAGCACCACTAGAACACAAATGAAAGGAAATGAAGGTGGGAAAATGATTAAAGAGAGACTAGAAGGGGCCAGGAAGCAAAGACTGGTGTTAGCAGGGCAGGAATCCATAGGACAGGGTGCAGAGGCAGATCAGCATGGTCGGGCTGGGGCAATGGCCGAGACATGACTGTTAGTGTCAGGAAAGAAATCTGGGAAAGAAGCCTTTCCACCACAGGACAACAGAAATAAATACCCAGCTGTTCTTCTTGTCTCCTGCCAGGCCTCCACAGGCCAAATCTATCCAGAGCTCAACTGGCCAAAGCTATGTAGTTCCCTCCAACGTAGAGCAGAGGGCGGGGAACAGTAAAAATGGACTTGGAGGAAATGGGCAAATGGCCATCACGTGGCCCAACTCTCAGAGGAGTAAGGACCTCTCTGCCATACCTGGTCTAATCAGCAGCTGCCCCTCTGGACCTTCCTTGTCCTTCTGCTGGAGCAGGACAGCACATAACTCAAGGGCTCCCTCTCTGTAAAAGGTAGGATGAGTTTGTTTGTGAGAGCCAGGGAGTGTGGCCCCAGAATCTGGCAGCCGCTGTTTCCTAAGGGTGGGGGTGATGAAGATTAAAAACCCAGAAAGGGTAAACTTAAAGCCTCGCCTGCCCCACATCTAAGCAAATGCTTTTGTATCAGATACCCCAATTATTGTATCTTCCTAATAATCATGTGACTCTTCTACCTCCATAAAAACTGTGTCATCTACCTACTTCCACGGCCACACGTGTCCTTTAACCTACAATCTGTCCTTTAGATGCTTTGGCCCCAAAAATATCCTACACCCATCAGTCCTGGTCCACTCTTCTCCATCCCACCCCTAGTCTGTCCTCTCGTCTCCCCAGCCACTCCCAACCTTGGGCACCTGCACTTGCCTGCACCCCAAGTCCCCACAAAGTAGCACTGATGGTACTTGCTTCTCAATTCCAAGATCATCTCCTCAACAGCCTCCCTGAGAAAGACAACCCCTGCACTTCCCATCTTACTTTTTTTAATTCCCTTGCAGTAGTAGATTACCCTGTTCGGGACTGGTTCCTCCTCCACATGCAAGGGCAATGGCCAGGCTGCCGTAGTCACTATAACCCCAACACTGTCCAAGGTTGGGGTTCACATAAAACATGCATTGGATATTCAGCAAACAAATTAAAGAACTCAGTATCTTACTCTCCCTGTTGGAACGTTTGCCTTAACAGTAATTTAGAGAATATAGAGACACATAGACTAAGCTAACTTCATACATGAGTGTTACACACATGTGATTAGAAAGTAAAGATTACCTACACACCCACACACACACACCCACACCACACCCACACCACACACACACACACACACACACACACACACACACACACACACACACACAAGGTTTCAGGCCAACTGACCAGTCCACTCAGGGTGCTATAACCAAACACTATAGACTTGGTGACTTAAACAACAAATATTAATTTCTCTGTCTAGGAGACTGACATCTAAGATCAGGGAGCCAACAGGATGGGGTTCTGGGAAAGGTTCCACCTTCATGAGTTCCTCTGACCCTAATTACACCCCAAGGGCCTCTCTCAAACTCAGACTACACAGAGGACCAGGGGACGCGATCCATTCTGTAGGGAGGCCAGCAGAATGAAATCCCACAGACAAAGGCGACATGGGACAAGAGAATTCAACAACTGGCCAGTCCGCCTGTCCAGCCACACTCCCCCTTCCTCTAAGTTCCCCTAGACTCTAGTCAGGCCATCCTGAAAACTGCAGGCTCTGTCCCCTGTCCCCTGTCTCTGTGTGACACCTTCAGGAGTCAGCTCATGAGCCACCTTCTCATTCTCATCTCTCCTACTACATCTTAGGTACAATGAACTGCTTCTCTTTTTATGTTCTTGGGCATCTAGGCCAGACCTTTCCATGGGATTAGAGTGTTTGGACATTATTATTAAAACACACATACCTCTCCAACTGAACTGCAACGCCCTTGAAGGTCAGTGTTCTATCACATCATATCTGTATTCCTGAGCCTCCAGGTTCAGGGACTTAAGCGACGTTTCTTTGGCTAATGAGTCAATGGGCCACAGACTTGGAGCTCTGGATTGTTGGTTTCTCATCTCTGGAGAAATAAATAAGGAGCATGGCCTCTAAAAGGTCTCAATTGCTGACAGAAAACAGTTGTGTTAGCCTTCTGCTGCTGTGTCAGAATAACTGAAATAATCAACTTATAAGAAAGAAATGTTTACCCGGCTCAGGATTTAGAGGTCCATGGTCCATCCGGAGTCACCTGTCCTGTTGCTGCGGGCCTGTGGTAACAGCACATTGTGACAGTAACTTGAGGACAGAGTAGGTCTAGCCTGTGGTTCCTGTGGAACAGAGAGGAGGGAACTGGAGTTCTGATCCCTCCTTCAAGAGAGCGCTTCAAGTACTAAACCTCCTCTTCCTTTTCCCGCAGTTGTTTCTAACCTGAGGCCTCATGTGGCCGAGGACAACTGTGAATGTGGCACAATCCCAAACCACAAACGTAACATTCTTTGTGTGTGATTTTCCTAAACATTGTGTGTGTGTGTGTGTGTGTGTGTGTGTGTGTGTGTGTGTGTGTGTGTGTGTGCGTGTATGCCCATGGAGGCCAGAAGAGGACAACAGGTGCCTTGGACTTGGAATTAGGTGTCTGTGAGTTTGGGTGCTGGGATCTTCAGGACTGAGAAAGGAGTCTCTCAACTGCTGAGCCATCTCTCCACCTTTACAATTTTATTTGCTGGTTTGGTTTGATTTGCTTCCCTAACTCAATTGCACATGTCTCAAGTGTAAACTTAATAGGTAATCTTGTTTTTAAAGAGGTTGGACATACCCCAAAATCCCACCTCCCCTTCACAGTGTCCCAGGCTAGAAACCAAGTCTTTAACTCATAGGTCTGAGGGATACTTATCCAAACTATACCAATAGTTGCCCACACCTCTCAGACCTGAACATAGGCTGCAAAGCAAAGGCAAGCCTTCTCTGTCCTTGTCCTTTTTCATATCACTTGCACACGTTTTTGCTTATGACTGGAGGAGGACACTGTAGCAATCTCTCTCTCTCTTCTCTCTCTCTCTCTCTCTCTCTCTCTCTCTCTCTCTCTCTCTCTCAGCTCTCAGGGCATGTCACTACGCCTTCCATTTGTCCTTCTGTCACCTTGTGCAAATGGACTGAGATTTCTTCTCTGATGAAATAGCTGCCAACAGCTTCCCCGCCTCCGTGGTCAGGGAGGGAAAGGCACAGCAACTTCCTGTGATTGATGCCCTTCCTGGGACCCCTATCTCCACTCCTTCTTAGGAAGCATGTAGCCATGACAACCTCCAAGAAGCCCCAGAGAGTATGCATCAGCCATCTGTTTTGCTCCACAGGCCCCAGCCAGGGAAGAGCTACAGGCATTCACAAGCCTGTCTTTCCCAACAGTACAGCTGCTCCACCTTTATCCCACATTTGCCCTGTCCATTGGCCTCTGCTTCTTCCTTGGCTAGTGACAACGGCCCCGCATTGCTCAACACTGGTCTCTGAATTTGCACTGAGTCCTTACTTAAGATGCTTTGCCTTGGGAAACTTACTCTTGACCCTGGACTCAGCCTTGTCTCCCCTGACCTACCGCTGCCCAGAATTTTGCCCACATCCCTTTCCCCTCCTGACTTCGCTCCAAGCCCCACTGGTATTGACCAATGGGAACTAGATTCCAATTAGTACCAAGTATACCTGTCCCAGCAGGCAGGGAGACAGGGAGAAGACACTCTGGTGTACCGTTCCCAGGGGGATGACCGTACTGAATACTTCATAAAGCAAGAAGACGAGCTGTCGAATGTTCTCACCATGGAGTACAGAGGGGCGTATCATTACTAGTCACACTCTACTCCCTGTGACTGAACACCTGATAGAAGGGACCTCAGAGAACGATTTGTCTGACAGTTTGAAGGTCCAGTCCATCACAGCTGGGACGGCATGGTGGCGGGAGAGAGAGGCTCAAGGCTGTGGAAGCACAGGTCTGAGACGATGCTTGCTCACATCTGGGCAGATGAGGAAGCAGAGAGAAAGTAATGCTGGCATTCCCCTGGCCTTCTCCTTCCCCCCTCAATCTCTCTGACCCCAGCCTATAGAATATGCCACCCACTTCAGGGTGTGTCTTCCCTCCTAAAGTAATCCTCAGAGAAACACCCTCACAAGTGTGTTTCCTAGGTGATTCTAAACCCACCAAACTAACAGTGAAGACTAACCATCACAAATAGATAGGTATAGTTAATAGGAGTTAACCAATATATGACGTGTAGACATATCAAAATATTACATAGTGTTCCATCCTTTTATACAATTTTTGTGTTCTTATGTCATTTTAAACCATATAATAGGGAATGGGGATAGAGCTCAGTGATGGATGGCCTGCAACCATGAATGAGGCCCTGAGTTCTAGTATCAAAAAAGATTAATAAATTAAAATATTAAATTAAAATTAAAATGGGGCTGAAGAGTTGGCTCAGCAGTTAAAAGCACTTGTTGCTCTTGCAAAGGACCTGGGTTCAGTTCCCAGCACCCACATGGCAGCTTACAACTGTTTATAACTCCTGTTCCAGAGGATTCAGTGCCCTGTTCTGGTCTCCCCAGGCACCAGGCATGCATGTGGTACATAGTTATCACTCAGCTAAACACTTATAGGACTAAGATAAAATAAATAAATATTTTTTAAATTAATTAATTAAAATAAAATTCTATTTTGTGTATTTTCTAGTCTTATTTGATTTGGCTTGCTGGTCTCAGGTGTTCTCTGCATGGCTATGTGTCAGTCAGGAGCAGCAGAACAAAGAATCCCTCAAAGGAGTCTTGGGTTTATTGCCTAGGCAGCAGGTTGAATTTCATCATTGAATAGTCAGACTCTTTCACATTGAGTTAGGGCAGGGGACTATCAGAAAAGATGGTGACCTATCCAACCCTCAGAAAAACATGGAAAGGAAAATTGCCAAAAGTCTAAAATACCAGTGACAAATATTGAAATAAACAATGCAAATATTTGTTTGATATAGTCAACATTACTAAGTGATATTAAACTTTGAGGGAAATGACCTTGAGTCCTCCAAGATAAGGCTGAACCTCTTCTTTGATCAGATTCCCATCTTGAGTCAAAAACAGGAAGGAAGATGGTTGATGTACCAAGGGCATACATAGTCAGGCAAAGCCCCAGATCACAAAAATGACTGGATCCCCAAGCAGTGACTGCCTAGGTGAAGACTCAACCTGCACCCCTCAAGAGCCAGAGTCCTCTAAAAGTCCTTGTCACTCCCTCACTGCCCACAGAAAAAAAAAACAGGACGCCAAAATGCCTTTTCCTTCTCTCCCCAATTTCAAACTCTTGCTCTGCTCTGCACTCGCAGATCCCTTGGCTCACCTTCCCTGACCTCAGTAGCAATTGCTCTAGGATGTGTCCTAACTCACTGCCCCAGGAAGATCCTGAGGACCCTGGGTTGCCCCCCATCCTGATGCTGTCTCCACAGCTTCTCTGTCCCTCAGCTGCCACCATAGACATCTCATCTCCAACTAAATGTAGCATTCCATCCTGTCCTGGGTCTCAGGACACCACGACTAGGCAAGAGATGCACACAGACTATCCACAAACACAACATGGCTACATCACTGCTTTTGTCGCAGAGAACCTGGAAGCTATGCGCTGAAACTAAGGACTTGGGATTTGGGGGAAACCTGCCCTTTAGGTCAGTGTGTTCTAACAGGAATTCTCAGAAGCCAGGGGTCTACAGAGGGACCATAATGGTCTTTCCAGAGGCAGGGAAGGTGACAGAGTGTTCCAGACACCCAGCCTCCCCATCCAGAGCACTCCTTTGTCATGCATGGTTCCTTTCCCTGGTGATTTTTGTCAAAGGAAGGACTCTGATCATTGAAGGAGTCAATTCCCTGCTTCTTCATGAATATATATATATATATATATATCCAATTTAAATTGTGATACCTTTGTCTTTTTAGTGTTAAAAATGCTTTTATTTTTTAACAGCTCAAAATTACTGGTAATGGACCTCTCTAAACAGAACTTTCTCTACCCTCACCAAGAACAAAAACCAGTTATTCAGAATCATTGCTGAGTGGGATCAGTCACCCCTCTTATCCCCTCATTATCCAGAAAAAAAAAAAGGAGATTTTTTTGTTTTCCTCAGCAAGACCTTTTTAGAGTGTCCATATATGTAACAACATAATTACAAGCCATGAGAGCTACATAAAAATGTTAATGGCTGTTTTTCCTGAGAAACATCGAGCCATTTAATGTTTGTGAATAAAACGCTATGGAAATGATTGCCAAGAAAAAGAAGGTGCATTTAAATTTGGCATTGGCCTTCGTAGCAGTCAGTTCTGGCTTCCTCTCAGCTAAGAGCAGTATACAGCAGTAGCTACACCTTTCGACAGTGGATCTCTGAAGTCCCGTTATTATGTGCTGCCAGGGCCACCAGTATAATCCTCGCAAACAATGCTGCCTCTCTCTCCTCAGGAACTAACACATCACTGAAGTGAGAGAAATGGCTGTTCCTTTTTTCCCTCAAACAAAAAGTATATCTCTTTCCTGCTTTGGCAAAGCAGGATGCAAAAGAAGTTCTTCAAGCCCCTGAATTGTAAGTCTACCAAAAAAGTAGGTGTTGAGGACACCGGCTGCTCTGGACTCACTTCCTGCTCTTTCTTCCCCATGATCCACCCACCTCTCCAAACTATTTCATTCCCCTCAGATTCTGTCTCTTCTTTCCATCAACTGTGGTAAAGGGTGAGGAGAGGCAGCCTGCAGAAACAGCCTCTATGACTCTGGCATGAAGAAGACAAAGTTTTCTGTCCCTAAATGCAGAGGGAATAGTCCCCAAGATGAGCCTTGTCCTACTGGTGGTACCAGGCTAACATTCAAGGCACCACATCCAATAGAGCTCTACCCCATCCCAAGAGCATGCTGTCGCAGGCGGGCCAATGTCCCAGGATGGAAATCTGATAAGGGAAGAGGGTGGAGGAGAAGACAATCATGCCATTTTACACTTGGGCGAGTATTAGAAGGAAATAAATAACTTTAACTCTGAGAGCCCAGGAGAGGAGCTGTTCCTACAGCCTGGGGACCAGAGTGAAGAGGATGTTTGAGCAGTGTCAAGGGTCTGAGCCATCACATCCATACAGCATATTGTGTCCTGAGAATGAGTGAGCTGTAGCAAGAACCCCCACTGGGCCTGGGGGTTCTTCTCGCAGCAACATAAACTAGTGCAGTGGTTATTGGTCTATCCGTTGCCTAGTTGTGACTGTTTTTGAATCCCTGCCTAGTGTGGCCTCTCAGGGTCCCAGGTACTAAGATCCAGAGAGGACAGCAGGAACCAAGGAATGGAATACCCACCCAACAAAAACAAGACTGGATATCGACATCTAGGATACAATCATCACAAATCCAGATGCCTAAACATCAGTGTAGAAATACCATCAATAACAGTCAGGACAATTTGTCTCCACTAGAACCCAGCAACCCTATTACAGTAGGCCCCAAGAAATGCAACATAACCAAAGCAAAAGACAAGAACTTCAAAATAGTTATTTATGAATATGATCTTAAAGAGAATATGAATAAATCCATTAAAGAAATCTATGAAAGTACAGTGGAATGAAATAGGAAAATAGATTAAGATATAAAAGAAGAATCACTAAAGAAAACTCAACTGCAATAAATCTAGAAATGAAAAAATTAGGAAGTGAAACATAAACCTCAGGGGTAAGCTTCACCAACAGCTTTGAAGACAATATAAAAGAAATGGATACCTCAGTCAAACAAAATGTTAAATCTAAAAAAATTAGAGGCAGAAAACATCCAAGAAATCTGGGACACTGCAGAGAGAGCAAATCTATGAATAATGAGAATGGAGAAAACCCAAGTCAAAGACTGTGGTAGTTTAAATGTAACTAGCCCCCATAAGCTCATAAAGAATGGCACTATTAGGAGGGATAGCCTTGTTGAAGTAGGTGTGGCCTTGTTGGAGAAAGTGTGTCACTGTGGGGGTGGACTTTGAGGTCTCTTTTGCTCAAGCTTCCCTTAGTGTGACTTTGAGACCACTTCCTATTCCCTGCAAGATGTAGGACTCTCAGCTCCTTCTCCAGCACCATGTCTGCCTGCACGCCACCGTGCTCCCTGCCATGATAATAGTGGACTGGACCTCTGAACTGTAAGAAAGCAACCCTAGTTAAATGTTTTCCTTATAAGAGTTGCCATGGTCATGGTGTCTCTTCACAGCAATAGAAACCCTAACTGAAACAAAGGCATAGAAAATATTTTCAACAAAATCATGGAAGAAAATTTCCCTACCCTAGAGAAAGAGTCTATCAAGGTAGAAGAAACATACAGCACACCAAATAAACTGAACCTGAAAAGAAACTCCCTATGATACATAATAATCAAAATGTATAGAACAAAGAAATAATATTAATAATATTATTAAATATTATTATTAAATAATATTAAAAGCTGCAAGGGGGAAAGACCAAGTAACAGATAAAGGCAGACCTATTAGAGTAACACTCGACTTTTCAATGGAGATTCTAAAAGCCAGAGGGCCTGGGCAGTACAAACACTAAGAGACCACAGATGCTAGCCCAGACTACTATACCCAGCAAAACCTTCAATCACAGTAGATGGAGAAAGAAAAATAGTCCACCATAAAAACAAATTTAAGCAGTATTTATCTACAAATCCAGCTCTACAGAAGGTACTAGAAGAAAAACTTCAACCTAAAGAGACTAACCACAAGAAAACACAAAGAAATAAACAATCCCAGGCCACCAAATCAAAAGGTGCATGAGAGAGAAACCACACCACAATAACAAAATAACAGGAAATCAACAAACACTGCTCATTGATACCCAATAAAAAGACACAGACCGACAGATTGGATTCAAAAACAGTCTCCATCTTTCTGCTGCATCCAAGAAACACACCTTGACATCAAGGATAGACATTATCTTGGGGTAAAAGGATGGAAAAAGATTTCAAGTAAATGGACCCAAGAAGCAAAATGGTGTAGCCATTTTAATATCTGATAAAACAGTCTTTAAACCAAAACTGTAGCAAGAATCTTAAAGGATCTTATTAATAAAAACAAACCCAGGGCCAGGTATTGGGGTGAATGCTGAAAGATTCGTGCTATACAAAACCAATCAGAAGAGATAAGGAAGAACACTATATACTCATCAAAGGAAAAATTCACCAAGAGAATATTGCAATTCTAAGCATCTATATACCAAATGCAAGGGCACCCTAGATTCATAAAAGAGACTCTACTACAGCTAAAATCACTATTGACCCTCATACAGTGATAGTGGGTGACTCCAATACCCTACTCTCATCAATATACAGGTCATACAAACAAAAACTAATCAGAGAAATGCTGGAGCTAAATGGTATCATAAACCAAATGGATATAACAGGTATTCCCAGAACATTTCACCCAAACACAAAAGAATATACCTTCTTCTCAGCAGCTCATGGAACTTTCTCCAAAATTGACTGTGGGGTCTCCCTTTTCCTCACAGTCTGTTGGCCACCAGGCCACAAAGACAAAGGGAGCAGAGGTGGCAGGCAGGGTTTGGCTGGCTGTAGGTATGGCAGAAATAACCTTCTGGGAGTCAGCTTCAGTGAGACAGCTTGACCTCTTTATTCCGGAGCGGGGAGGATACATAGGACAGGGACAGCAAATGGGACGTCACCTAGTAGGTGCTCATAGTATCCTTTATTTGCATTTGGCAGCAGGGTCCCGTCATACAGATGGGAGCATAGCACCTAATTATCATATGGAGATCATTTGCAGGGAACTGTGTCAAAGGTCACACTTAAGTTAGGCATCCAAGCTCAGGGACAGCTCCCAAATAAGATCAGGCAGAGAGTAGGAAGCCCCTGCTGGGGGAAGGGAATCTTCCATTTTGCACCAGTCTTGGAGAACTATCTGGACATGGTGGGCTGCACAAATATTTCCACTAAAATCAGAAACAAGACAAGGTTGTCCATTCTCTATATACATATTCAATATAGTACTTGAAGTCTTAGCTAGAGCAATAAGACAACTGAAGGAGATCGAGAGGATGCAAAGAAGAAGGGAAGAAGTCAAAGAATCTTTATTTGCTGATGATACTAGAGTATTCATAAGTGACTCTAAAAATTCCACCAGGAAACTCCTACAGCGGACAAACACTTTCAGCAAAGTAGCTAGATACAAAATTAACTCACAAAAATCAGTAGCCTTTCTAAATACAAATGACAAATGGACTGAGAAAGATATCAGGGGAAAAAAATACCTTGTACAACAGCCTCATAAACAAAATAAAATATCCTGGGGTAACTCTAACCAAGGAAGTAAAAGACTTGTATAATAAAAACTCTAAGACGCTAACGAGAGAAATTGAAGAATATATGAAAAAATGGAGAGATTTCCAAGCTCATGGATCAGTAGGAATAATACTGTAAAAATTGCTATCCTACCAAAAACAATCTACAGATTCAATGCAATCCCCATACAAATCCCCACACAATTCTTCACAGACTTTAAAAGGGCAGTTTTCAGCTTTATATGGAAACACACACACACGCACACACACACACACACACACACAAAAAAAAAAAAAAAAAAAAAAAAACAGGATAGCTAAAACAATCTTGAATAATAAAAGATATGCAGGAGGTATGACCACCCCTGATCTCAAATTGTATTACAGAGCTATCATAGTGAAAACAGCATGGCATTGGCACAAAAACAGACATGCTGATAATGGAAATGAACTGAAGATCCAGACATAAATCCACACACCTATGAACACATTTTTTTAAGAAGCCAGAAATAAATACTGGAAAAAAGGTAGCATCTTCAACAAATGGTGGTCAGACTGGTTGGCTGCATGTAGAAGAATGCAAATAGATCCATACTTATCACTCTGCACAAAACTCAACTCCAGAAGACCCAACATGAACCTGGATACACTGAATCTGAGAGAGGAGAAAGTGGGGAAATATTGTTGAACTCCTTGCCACTGAAAAGGATTTTCTGAACAGAACACTGATTGCACAGGCACTAAGAACAACAGTTAATAAATGGGTCCTCATGAAACTTAAATTCTATGTGGGAAAGTACATCATCATTCAGGCAAAGCAGCAGCCTACAGAATGAGAAAAGATTTTTAACAACCATACATCTGATAAAGGGTTAATACTTACAATATAAAGAAGTCCAAAAAAATTTAAAAATGGGGTACAGATCTAAACAGATAATTCCCAAAAGATGAAACATAAGTGGTCTAGAAACACTTTTTAAAAATTCAACATCCTTGCTCATTAGGGAAATGCAAATCAAAACTACTTTAAGATTTCATCCTATACCAGTCAGAATGGTCAAAAATCAATAAAATAAGTAACAGCTCATGCAGGCAAGGATGTGGAGTAAGGGGAATACTCATCCATTGCTGGTGTGAATGCAAACCTATACAGTAACTATGGAAATCAGTGTGGTGGTTCCTCAGGAAGATGGGAATTGAACTACCTCAAGATCCAGACATACCACTTTGGGCATATACCCATAGGGTTATATATCCTACTACAGAGACACTTGCTTAACCATGTCCATTGCTGCTCTATTCATGATAGCCAGAAATTGATAAGGCCCTATTGCTGAAGACAATACCTATGCAACTCATTGAGCACAGAGAAGTTGAGCTGGTGCCTATCTTCACCCCTACTGACTAGTGTTCATGGTACAGGAAGGTACACTGCATGCTATCAAAGGAGAAGGATGAAGACGGACCCATCTACAAACCCTCTGATCTACAAAAGTGAGCTGTGTACCAGATATGGTGATGCAATAGTAGCACAAAGTCTGTAGGAGCAACCAACCAATATCTGATTTGAGCTAAGATCCACTCCATGAGATGGAACCCATCCATACCCGATGATGCTTGGGTATCCAGGAACCTGAGACTACATAGACAAGGGACCTACGGCGAAATCAAATACTGCTGTTCTGCTAAAGGAATGTGGCAATAAAATGACTCCTGGTGACATTCTGTTGTACTTATAGATGAGTGTCTTACTGAACCACCATCAGAGAGGCTTGCTCCTGCAGTAGATGGAACACAGAGACCACAGTATGCAGAAAATGAGATGCCTTGGAACACTCAGTCCTAAATGCGATGTCTCCATCAAATCCCTTCTTTCAGGGCTCAGGGAACCCTGTGGAAGTGGAGTCAGGAAAGATTATAAGAGCCAGAGGGGATGGGGAATGCCAAGGAAATAAGGCCTTCTAAATACAGCAGAGCCCACACACATAGGAACTCACATTCCCTGAACCAGGTGGGGTCCCAGTGCTACGAGAAGCAGACACAAGCCCCCATCCCTAGCCCAGAAGCTATCTCCAATTGATAACCACTGGCAAAGGAAAAATTAACTTTCTCTAATGGAGTTTCACTGGGTACACAAACCACACTGAAGGACAGGCCCCATGCCCTGCAGTAGATGGCCAACACAAAATATATTCAGTGGCATTTCAGAGGGCTTTGGTTTCTGATTTTGTGCTTTTCTGGGATTTCTCTGTGTGAACATGTGTTTCTAGACATCTGTATGTGTTTCTTGTGCTTTTTCTTTGGCTCTTTTTCTTCCATTTGTTTTGTCCTATTCCAGTCTGTTTGTTTTCATTTTTTCTTTTTTATTATTGAGATGCCTGTTTTCTAATGAAAGAGAGAAAAAGGGAGGGTGAACTGGGTTGGAGGGGAGGAGGGGAAGATCTGGGAGGAGCTGGGGGATGGGAAACTGTAATCAGAATGTATGAAAAGATTCTATTTTCAATGTTTTATTAAAAAAATAGAAGGGAGAGAGAACTTCAAGGGCAGACTGGACTGAGACGGTGATGGGTCACTGCTGGGTGGCACTTGACTATCCAGCCTCTTAGGCTCCATTGAAAGCTGAACTTGATGTCAGGACATGGAGGAGTCGGAGACGGGTGGAGTCCAGTGGCATCTGGGCAGACAGGTGGGTGTAGCAAGCAGCTGCTGCCCCGGCCTAATGGATTAGGACTCTAAAGGAGAAATCACAGAAGAACAGGAAGCAAAAATTGTCACTTACAAGCCTTTCATCATCAACGATACAAAAACAGGTAACTTCTCCTCCCTTCCTCCCTTACCAAAAATATCACACAGCCCTCTAACCTGCATGCCAGCACAGACTCTGGAAAGCCAGCTCTTTTCCTCCCATATAAATACACTGTGAACACTTTCTAAGGGATGCTGAGTAAAAAGTGTCATAGTCCATTAGAAAGCCGGGTACCTCGCCGGGCGGTGGTGGCCACGCCTTTAATCCCAGCACTCAGGAGGCAGAGGCAGGCGGATCTCTGTGAGTTCGAGGCCAGCCTGGGCTACCAAGTGAGTTCCAGGAAAGGTGCAAAGCTACACAGAGAAACCCTGTCTCAAAAAACCAAAAAAAACCCAGGTACCTCTTTGTATGCCATGACGGTAAACAAGAAACATTTCCAGATGATCCTGGGCATGGGGCTATACATGGGTGTAGACAATCCTCAGCATGAGGCTATGCATGGGTATAGACAATCCTCAGCATAGGGGCATGCATGGGTGTAGACAATCCTCAGCATGAGGGTATGTGTGGATGTAGACAATGCTTAGCATGGGGAAGGGGGTATGCATGAATGTGGAAGGCAAAGCCTGTGAGGTTAAGATTGTTCAGCCAAAAAGAATGGGAAGAGCCGGGCAGCCTCTGTGGGAAAAGGCGGACAGGCCATTCTTGATTCGTCTTTCCTGCTGTACCCCATCGTGGCCGCAAATCTCTATTAACCCCAATTGTGCCTCATGAGTTCTCTTTACCCTCACTTGCTTCCCTCTCCTGGCAATACTACTACTAATACACTACCAATCCTCTGCTGTAATACTACTACTAATATACTACCAATCCTCTGCTGTAATACTACTACGAATACACTACCAATCCTCTACTGTAATACTACTACTAATATACTACCAATCTTCTACTGTAATACTACTAATATACTACCAATCCTCTGCTGTAATACTGCTACTAATATACTACCAATCCTCTGCTGTAATACTCTCAGACCATCTCCCTGCTTCCCGCCTCCCCTCCCCCCAAGTCTCCACTGGACTTGCCAACACTACACAATGCTGATAGATGAACCTTCCCAAAGCATCTGCCCCGCCCCCCAAGGCTAGGAGTTAATTCCTAAATTTTCACACTGGCTTCCAAGCTCCTCCCCAGTGTAGCCCAAAATTCCCTTCCCACACTGAATTCTGGCTGAAAAAAGGAAGTTACCCTTCCTACATTGTCGTTTGGTTTTATTCTTTCTGAACCTTGTGTGCACTGTTGCATTTGCCTTCCTAGTAAACATCTCCCTCTCACTATCACTTCAGACCTCAGCTTCACCACATGTCCATCCTGAGGCCTTTCGTGGATGGTCATTGCTCCCACTCAGCACTTACATGGGATTGTCTTTTTGAGTACTCACCACTCACACTACGGTCACTTGTCAGCCTCTTTCTCCCTCTTCCAGTTCGCTACAAGACAGGGTGGGTTCTTCTTTATACTCTGGAAGGCAGCAGCCAGGCCAGTGACCTCAGATAAAACTCACTTCCTGTTTCATCAGCCCCGCCCTCAACTGGCCATGTCTTTTCAAAGTGTTGGTCCAATATAAGACCTGACTTCTTCTTTCCCCCTTTTGAGAACCACAAGCATTCTAGGCATAGTCTGTTCCCTGAGTCTTCAACATGTGGCCAACACTGGCAAATGGAAGACAAGAAACAGGTCAGAAGCACAGAGTGATGAGTGATGCTGGACCAGAGAGTGGGGAGCCTTCACACTAGACAAAGCAGTCTTCTCCTTCCTCCACGCCCAGGTATCACCACACCATCTCGGGACAGAAGAACGAGGCTCTGAAATAAAGGGTCCTCCCATTTACTGGGGTAGCAAGCTGGTCCAGAAGCCCCCATGGGAAGTGTAACAGATTGCTATGCTCTGGGCTTTCTGCCAGGTGCTTTGCACGGGTTCTTTAATTTCGTCCTCACCACACCTGCCATTTGAAAAGTGAAAAGGCTGTCATTCTTCCATGTGGTCCTGCCAGAGACCAGCTGGCTGGAGCCCCCACATTTCACCCCGGTAGCTTTGATGTGAGGTCCAGGCAAATCAAATGACAGAGAGACTCTTGTCTTTTCCCAGAGGAAAGCCCTCTTGGGAGCAGGATTGTCTCCACACAGCCAATGGTATGCATTCAATCTCTCATTCCATTACCTGCTGCACGGCACCAATGCATGCTCCCAACACCCAGAGTAAAGCTCTTCCACTTAGCAAGCTTGATCAGTGGAGACAACTGGTGTCACCTACCTTGCACCTGCTGGCATCTTTTCTTTTGACCTTGTCACCTTTCCAATAACAAGGCTGGTGGCATCTTCAGCCAGTGGGCACAACCATGTCACTAGAATTGGGTTTGGGCAGGCTGGTGTCCCATAAGGACAGCGTGTTCTCTTCTGACCTCCTTCCTGGCAAGCCGTGGACCCCAGGCAGACTTCCTCCTGGGAGCACTTCCTCCACCACAACAGCAGCTAACCCAAGGCTGTCCATATCACAGGACTCTGAAACTGTGTGTCACATTCCTTACAAACTGCTGAACAAGGTCAATGACGGACTGGCTACATTGACTTTACCTGGGAATTTCATGCTGCAAATGTTTTCCTCTTCCCTCCTTGGTCATGTGTCTCAAGTCCATTCTAATATGGTAATCATCCAGAGCTTTCACAGATACCATTTAATGGCTGATTGGTTTAAATACTCTGGAAATTGCCAAGGAAGTGTCTATTCATGTTACAAAGATAAGATGTGAAGTAAAGGAAAATATCGTCCCTCACCCTCAGTAGATATCTTGCTTCCTAGTTCTAGACATCAAGGCAAAAATGCTGTCCAATATTCGTGGTCTTTCACACACATACACACACACACACACACACACACACACACACACACACACACACATACACACACACACGCATGAACACACACACATACACACACAAATAAATAAATAAATAAATAAACCACCTCATCCTAGGTTTTACTTTCTTGGGTTAAAAAAACTTAAATACCTTTCTTATCAAAAGGCCTATAGAATGAGACTTCCACTGCTTACTTACTAAGAACTGATAATTAAAAGATATCATCAGGAAAGTGAGCAATCAACACATAGATTAAGAGAGTATTTGTTGCAAGTCATGTATTTCATAATAATTTTGTATATCCACTATACAAAGAATTCTCACAGCTGGGAAGCAGAAGCAGACAGATCTTGATGAGTTTGAGGCCAGCGTAGTCTACATAGCCAGTTCCAGGACAGACAGAACTACATAGTGAGACTCTGTCTTAGGAAGAAAGAAAGGAAGGAAGGAAGGGAGGGAGGGAGGGAGGGACGGAGGGAGGGACGGAGGGAGGGAGGCAGGGAGGGAGGGAGGGACGGAGGGAGGGAGAGAGGGAGGAAGGAAGGAAGGAAGGAAGGAAGGAAGGAAGGAAGGAAGGAAGGAAGGAAGGAAGGAAGAACTCTCACAATCAATAACACAGAGAAAATAACCCAATTTTAAAAGGATCTGAAAAGACATTTTTCCAAGGAAGATACACACAAAGCTAGTAGGCACACAGAAAGGCGTTCCACATGGTTGGTGACAGGGAAATGCCAATCAAAAGCACATGAGACATCACATCACATGTGGTAGGATAATGAGCAAAAAGCGGTAAGATAATAAGCATTGGGTTAGGTGTGAAGAAACTAGAAGCTTCCTAGACTGCCACAGGAACGTGGTGTGGGCTCACTCACAGGCTTACTCTTGGCTAGCTTTCTTATCCAGCCAAAATACCTGCCTAAAGGATGATACTGCCCATAGTGGGCCGGACCCTGATGCATCAATTAATAAGTTGTGTCAAGTTGACAGTTAACAATAATCACTAGGACACAGTCTTACCAATTCTATTTTTCTTTGTCCCTTATCCTCCATGGTGACATCTCAGGTTCATATTGGAGAGTGTAAAACAGGCTGTAAGCAAGGTAGACAAGAGAGAGCCTGACAGAGCAGTTCCTTCTACTGTTCCCAAGAAGGTGCACACAAGTTCCCATCTGACCCACGTCAGGAAGGAAGGACCAGTGATGTCAACTGGCACCCCAGGGGTCTACGAGGACAAAGCGATCCTGAGCTAAGGGCTATAAAGTCAGGGTCTGAGCTAGGTACAGGTGGGACTCACAACTAGAAGGACCCCTAAGTCCCAAGAAAACTGATTTAAAAGATAATGCCATCAGACACAGAAAACAGAATGATGCCTGGATCTAGGGCCAAAGTCTGCCTCTCAAAACAACCAAGAATGGCCTGAGTCACTGAGACCATGAAGTCACTTGTCTTAGTCAGTGTTCTATTGCTGTGAAGAGACGCCATGCCATGGCAACTCTTATAAAGGAAAACATTTCACTGGGCTGGCTTACAGTTTTCGGAGGTTTAGTCCATTTTCATCATGGCAGGGAACATGGCGGCGTGCAGGCAGACTTGGTGCTGGAAAAGGAAATGAGAGTTCTACGTGCAGATCTACAGGTAGCAGGAAGAGAGAGACAGGCTTGGGCTTTGGAAACAACAAAGTCCACCTCCAGTGATACATTTCCTTCAAAAAGACCACACCTGCTTCTACAAGGCCACACCTCCCAATCCCTCTCAAGTAGTGCCACTCCTTGATAGCCAAGCATTCAAATATATGAGCCTATGAGGGTCATTCTTATTCAAACCACATCACCTTAGACTCCATCTTATAGAGAAGCAGAATAGATGAAGAAAATCTGAATGCCTGGATTACCCAGACACTGAGGTAACCTAAGGAGACTGTTTAAACTATAGCAGTAGCTGTCTACCAAGGAGGGGACTTGTAAGAACCGTCAGATCCACTGTTTATTTTACACATGAGCCTGTAGTGTGAGAAAAGTCACAGCCACATAATAAGCAGAAGACTTCTGTGCTTATAATGCCATCGTTATAGTTTCATTCATAGTCAATATTTAAGAATATAAACAGCTATTCTGGTATTTTTTCTGAAAGTAAATTTAGTCATTATGGTATTCCAAAGCTACTTCCTACAATAAGGAAAGCAAGATACTATTAGAGAGAACTCCTGAGTGTATACAAACTATGGCAAAGTGTATGTGTGTGTCTATTAGTGGTGTGTATATATATATGTATATGTATGTATGTGTATGTATACATATATATATGGTATGTGTCAAGATGTATTTGATATGCATGTGGAATATGTATGTGTGTGATGTGTATATATGTGTGTGTGTGTGTGTGTTTGTGTGTGTGTGTATAGGCAAGTAGTATGTGTGTGCATGTGAGATATGTGGGTATCTGGTGTGTGTATAGTGTGTGCAATGATGTGTGTAATGTGTGTGTGTAATATGCATGTATGGTATGTATGTAGTATATTGGGGAGTGCAGTGTTATATGTATGGTATGTTTATATACAGTATATAGATATATACATATATAGATGGTAGTGTGTAGTGTGTGTAAGGTGCATGTTGAACATGTGTGTACATCTGTGTGGTGTGGTGTAGGTATGAGATATGGGAGGGGGAAGTGTGTATGGGTGTGGGTGCATATACATTATGTATATTGATTTATACTCATTGATAGCTGGTTCTTGAGAAAAAGGACTAAGACATCCAGAGAGCCTAAGGGAGTTCAGTAAGTATCTCTGGAGAGCAGCCAGCTCTTAAGGGCTTCTTGTTGCTGACCACCTCACCTGGGTAATCTCTCAAGCGACCTGCAGCTTTGGCCAGGTGTTCACATGCATCTCCGTGTGGCAAGATGGCTTCCTTCATCATCTCCCTCTTTTGCTCTGCCTACAGAATGGAATATCCTCAGTGAAGGCAGCAAGTAAGTGCTGGGTGGCCTCTGGGCCACCTCTTCCCACAGTGAAGATTAGGACCTAGTGAATCAATGCCCTGTGTTCCTCTGTCTGCAGTGGGATACTTCTGTGGCATGGTCCATATTGTCACAGAGGGTCCCCATAGGCTTTAACCCCAATTTCCCAACATGGGGACCTACTCACTAATTCCATTAGCTCCTCTTCCTTACCTGCCTCACCCTTCACTCCTGGTTTGTGCTTTGGGGAAACGTCTTAAATAAGCCAAACCCAGAGCTATGATTTAGGGTCAGGAGTCATATTCAGACAGCTAGACAGGAAGGGAGGGGGACAGGTCCAATGACCTAGTTATGGAAAGGACCAAATCCTCTAGTGTAAAGGCCCACACTCTCTGGGGTTCTTCAGAAGTTGCAGTCTTCCTGCGGTGTCTATGTTAGGGGAAACAAAGGAAGGGACCTTGCTTGGGTGTGAGGTAGAGCTTTCAGACTGAGCCAGAAGAATCCAGGGGCTGCAGAGTCTGGTTAGGGTCACAAATCAAGGTGGGAGAATGTCGGGGGCTCACTGCATCCTGACCAGCAAATATGCCATGTAGGGGTAAACCTTAGAGGCCATGAGTTTACCCTGAGGAGGAAGACGTGTTCTAGAATCTCTGCTCATACTAAGCCACTATTTCCCGTTCTCGAACATGTTTCCTCCGCATGCCACAGTGCTGTTGAAATGTATGCACAGTGATGTTGGGTGCAATTTAGTCTGTGAGTTAGCAGAAATGCTCACAGTGATTAATTACGGAGAATGGTAAGATTTCAAAATGTTTCTTTTCCAGTGAACATACATGGAGTCCAGCGGCTTCTTTTCCTGGTACCTTGTTCCACACCCCACTGAGAACACTGTACTAATACACCCTTCTTCAAAGACAGCCTACCATGGCAGTAAAATTTTAGCTTCTTGTTACAGTTTTTACAGTGAGCCGAAATGAAAGAGCAACTGATAAGTTGGGTTGTTGTTTACCTTTTTTTCCGATAATTGTTTGCCTGGATAATTGTCAGCCAAGCTTTCCTGCTGGGTTCAGTCATGTCTAATCCTTTGATCGGTTTTTTCCACTGATGTTTCCTTTTTCATGATGTTTGCTAATTAAAATAAGGCAGGCTGGTCCCTGTTGTCTCTCTGAAGAGAGGAACAGAGGGATTGATGATGTAATCAGAATGGACTCCTAAGTGTCATTCATTGTGGAATTGCCGTATTTTGAATGACTTGTTCGCTTTATAGAGGTATTAGCATGTAGGATTTGGGTCTAGATTTGGGGTCACAGGGGTGCAGCAAGACTTGGTGAATTACTTGACTAGAAATGCTGTTATGGGAATGCTACAAAGCAAAGATGACAACCAAGAAGAAGTGGTTACAAACCTCAGGTTTTAGAGGCGGTGTAGGTCTGATGGAGTGAGTCAGGAGACCAAAGGTGAAGTCAGTAAGATCGGCTCCCAGAGCAGACAGCAAGATGGTTGGCTGAGGGACTGTGGGCTAAGACTATAAACAATGCCAAGTTGCCAGGACCCCAGCTGAGCTCCACTAACGTCTTAAGTATGAGAGCTAACAGTAGAAAACTATGACAAACCCATGGCCTAAAAATGACAGTTCCCGAGGCTGACAAGCCCAGGTCAATGCACCAGCTGACTTGGGGCCTGGGGAGAGACCAGTTTCTGTTTCATCAGTGGTGACTTTCCTTGTGACCTCATACAGTAGAAGAGGCAAGCTCACTCTCTGGGGTGTCCTAGCCCCATCCCTGAGGGTATAGCCTTCATGATCCAATCACCTTCTAGAGGCCTCACTTCTTGACACTACCACCTTGGGGTCTAGGATTTTAACATATGAATGGGTGAGAGGGAGACATAAGCATCCAGTGCGCTAAAGCTAGTTTTCTGATGGTCGAATAAGGTCACCAATTATATGCTGAGCATTTCTAGGTCTGCCCACTTCTGGGCATAAAACTGGACTTCTCGGCTCACTTACAGTTTGGTGGAGTCATGTCAGTAGTTCTGTCCAATGAGTGTTAAGTCTATCTGTCCCTTCCAGAGAAGACCATGTGGCTGCCTTTGCAAGACTCACCAGACTTCTTTTCCACTTGACGATTAGCATCTTCAAGGTGATAAGTGGGACATTGGCCTGGGTCCAGTAAGAAGGTGTGGAAGCCATCCAGCTCACATGCACTGGGTATGCCATGTGAGCAAGAAACAAACCTTTGCTATTTTAGCCACTGAGATTTTGCAGTTGAGTTTGTTTGGAGACCAGGATGACCTCAAACTCTTTATGTAGCTCTGGATAACCTTGAAAAACTTTTCTTCCTGCCTCCATCTCAAATGGGCTAGGGTTATAGACATAAATTCTCACACTTGATTTACACAATGGTAGGGATCACACCCAGGGCTTCACACGAGGCAAGCACCCTACCAACTGATATAGATCCACAGTCTGAGACTTCAGTCATTACCACAGAGAATCTTACTTAACCTGTCCAATATAAAAAGGTAATTCTGTTGAACTGAAGGAGATAGACTTGCCAAATATTGCTCACATTTATACAAATATTTTAGGTAGTGAAAAGCACATTGAGTTAGGATGGTTGGATGTGGGAATGGATGGATGGTAGACACAAAGATACAGATGATAATTCATATAGTCAAAATTTCACCATGGAACTAAGAGTTGGGGAACCCGGGTCTACTATTAACCATCTATTAACCACCTATTAACCATCAGTCCATTTAGACTCTTTAATTAAACGGCAATATCTCCATCTGTCCAACAGAATTGAGCCTCTCTCCAGTCCACTTCAAAGGACTATGTAGATCACTATGGCAGCTAGACTCATTAATGACTGCCCCTGATCCCAGCATCCTAGTGCTCATGCCTTTGTTCATCTCCCCAAGAGTAGAGTGAGACATGACTCACTTCTAAGCAGTAGAATTTGGAGAAACTTTCAGAAGATTACTTCCATAACTACAATACATATACAATCAGCCCACCATGGGTCTTACATCTGTAAATTCAATCAACAGATTGAAACTATTCCCATAATTGTTGTCTATACTGAACATGTATAGAGACTGCTCTCTGGGCAATATTTCCTAAACAATACATCAACTATTTACATGGCACTTAAATTAGATTAGATGTTGGAAGTAATCTAGAGATGGCTTAAAATATATGAGAGGCTGTATGCTGGCTATGTGCAAATACTATGCCCTATAAGAAATGAACATCTGAGGAGTGGGGTATCTGGTGGGGTCCTGAAACCAATCCATCATGAGCAGAAGTCTGACTCTATGAGTGCATCTTGCTAGCTCAGTTGGTAGACTGTCTCTACTAGCTTGATGATGCCAATGGCCATGGAGGGAGAGAGACTGTTTGCTGAGACTTTTAAGGTCAGTGGTTCTCAACATGTGGGTCACAACCCCTCTGGGGATCCAGCAACCCTTTCACAGGGATCACATTAGGTATCCTGTATATCGGATATTTACATTATGATTTGTAAAAGTAGCAAAATGCAGTGATAACATAGCAACGAAAGTAATTTTATGGTTCGGGGTCACCATCACACGAGTAACTGTTTTAAGGGGTCGCGGCATTGGGGACATTGAGAACCACTGGTACAGGTGGTCTCAAGAAGCTGAGGGGACAGCAGCCATCGGGGCTCCCAGCACAAGAAACTGAATCCTGCCAATGAATGAAGTTCATGCGGAAATGGGATGAACTGCAAAGCAGATTCTTTCCCAGTCATTCCACCAGATGGGAGTGCTGCCCCGCCAACCCTCTGGATTGCAGCTTGAGAAACACATAAGAGAGGAGTCCCTTACAGTGCCCACTCCTGACCCCCGGAAACTGTGAGAAAAGAAATGTGTTCCTTCAGCTGTTAGGTTCACAGCAATTTGCTGTGTGGTGATAGGAAAGCGACAGAATAGCTAAGTGAATTAACATTCGCCAAAGAATTTCATGAATGGGGAAGCATTACACACTTGTTAGATATATGCCTCAGGTACAGCAAAAGATTCATGGAGCCTTTGCGTGATGATGTAAAGTGAAGAAAAATCACTCTTAAGCTGGGGGGGGGGGTCCACAAGTCATCTTTTAGCCAATTCTTCATACTAACTACCAACCGTCCTTAAAATTTCAACATATTCTTGTTTTATCCTAATTCTAAAGTTTAGACTCATTACTTTTGGCCCATGATCTGTATAACTTCTGTATTGCTGTCAATAAAGATAAAATCTAGAGTTTCAATGTTCCTCGGGGAACTGTGAAAAGTCCAGGATGCCTTAACTATGGATCCAGTTTAATAGGTCTGCTTCAGGCCACATTTCAGCCAAACTGCCACCTCCATCATTTTTACTATCATCCTCTGTCTCTATGACTACCGAGACCATCGATGAGTGCTTATACTTTATGTCTAAATTTTTCATATGGATACTTTTAAGTGGACGGTGGAGGCACACTGTCCTTGTCAATATGCCAAATTTCATCTCAATTACTTGAGTGAAATGATCTATCGTCTTCGGTTGCTGTCACCAGCAATAAGTCGCCTTCTGGGTCAGCTCTGTTCCACAGACCCACAGCCACTGTGAAATGAGCTCAGTGGCTCTGCACAAGGGAACACAGACCCTCTCCCTTAATGAGTACTGAGTGCTTGGTACTTTGACTATAACAATGAGCAGGACCTGAGGACTAAGAAGGCATCTTCTAAGTGGCAAACTCCTCGTGGGCATCTTCACTAATTTTCACAACTCTCCAGAGTACTTTCATCCCTTGTGTGAACTACCTGACAAGGAGGATTTCCTCACCAGAGGTCAGGCATTTGTAAGTCCCTCAGCCAAGAGTTCACAGCAGATATCTCGTCCTTAAAAGCACACTGTGCTCTTTACCTCACTGACTCTTCAAAACAAAAATATGGAAACCCTAGCACCAATTTAGGAATCTTTTCCAATCTTCTCCCATTCATTAACATTCATTTAGTCTTCAGACCTTCTTTAGAACGGTCTTTACACGGTCATCAGTTCAGAAATAAAACGGTGCCCATTTCTGTACAGAAAAGAGGGAAGGGTCTTATATTAAGATAACGTTTGGCTGTGAAAATTACCTTAGCTTAAGCAAGATGCGAGCTTATTTCTCTGTCACGTGGGTATCACAAAGATTGGAACACGGTAAATCTAAGACTCAGTGCTCAGAAAATTTGCAGTCTAAAGAAAAACAAACAGTGGTACATAATGTGACATGGAATGAACACTTCACTGTTACAAGAATCAAGGGTAAGTGCCCAGAGTAGAGAAGTTAGTTATAATTGGCAAAAATCTGAGAACACGCTTTTGAGGAAGTGGCACTTACTTAAGCTTTGAAAGTAAACAATACTTCAGTAGATGGCAAAGGATTTAAGGAGTTTGTGAGGTGCAAAGACAATAAAAGGACTTTCCACTAAGTAAACACAAAAGAAAGCAAAGAGCCGTGCGTGAGTCTTAGTCTAGTCTTCCCTTACGAATGGGAGGCGGGGGTACGCATCTGGGAAGGCCTTCTCTTTGTTTGCCCAATATCCATTCTGCCTTCCTTCATGGTAGCAGGATTCTTCACATCCACTCAAATCAAAAATGGCATTTCCCAGCCGGGCGGTGGTGGCGCACGCCTTTAATCCCAGCACTCGGGAGGCAGAGGCAGGCGGATCTCTGTGAGTTCGAGGCCAGCCTGATCTCCAAAGCGAGTTCCAGGAAAGGCGCAAAGCTACACAGAGAAACCCTGTCTCGAAAAACCAAAAAAAAAAAAAAAAAAAAAAAAAAAAAAAAAAAAAAAAAAAAAATGGCATTTCCCAGTCTGCCTAAGAACTAGTGGACTGTGGGGCTAAATTCTGAGTGATTTGGTGTAAACCAGTGTACCACAAAGCAGCTACTGTGAACTGTTCTTAAGAAACCTGCTAACACTCTAAGCCTGGCCTCCTCTGATTCTCCCTTTCCTTCATGCTGAAACGTGTGTGCACTGGTTATGTTTTAAGCAGCCAGGTTGGAGCAGGAGATGCCATTGGACATGATGGTTCCAAAATCCTGTAATTTCCACAGGGCTGTCCAACGGGCCTTCCAATTGACTTTTCAATTGGCAACTGCAGTCGACAGTGGAAATACGATACCTATCCTTGAAATAAGTGGTGAGAATGTGAACATGTGACCCCACTGAAGTCACAACTCTTCAGTTGCTGTGGATATCACTCTGTATAAATAAAATGCTGATTGGCCAGTAGCCAGGCAGCAAGTATAGGCGGGACAAAGAGAGAGGAGAATTCTGGGAAGTAGAAGGCTGAGTCAGAGAGACACTGCCAGCCGCTGCCATGACAAGCAGCATGTGAAGGCGCCGGTAAGCCACAAGCCACGTGGCAAGGTATAGATTTATAGAAATGGGTAAATTTAAGATATAAGAACAGTTAGCAAGAAGCCTGAGCCATTAGGCCAAACAGTTTAAATAATATAAGCGTCTGTTTATTTTATAAGTGGGCTGTCAGGCTGCCAGGGCTTGGTGTGACCCGGAGAGAAAACTCTCTAGCTACATTCAGTAATGTAAATGCTAAAAAAAAAAAAAACCAAACCCCCAAGCAGACGCCGACTCTAGATTAACTCACATTCTTGACTTTGTTTGTTAACATGTAAAAGAAGCCGATACTTGGTCACAGTAGAATCCTATCACATTCTCTTTGCCCTAACCTTAAGTTCTAAAATCCTGTTAGTTTTCCACCAAAAAGCCCCTCCCATTCCTTTTTTTGGAATGTGAATGGATGTTTGGCCTGGATGTAGATCTGTGCGCCACGGGCATGCCCAGTGCCTGCAGAGGCCAGAGGAGGGCACTGAGATTGAGCCCACTAGAACTGGAGTTACAGATGGGTGTGAGAATCACATAGACCCTCCGGGAGACCAGCCAGTGCCCTCAACTGCCAGACCCCTCTCCAGCCACACTTCCCATTAACCTTTGCCCTCACACCACTTCCCCTTTACCTCCCTGAAAGGTCCCGGCCATACACCAGTACGGCAGAGCTATCTACCACTATTGAGCTCTAGACAGGAGGTTTTCCATTTGATAAGGCATTCAAACATGCAATAGATCCAGTTCATTCCGCAATGTATCTTCCTATCTCTCTGTAGAGCAAGATAAAACCTGACCCTGCCTTTCTGTTCTAATCAGGTCCACAATGGATTGTATGATGTCAGCCCACCTTGAAGAGAGTGATCTTTATTTAAGTCAAATGACTCAAATGCTAATCTCTTCTTGAAACATTTTTACAAGCATACCTAGAAATAATATTGTGTTTGCTATCTGAGGATCCCTTAGCAGAGCAAACGCGTAAAGTTAACCGACACCAGAGGCAATAGAGGAATTATTCAAGAAACAATAAAAATGCAACATCAGATGATATTGCTTGCCTGTCCCCATCATTCTCCCTTTTCCGTGCTAACAATACTTAATTTGTTCAGTATTGGGGAAGCAATGCGCTGGAGGAACTTTGCTTCCGACCCTGGCCTTGGAAGATGAAACAAAATAACCAAAGCCAGGCAGGCGAAGCCCACTTGCTCTCCCAGCCTTGCGGAGAGAGTAGCATACCGGATGCTTAAGTCCAAAAAGGTGGGAGAGGAATTCAGTAGGGACTTCGAAGGATGGTTTCCTCCAGGGTTACAGTAATAATAATAAAGTGAGTACCCTCCTGTCTGTTCAAATTCAAGTACAAAGAGACACGAGGCTCAGCGCTCCGGCAGCTATTGCGTGACCACGAAAGGAAAGATGAAGGAATCAGAGGAGCTAACCCAGAAGCCAGAGACCAGCTATACTGTTAAATTAACCAACCCAGAAACCCCGATCCCAGCCATATTGAACATTTCATTTCTCAAAGTGAGAGAAAGCATCCTGACTGACCAAACCTCATACACAATATTCTACAGAACTTCTTATAAATTAAATGCTATTATAAACAGAATCTAAGCTTCTATTTTGGTATACAGTTATAAAATTGGACACAGCACAATGGGCAGTGGCGATTTACATGATTAGACTTCTTGGGGCTCTGAAAGCTGATATTTTATCTGTTGTTGGTGTTGTTTTCAACAAGGCCTTCCTGTGTAGGCCAACTCAGATTTCAGCACATGATCTTCCTGCCTCTTTGGCCTGTTTCGTGCTGGAATTACAGTCCCAAAGCACCATGCTTAGTGACTGGAGCCAAGTAACTTAGCAAATCCAAGTCACTTCAGAATGTTGTGAGGACATCAAAGCCATCTCATTTATATTTTGTTCTTTGATTGCCGGAGCCCATTGGCTGCACGGGCAGGGGTGACAGCCATATGCTGCGTCCACACTCCTGAGGCATGGCTCATGGGTGGGTCATTTTATAGACGTCCCAAAGCTGCTCGACAGACCGAAGAGCCAAGTGGTGCATCTGAAGAGCCACACAGGGAGCAAGGATGTAGACAAATCTCAACTTCTAACTTGGGAAATCTGAGAATGGGAAATCAGTCCTAATGAGTCCAAACTGCTTTTTCATGGCTAATGTAGAGTTTAAGTGCCCTGGGTCACAGTGTATGGTTTGCATGCCGTCTTCCTCATGGTCACTCCATGTTGGCACTGTATCTGGAATGTCACGTACCCAGCTGTGAGATGTACTTGCCCTAATGGGCCACAGACTCATTTTAAAATGTCATTTGTAGATTGCTCTCTCTCCGGTCTGCAAAGGACATAATGAGATAATGTGGTAGAAAACACTCTGTAAGCTCTGAAGTACTGTTTTTACGGCAACTTAAGTGATTTTTTTTTAATGCTAAAAATGAACAAAGGCTTTAGGAAAACACAGTCATCGTTTCAGAAAAGCTAGTACTAAGATAATGGAACTCACACTTAAAGGTGCATCTGTGGTAATAACTTCTACAATTTTTACAGGCTGAATTCTGTTCAAAAAATGAACCATTTGACGGAACCCCACCTTCCTCTTGCCCTGTTTTCAAAAAGAAATAAGTACAATGTACTTCCAATCATGGACGACTAAAACCAGGTCCCCTCAGGTCATCTGTGAGCCTGTGTAACAGCTGACCCCAGAGCTCTGGTTTCACTCTTCTCAATGCTAAGCACAATATCTGTCCCCAAAGGACAGATCACAAGGTATTCACTAGATGCTGTTGAACTGAGAGAGATCCTGTTTTTACTCAATATCTAATCCGTGGAGCAGCTACACCAGGCATCCATGAGAGCCGACTAGACATGCATAACCTCCAGACCTAGCAAATAGTCAGAATCTGTATCCTCAGAGAGATGCTGGGTGCTCACTTAGCAGGGGAAGGGCTGCCATCTAGCAGAATGTTGTGTCTGGGCTGGAAATGGTAGCACACACCTTTAATCCCAACACCGGAGGCCAAAGCAGGAGGAGCTTTCAGTTCCAGGCCAGCCAGGACTGCATCATGAGACCTTCAAAACAAACAAACAAACAAACATGTAGCTGGAGAGTTTTCTCTCCAGGTCCCTCCAAGGCCTGGCAGTCCAACAGCCCACTTATAAAATAAACACACAGGCTCTTATATTATTTAAACCGTTTGGCCTAATGGCTCAGGCTTCTAGCTATCTGGTTCTTACATCTTAAATTAATCCATTTCTATAAATCTATACTTTGCCATGTGGCTCGTGGCTTACTGGCATCCTCACATGCTGTTTGTCCTGGTGGCGGCTGGCAGTGACTCCCTCCGCCTTCCTGTTCTGTCTGTTCTCCTCTCTGTTAGTCCCGCCTATACTTCCTGCCTGGCTACTGGCCAATCAGTGTTTTATTTATTGACCAATCAGAGCAACTCATTTGACATACAGACCATCCCCCAGCACAAACAAACAAACAAAAAAAGAGTTCTGTCTGCTGCAGTTGTGTCTGTGTGCTCAGCCCCCATGTCCACCTTGCTGTACACCATTGTGTAATAGCATGCAAACATGTTGCTGCTAGTCTAGCAGGTGGCAGCTGGCTAAAGTGTTGAGATGTGTTCACTGAGAGGTTAGGTTGGCGTTTGAGTATCATAGTCCCCTCATGTAGCTAGAGTTTTCCTGCCTTGCCCACAGTCAGAACAAATCTTTGTCACCTGCCAGTCCCACAGCCACTCAGACCCAACCAAGTAAACACAGAGACTTATTTTGCTTCAAACTGTATGGCCGTGGCAGGCTTCTTGCTAACTGTTCTTATAGCTTAAACTAATCCGTTTCTACAAATCTATACCCTGCCATGCAGCTCATGGCTTACCAGCATCTTTTCATGCTGCTTGTCCTGGTGGCGGCTGGCAGTGACTCCTTCTGCCTTCCTGTTCTTTTATTTCTCCTCTCTATTAGTCCCGCCTATACTTTCTGCCTAGCCACAAGCCAAACAGTGTTTTATTTACTAACCAATCATAGCGACACATTTGCCATACAGACCATCCCCCAGCACAGCCAAGTGCAGACCATCTCAGACACCTGCACTCAGGCCCGTGGGTCCTAATCATCCTCTATTCGGACCTGCTGGGTAAAGCCACAAGGAACCCGAGAACGGGCTCCCACAGGACATACAGAACATCCCACAGCACTCTCAACCTAGGGAAATTCTGAGACACATTGCACACCATCCTCTAGAGGATTCCCAGGGACCTGACTCAGGCTACCCGTAGTTAAAACCCACATGGGCTTTCTGACCCTTCTACCTCACTTTCCCAAGCCCTCAACCTTGCTTCCTGAATCACTCCCCAGATAAACCATGGCACGCTGACTCTTGTCTCAAGATCTGCTTTGGGAAGAATGCAAACCTTCCCCAAGTCTCGGTCCCTTTTGATAGACCATGCTCTATCCTCAGCCCTATACATGTACTGCCACATCAGAATAAAGGAGTCAGGCCACGTAAGCAAGAGAAGTGTGTTGACTCATGGTTCTGCACGCTTGAGGTTCTAAGATCAAAGTGACAAGGCAATCTCTCCTGGCTTGTAGATGGCTGTCTTCCCAATGTGCGCTCACACGGTAGGGAAAGAATCGAATGCCTCACTCCTCCTTTTCTTATCAAGAAGGCCTGCGAGACTTGGGACAGCGTATTCTTTATTTTAAAAGATAAATAAGCCGAAACACCAAGGAGTTAAATAAAACTCCCTTCAGATCAACCACCATGGTCATGTGAACCAGAGTGAAGAGGAGATTCAGCCCCCTGGCTTCCAACTCTGACTCCCTGGGGCTGCCTGACTATAATGCTCAGTCTGGACGGGAGCAGAGCCTTGCATGCAAGCCTTCTACCTCCAACTCTATGGTCACTTCCCGCACACCAAACTGCAGCTCCTACCCGCTCTTGAGAGCTTTAAGGGCAACAGCAACACCCCAGAATTGGGGCTCCTCACTCTTTTGTTTCTCAAACCTAAATCACTTTGATTACAACCAATTCATGGCAATTCTCACTGATGAAAGAGCCTCGACATAAATAATTCAGAACCTCACTAATAATCCTCACAGCTGTAAGACACTCCTGCCAGAGGAAGCATCCCAGGAGGCCGTCCAGGCTCGGTAGGTGGTGGGCAGGGCTCCCAGTGCATGCAGATGATCCCCAGCACAGAAAAAACAGCCTGCTGCCAGCTCCAGATTCGGATTAAAGAAGGATGATCCATTTCAGAGGCTCTTGTGATGTGGGGGGAAAGGTCACTTTTAGCACACAAGAGACCAGCACAGCAACTGTGGGTCGTCCTTACTGCAGGGGCTGTTGGGCACCTTGCATTGCTTTGTCACGGGAGCTTTGCTGGCGGCTCCCCTCCCCCCACAGTCCTTTCCGGGCCTTAGATGCTGCCATGAGAACCTGGGGCAGTAAGAAAGGTTCAAGTGGGAGGAGCTGGAGACACTTTGCAGGGCGGTGTTATGACAAAAAAAAAAAAAAATACATTGTATGCATCTATAAAATTCTCAAAGAATTAATTTTAAATGGTATATATTTTTAAGGAAAGGTGTAGTGGTGTTCGCTCTGCCCATGACCTTGGACTATACAGCCTAAAGGAGACAGTGCTTCCTGCCATTGTACGTGACCTCTCATAAAGGGTTGGAGAAGGGTCACATGCCCTTCTCCCTGCTCCTGCTTGCAAGGTGGATTCGCTTCTGGTCAGATCAGAGGACGACTTCTGCTGTCTACTCCATTCTGTAATCGTGAGTGTATTTCCTCAATATATATCTTAATAAACTTTGTTATCCATTTAATAGACTCACGTGGATTGATCGTAAAAGAAAGGTGATAGTAATCCCATGAAACTCCCGCTAGCCATTGAGTGGCACGACTTCGGTATTTTCGAGAGAAAATGGGCTGAGTAACCCCAAGCATACTTTCTTCCCTTTGCTATCCTGTTCCTCCACGCTAAAAGTGTGGTCTAGTGGAGAAGGCATCTGAAGGATACCTAGCTGAATTTATCTCCAGGGCGAGAGACATGCTTTTTTCTGCTCCCTGTTCTGAACTGTAGTTCGGTTAAACCCATCTTTGGACCCACTTGATCCAGAGGAGCATGATTTCATCGCCACAACCCCCAGAGTGTTACACCAAAACCTTGTCCCCAGAGATGTAATTAGGCATTGGGCTAAAGAAGCCCCTAGATATTTGTGTGCTAATGTGACCTTGGGTCTGTTCCTAACACTTGGGAATGACCTTTGAAAGGAACTAAAGAGGAACAAGAGCATGAAAATCAGTGGTTCTCAACTTTCCTAATGCTGAGACCCTTTAATACGGCTCCTCATGTGGTAGTGACCCTCAATCATAAAATTATTTTTTGCTACATCATAACTGCAATTTTGCTACTGTTATGAATCATAATGTAAATATCTAATATTCAGGATAGCTGATATACTACCCCAAAGGGTTCAAGACCCTCAGGTTGAGAACCACTGATGTAAACCAAGGCTGGTTCATTAATGCCTCTGATGTGGTGACAGCCAGCTCTTACTAACCCAGACCAGGAAATACCTTGTGAGGGTTAATCCTAATTGTCAACTTGACAAGACTTAGAGTCATCTTGGAGACAAACTTCAGGGGGTGTCTTCAAGGGTTTCCAGAGACCTTTAACTGAGAAGGAAGACCTAGCCACCCTGAATGTGGGTGGCATCATTCCACAGGCTGGGATCCTGTGCTAAAAACCAGGTATAAGATTTAACCAAAAGGTAATAGTGCTGCAAAGAAAATGAGTGTCCGGCCTCAGCAGCTGTCCTCTGCCACAGCCAGAGCCCATTGTAGACAGTAAGCTCCGAGGAAGAGACTCGGCAAGAAAGGCCAGGAGCAAGAACCCATATTTCCTCAGAATATTAGAAATACCTTGGGAACACTGACTAGGGCCTAAAAGCCAGTGTTGACGGCCTCTATCATCAGTTGGATTTGTACTTAATAAATCTATCATTGTCTTCATTATATCCAGAAAAATACCCTTTGACTTCATTATACACATATGAAATCTACATAATTAAATTTTAAGGCATCTAAGTTTTAAAAAATAAGAAGTGGAAGAGAAGGGTAACTTGGGCTATTGAAAAAGGTCAAGAGCCACCATCTGCTGCAAAAAGGAAGCATCTTTGCTTGGGGCAGGAATGAAACTTACCTATGAGTATAAGGATAAAGATTTTTTAGATTATTTGACATGTATGAATGTTTTCCCTGAATATATGTCTGTGTACTACATGCATGCCTGGTGGCCACAGAAATAAGAAGGGGCTGGATCCCTGGGGACTAGACTTAGAGTCTAGGATGGTTATGAGCCACCAAGTAGGTGCTAGAACTAACCTTAGTCCTCTGCAAGAGCAACACGTGCTCTTAACCTCAGAGCCAACTCTCCAGCCCATGGATAAATATTTAGAATGCAGAGAGTAAGTGACCGCAGTGTGCGGCCCCGACTGTTAGCACCCACAGTGAAACCTCTATGCCTAAGGCTCAGGGACCATCACAGAAGAGCACAGCAAGATGCTAAGAGCAAGAAGATGCTGTGAAATTGGCTCTCATATAGGACATGGAAGCTGAACCCAGGAAATCTCAATGATACAGTTGCCTAAACTAGACCTGCATGATGACATCACCAGTTCTCATGCCAACACGGATAAGGGGAAAATACAAGAGAGGAGCTACAGGCAACCAGGATGCTGAGAGAAGAGAATTAGTCTCCTCTAGGAACGGCCCCTGATAGATCATAGGTTGTTTAATCCTAAGTGTTCAGTCCTAAACACACATACATAAGAGAAGTACTAAATGGACTCAGTAAGGGGTGTGTGTGTGTGTGTGTGTGTGTGTGTGTGTGTGTGTGTGTGTGAAATACTAACTATTCTACTTTCTGACAGCCTTCAGCATACCAGTTTTCTCTTGAGTGAAATAAGGATAATCTTTATGTAAGTTGTTGGCATGTTGAAGAGCATAAAAATATATAAGATGTGTAGCCAATAGAAAATATTTAACTCCTAGTACCTGTTATTACTTCCATTAAACAAATAACAAGCCATATCTTCCAACACAGAAGGAGATGAGACTTTGTCAACATAAATGTTTGGTATAAATCAAGAAAATGATTCAATTTACTTGTCTAGTCTCCATTTTATTCTTTCATTGATAAAACGATCTGATTTGTCTTAAAAATAAAAATCCAGCAAAATTCTAACTTGATCCGTGTATGTGTGACGTGTGAACCGGCTAAGCTCACTCTCTGCTCATAAGGGAGCACAGGGAAATTACATGAGAACCTTTGAAGGCTCGGATTAATTTTCACAGCATTCAACTGCTGAAGAACTCAGACTGTTTGTGGCTCAGAGCAGCTACTATCGGTGTTGCAGATAGTACATAACGCTCCCACGTAACGCTGACAACAATGTGATGTCACTGTTGAAGTCCAGTTCATAACGTAATGTGGAGCCGAGATCTGGCTCCTTCAGGAAATCTGATGCTATGGACAGCTAAATAGGAAAAAAAAAAAAAAAAAAAGCCAATTTTATCACTAAGCCCTAAGGCAGACACTCTGAATTGGCTATTTTATGCTGAATTTTCCTGATCAATAATCTTGTGGAAGAACAACGGCTTAAGAAAAAAAAACTGCAAAGAAACCAGATACAGATTTTTAAAAAGAGAGAACTGCATAATTCCATTGAGAAATTAAGGATCTGCAGAGTAGAATCAACCTCCTGATGAGCCTTTTTTTTTTTTTTTTTTGAGCTCCTCTAGGGCTGAGCTCTGCCAAGAAGACCCCTTCTAAAGAAACGGTACCTATCCATCTGTCAAGTCTCATGCCTTACATGAGTGAGTTCTGAGTATAAAAATCATCCTAAAGGACTATTTCCCCATTTAAGAACTAGCCCAAAGCATACATTATTTAAAACCCAATAGGCATCTGAAGAAATAGCAAAATGAACATGAGCAGTGTACTGCTCTTGCAGAGACCCCAGGTTCAGTTCCCAGCATCCACATGGTGGCTCGCAACAATCTGTAACTCCAGTTCCAGATGGTCCAACACCCTCTTCTGGCCTCCTTGAGCACCAGGCACTTATGCGGTTCATATACATACATGCAAACAAAACACTGTTCACATGAAATGAAAGAAGTAAATCTTTTTTAAAAGAGAAAAGGTGGGGCTGGTGAATTGGGGAGGAAATGACAGGATGATTATAAAACACAAGACCCTTCTTTTGGGCATGGAAATCAGAGTGCTAGCCATTTTCTCATTCTTTCATCACACACATTTGCAGCAAGGGCATCATGCACAAATCTTAGGGATAAAAAGTAGGAAGGTCCTTGCCCTCCAGAACCTCAAAGTCTACATGCTATCTAAATAGGAACTGACTTAAAAAAAAAAAAAAAAGTACCTACAAAACTATCTGCAAATGAGAGGAGAATTCAGGAATGCTGCAAGGAGAACAAATCTGTTGAGTAAGCCTAAGTGATCATCTGATTGACCAAAACAATGTATGCTCCTGGTGTACAACACGATGTTTTGATATATACATATGGTGGAAGCATCTAAAGCAGGCTAACTAGCATGTGTCTTACTTCATACTTGTGTGGTGGAAACACTCAAAACTCGGTTACTAGCCATTTCCAAGTAAACAGTGTATTATTATTAACTACAGTCATCATGGAGCACAACAGTCTATTGACTGCATACCTTCTGTGTAGCTGAAATTCACACCCTTGGACCACCATCTCCCCATCTCCCTATCACGTGAAACATCACCATTCTATTTTATTTCTGGAGTTCAACTTTATAAACTCCCACACCTGAGCGAGGTCACATGACATTTGTGTTTCTGTATCCGGCATGTTTCACTTAACATGATGTCCTCCAGGTCTCTGTTGCTGCAACCCACTTCATTTTACACGTACAACATTGAAACAACAAGAGGCACATATGGCCGGGAGAAGGGCACGGCCTACTGTCCCAGCTACAGGGAAGACTGAGGCAAAGGCTCCCAAGCTGGATGTTAGTCTGGGCAACCTATCTCAAAATGAAAAAAAAGAAAAAAAAAAAAAAAAAACAATGACAAGGTGCTTGTCTACCATGCACTAGGCTCTAGCGATCCAGTTCCAGGGAGGTGGAGAAGGGTGCTTATATAAGCAAAACCCAAGATGGCTTTCTTGGAACAACAGAATCTGGGACAACCTTAAATAAAACCACTAACTGCATTGCTCTATAGACCAAGGACTACAGTGTGATTGTAGAGTTAGAATTTCTGTAATTACTGGAGAGGAAAAAAAGTTGAGTATTCAACTGTGATACAATGACAAGTAAGAAATTTAGAAGCAGTTATTTCTATTGCAGTCATCTTATTCTATGTACATAAACCAATTTATTAGTTGGGCAGAGGAGACCATTGGACCAGAACCCTGCCAATCATGTTTTACCTCTGCAGAACTTTGAGTGGGAACCGGCCACTACAGCTGCCCAAGGGTCTGTTCTGTGGAGCCATTTCCCATGATGCTCTTGGAGAAGCACATTAAGTAACCAGTGAAAAGGAACTGGGTTGCTAGACTAGGAAGCCCCCAAGATAATAGAGTGGCCTCCAGGTTTCAAAGCCCTGGTCTGTGGTGATATTTTATTTGTGCTCTAATAAATAAAGCTTGCCTGGAAATCAGAGGAAAAAGCCAGCCACTATATTAGAAGTCAGGCAATGGTAGCACATGCCTTTAATCTTAACATTCAGGAGGCAGAGATGCATCCAGATCTCTGTGAGTTCAAGGCCACAATGGGAACAGAGCCAGATGTGGTGGCACATGCCTTTAATTCCCAGCACTAGTTAATCATAGAGGTTTGGAGGTCTGTACAGACAGACAGGAAGGGATAGAGCTGGGCAGAAAGAGAAAGTGATGTAGCTGGGTGGAGAGAGGAAGTGAGATAGCAGGGCACAGAAAGAATACAGGAAGTAGCTGTCTCTAGAGGCTGAGGAGTTGGTAAGGTGAGGTTGGCTATGGCTTGTCCTATTCCTCTGATCTTTCAGTTTTCACCCCAATATCTGGCTCGGGGTTTTTTATTAATAAGACCGTTTAGCAATTCATCTTACACTGGTCTCACCCCCACCTGACTCCACTATACTCTCTACCTGCCTAGCATCATCCAACAACTTCCAGGGTGGATAGCTTGTAATTAACCATTCCTGACTATAACACAACTCCCTGGCAAGACTGACCGGCTACTCACCTCCAAATGCCACTATCATTTCTAAGACACTCCAGACTATTTTCAGAGCCCCAACCTCCACAGGCCACATCAGCCCCAACTCATCCTCCTGCCCACAGCATTGTCTTTTTAAATTTTCTGTAGCCAACATCACTCAGCAACATTAAGATGGAGACAGAGACTGGAAACGGGGTTTTAGAGTTATAGTACAGAAGAACACCTCTCTGTGCATAGCACATGAAAACCCGGTATGTATTTCATTCCCACAGTACATTGTAATTCAGACTATTCATATTTCAAGTGCACAGTTATAGCATTTGGCTAGAAGCTACTGAATTGGTCATTATAATTCTACTGCTGCATCCCAATCCATACATAAATATTTTTTCTATTTTCCTTTCCTAGGGAATCTAATTCTGACCCTCCTAATTCCTTACTCTACCCTCTGTGGCTCTGTGGATTATAGCTTGGCAACACACAGCCACCATAAGATCTACCAAGAAATAGAGAAGGCAGAACCCCATCCAACAAAGACAACACCAGATATAAGTATCTGGAATTACAATCATCCCAAACTGGATAGATTAACCTCCCTTTGCTTCAGAAAGTTGTTCTGGGCAGTATATGTTACACTATCTGCAAATCCTTTAATGTAACACCTAACACCTACAAATCCCTCCAGGAACCAACCATGAACTGCATCTCAAAACCCTGGGGGCAAACAGAAGAGAGAGCCAGGGAGCACTTGGAAATTGGTGGCACTCAACAAAATACTTGCAAGAAAGCAACAAATGAACAAAAATCCCATTGTGGCTGCTTAGGATTTCCATGTTTTGTAGTGGTTAGGAGCTAGTTTGGGATTCACTCCTGTATGGCTTCACCAGCTGCATGACATTAGAAATTTTATTTAATCACTTGATGCATCAGTGCCTTCCCCTAAAAAGTAAACATTATAATGGTATTGATCTTACATGAGGATGAGGATCAAGTTGGTTCCTAGATGAAAAGCATTTAGAAGGGGACCAGGAAGGAGGATAAGCAGCTGTCACCATCTTTGACATCACTGCTGCTGTCACCAGAACTGGGATTGTAGCTGTTACTCTACACTCTGTGTAGGTAATAAAACTGTCATCACTGGGACCCGCTTCTCCATGCTCATTGAATGCCAGCTGAGTTTTAGTGGACCAGATCAATCTGCAGGGCAAACATGATGAATGTCTCCATTCAAATCATAAAGCAAGGGCAAAATCCACTGCCACACACTGGTTAAAGACATCCAGTTGGCACACATCACAATCCAGATCACAGTTTCAAGTACTGAGGAAGCCACACCAGGTGACTGGTAATGGAACAATAAATAAACGAATAACCAGATATTATCTGTCAGCCTTCCACTCCCTCCTGTCCTCTTCTTTGTTTGCCTTTATAGCTCAGGGGCTAGAAGGCTAGGAATTAACTGCTACGTACTCATTGCTGGCATGGTCCTGGGTCTGCTTTGTAACAATGAGGCACAATCATTGTTGTCAAGTCATTCAAGTCTTAGAAGGCAGAAAGGGGGTGGAATTAATCTTCCTCCACTAGCCTGGCAAATATGTGGGTTTCAAAGTGGAGAATGTTAATAAAAGCCTCCAGCTGCCCTTGAAATCCACCCTCTGAAAGCCTCAAAAGAGGTATGAGCCCAACAGTGCTGGCTCCTCTCTCCTTACCCCTGAAGAGATAGCATCAGCAGCTCCCTGGCTCCCTGAAAGACCACAGCTGTGTCTGTCCCCTTGCTCTTTGCTTCTCAGCCCCCTCGGTGACTGTTAGGGAAGTGTGTTCTGTGCGCAACACCTAAAATGATTTCCGTCTTCCTAACTGCACCCACTGCTTTCCTCCGAAATCTGATCTGGACTCCATGAGCTAGCTGATGCTTTCAAGAGCTGTGGAGAGCAAAATGCCAGGGAAGACACTGAAATTCTAAGGAATTGGCAGAGTTTAATTTCAACATAGCAACAACTATGAAAGCTGTAAATCATCGCCCATTTCTCAGTGACAAAGCACAGAACTTTTTATACAACTTGTTTTCACAAATCTTTCCTTAAAAATTAAACCTAAAATATCCTAGAGCAAAAGCCCAACCCCCTTAACCACGAAATTGCCTCTACCTAGTGTACCATAATTGAGACAGTCTGTGGTCCACTGTGGGGGTGGGGAGGCTGGGGCCACAGCCATACCTACACTCAGTTCTACATTAGTGCCGTCACCACCAAGAGCTGCCTCATCCAGACTGACTGGGTTAATCTATGGGTTAGCATGACCATTCTCATTTATGGGAACACAGGCTAGTTTTAAAAGAATCTATAGGCTCAAAATAAGACTGGGTCTAAGGTGGATCTGTTTGATCTTGGATTGAAATGAACGTGTGGCAGAGAAATTTCCAGCAGTGGTTTTGAAAATCATGCATCACAGGAAAAGAATTTGTGTCCATCTAATTTAGCAAATCTCATTTAAAAATTGCCCAAGATTCTCTCTCACCCAGGAAAAAAAGTCTGAGACTGGGGACTTTCTCTAGAGAGCTGGGTTGAAAGCTGATACCATGAATGTCTCCTATTGCACTGAGCTACTTTTTCTAATGAGACATAAGCAGATGGATAAAGTAGTTGAGATCAGAAATGGGTGTTCTTTGAGGCTTTGGGCTCTGTGTTTCCACAGCAACATCATACCTGGAGAAAAACAGCATTGTGATAAAGCCCAGTATGTCTGTCTCCATAACAACAAGCTCATGGCTGAGATTCCTCCCCAATCCTCCTCAGCAGCAGTGACCATGGTAACAATGCAACACACCTTCACTTCCACATAGACCAGCTTCGGACTCCTTTGATAGATGTTTTAAGTCAGGCTCCCCAGTCGCAGACCTTGAGATTACAGTTTGGGTAGGGGTGATTTTTATGGAAGGGCTCCCAAGGGAAACAAGATAGGAGAGGGTGATGGGACAGGAAATGAGAAAGCCAGCTGGTGCCATCCTGCACAGTCCTGCATGGACAGCATCCGCTTTGTGTAATGGAAGAAATTACATATCCAAGTTGCTTCTACTCAGAATTGTTAACCAGTCACATAAGAATGAAGTGCCACATACTTTTAGGGGTTTTGTTGTTGTTGTTTGTTTGTTTGTTTGTTTGTTTGTTTGTTTGTTTTACCTTTGGTAGAACTGAAATTCCAGGAGCCAGGGAAAGGCTGCAAGGACTGGCTTAGAAAGTGGACATTAAAACCAGATAATCCATAAAAACAGTGAAAGGGTATTCAAGGCGGGGATGGCGGTCAAAGAATACTACCACCATCTACTGGATCAGCGACGAGAGAACTATGCAGAGAATGATGTTAAAGAAAACAAAGGTGGCGATCTCTCCTCCCCAAGGCATCTCGGTGTTTGTCATCGTGGGCTTTAAACAGCAGGATCAGCCGATGGCTACTGACCATCCACATCTGTTTCACACACAAATGGGAATCACAGAGGCATAAGACGGCACACCATATGTACAGTGGGGGACCCAGCAAAGGATACCTATCTTACATACCTGTGTAATAAGAAGAAATGAGGAGCTGCATAACTTCCCAAAACAAATTCGGTGGGGAGCATAGGATATGACATTGATAATCCTTTTCTCCTGCTGTAAAGAGACACCATGGCTAAGGCAACTTACAAAAGAAAGACTTTTCCAAGGCTCACGATTCCAGAGGGTTAGAGTCCATCGTCATGATGGCAGAGAGTGTGGCAGCAGGCAGGAAGACATGGAGCAGTCAGCAGCTGAGAGCTCACCTCTAATCCACAGGCAAAAAGCAGAGAGAAAGAGCTAACTGGAAATGGTGTGGGCTTTTGAAATCTCCAGGCTCATTGACACATCTCCTCCCACAAGGCCACATCTCCTAGTCCTCCCCCAAACAGTTCCACCATCTGATAGGGACCAAGAATTCAAATATATGAGCCTATTGGGTCCATTCTCATTCAAACCACCACGGATAGTAGAAATGAGACTCAAGCGCACAGAAAAAGACATGCTGGAAGGGACTGTCCCTCAACCCTGACATCTAGAACACACAGGTTGTGAGCCCAGTTCTGAACATCATTTTCCATATGACCTTGGACAAGTTAACATTGGTCCCAGTTAGCTCTAAGTGTCAACTTGGCGCAGTCCAGAGTCACCTGAGAAGGGAGTCTCAAATGAGGGATTTTCCAGATGACATTGGCCTGGGGGCACGCCTTAGGGAGTTATCCTGACTACTAACTACTATAGGAGAGCCCAGCCTACAAGGGGCAGCACTAACCCTAGGCAGGTGGTCCTTGCACTATAAAAAAAAGCTTGGGAGGCCCCCAGGCAGTGGGACCAGGTCCTGTCCTCAGTGCATGAGCTGGCTGTTTAGAACCTGGGGCTTCTGCAGGGACACTTTGCTCAGCCTGGGAGGAGGGGACTGGACCTGCCTGGACTGAATCTACCAGGTTGAGCTGAATCCCCAGGGAAGTCCTTGCCCTGGAGGAGATGGGAATGGGGGTGGACTGGGGGGGGGGGGGGGGAGGGAGGACAGGGGAATCTGTGGCTGATATGTACAATTAAATCAAATTATAATTTTTTTTTTAAAAAAAAAAAGCTATCTAAGCATAAGCCTGCGAGTAAAACAAGAAATGGTGTTCCTCCATGGTTTCTATATGAAGTTTCTGCTTCAGTTGCTGCCCAGATTTCCCTCAGAGATGAACTATGACTGGGTATAAACCAAATAAATTCCTTGTTCCCCGAAGTTGCTTTTGATGAGAGTGTTTTGTCACAGCAATAGAATGTAACTAGGACAACATCTCTCAATAGAGATTTTTTTTTCCTCTCAGTAAATTCCCCACTCTGATCTTCTACTTCTAATAAGTGGGGAGGGGGGATTCAAATTGCCCTATTCTTTTCAAGACAACCAAAAACCTTGGCTTCTTTGTCTAAAACTAACATAACATTCTAGAAAGCAGAGGGAAGGCAGAGACGGGATCTAAAGACTCAAAGACTGACAGTGCTGGATAATGAATTTTCTTTTTGCCTTGTTTGCCCCAGGATCGGGACTGAAGAAGCCAGGGACCTGCCAACAATAATGGACCCAGATAAAACCACAGCAACAAAAGGTTGTTCTATCATGACATGACCAGGAAAGGGCAACCTGACAAGGGAGAAGACATCTAAGCAACCGCTGTGTATTACAGTCGAGTACCACCAGCCTTGCCGACTTAAGAGAGATCAGACTTACCATACTAGAGCTTACAGGACAGGACTCTTTGGGCCTAAAAAGTTTTACTGAAAATTTTAATCAGATGTTTACAGAAAAATTAACACCAACTCTATGCAAAAAAAAATTCTAAACACATCCCAATTCATTTTAGGAAACAAAACTATACAAAGATATCACATACACACACACACACACACACACACACACACACAAAGACTACACAACATGACTAAGTGAATTTTCTTCCAAGTATACAAGATAAATTTGACATTTTTAAAGTCAATGTAATCAATATATTAATGAACTAAAAACAGTGGAAAACTATATGATTGTATCAATTAATGCATGTGTTAATTATTTTTGTCATTGCCAAGATAAACTAGCTGGCAAAAGCAATTTAAGGGAGGAAGAACTTTTCTTGGCTCATGGTTTGAGGTTAGCATCTATGGCGGAGAAGACAAGGAAGCAAAAGGATAGTCATATTGTGTCCATAGTCAGGAAGCAGAGACATGAATGCCAGTGATTGGCTAACATTCTCCTTCTTATCCAGTTCAAGACCACAGCCCATGGAATGGTACCACCCCGCATTCAGGGTAGGGGTCCCACCTCAATTAACCTAATCTAGAAACTGTCTCACAGACATACCAAAGTGTGTCTCCTAGGTGATTCCAGATCCTGTCAAGGTAGCAATGAATATTAACCATCACAATGTATAATAAAAATCATTTGACAACATTCAGTATGTACTCATTTAAAAAAATGAGAGAGAGAAACTCTTCTCTATTTAATGAAAATTATTTGCAAATGTCCCAGCTAACCTTGTACTTGATGGTGACAAGCTGAATGCATTCATGAAAGTCAAGAGTAAGACAAGCATGCCCATTCATCATTTCATTCAGCCTGTGATTTTAGTTATGTAGAAAGTTGAAAGACTCCAAAACAAACAAACAAAAAGCAGAATTTAGACGCCATCAGTAGTTGGCCAAGGTCATAGAATACAAGATAAATATACAAAATAAATTGTATTTCTACAAATGATCAGTGAACAACCACTCAAAAATTAAATGTTTAAGTACAACTCAAACAAAAATGTTTATGCCCTTAAATTCATGTATTAAATTCCTAACCCACAATGCCTTTGGGAGGCAATTAGGTTCATCTGAAGTCATTATGGAGCCTTCATAATGCAATTAGTGTACTTACAAGGACTGAAAAAGATACCAGAGTTCTGTCCCTCCCATATAAGGATGTAAAAAGTAGATAGCTGCCCGCAAATCAGGAACCAAATCAGCTAGCACTTCCCTCTTGGACATCTCAGCCTTAATGAACTGCGGTACGCCAAAATTTCAACCTTTGCCTTTGGAATGACTAACAATAAGAACATCAAATGGGAGCTTGCATAATGGCTCCATGGTTAAGACCACTGGCTGCTCTTCCAGAAGACCTGGGTTCAATTCCCAGCACCCACATGGTGGCTCACAACTGTCTATTACTGCACTCCCAAGGTATCTTACCCACTCTTTTGCCCTCCATGGGCACTGCACATGCATGGTGTCAAAAATGAAGTGCCCTCCATGGGCACTGCACATGCATGAAGTCAAAAATCATACACATAAAATACATTTTTTAAGAAATTTAAAGAAAACGACAAATTGAAAAACCAAAAAAAGAGAGAAAATATTTACAAACAACATATCTGAAAAAGAAATATACACATAACACTCATAAATTATAAATAAACAATTCAGTTTTGACATGAACAAAAAGCTGTAACCAGACATTTCAGCAAGTAATGTGTACAGACATAAATAAATAGATATGATGAAGTCTGAAATCTAGCCATGAGGAAAATACAAAGGCCTATCAGAATGTCTAAAATTTAAAAAAAAAATAAATAAAATATAGTAGAGCCAAGCATGATGGTGCATGTCTTCCATCTCAGCACTTAGGAGACAGAGAATGGGGGATCTCAGTGAGTTTGAGGCCACCTTGATCTACCTAGCCAGTTCCAGTATAGCCAGGACTACAAAAAGAGACCTTATCAAAAGAAAAACAAAGTGAAAACATGAAATAAACTGTCAAAAATAAGTCCTAACTAATAGTAATTATTACAAGTTTAAATACAACTCTTAGTTTGGATGATATTACTAAGCTATATTTAAAAATAATACTTCATACATGAAATATGTAAGTTTTTCCTCACACCAACCAGTTCTCTCATCCTCTTTGTGTGTCAGCTGGGAGATCTCACAAGCCATTTCAGTTTTAACAATCATTACTAGGTGTTAGCAATGAACCCACAATTTTAAATGTTCATTTCACATACTAGGAACAAGTATTGGGTCTCAGGCTACTCACACTTAAGTTCGGCTTAGATTCAAATTTGGAGTTCCAATTGGGTGTGGTAGTAATGCCAGTACTTGGGAGGCTGAAGCAGGATGGTCATCAATTTGAGGCCAGGCTGGAAATCAGGAAGATCCTGTCTCAAAAAAGAAACAAAAGGGAGGGAGAGAGGGAGGAAAGGAGGGAGGGATAGAGGGAGGAAAGGAGGGAGGGATATAGGGAGGGAGGAAAATGAGGAATTCCCACACTCCAGTGCTTGCCATCCTATCCTCTACCACCATGCATGGCCTCCCTACAGCCCCAGAAGTATCAGTGATCTATAGAACAGCTTACAGAAAGCAGGGACAGAGTTTACTTACATTGGCTTATTTGTTACACAGGCCACAGGAAAGAAGAGCCAAATGGAAGATGCACTGGGAAAAGTGGGGAGGAAGATGTAGCAAAGCATCTATGCAGTCCCCAGCACATCCCAACCCTCCCAACGCCTTGACATTCACCAACCAGCATGCCCTCCAAGCCTTGTCATTTGGAAATTTCATTACTTAACTATACTTGATTAAATCATCAGCATTGGTTATTAATTCAATATCCAGCCCATTTTCCCTCACAATTGTTTACAATCTTTTGTAAGCAGCAAAAATAAGTAAGTGAAAATAGAGAGATGATAGATAGATAGATGATTGATAGATGGATAGATAGATGAACAGATAGATAGGTGATAGATAGATAGATAGATAGATAGATAGATAGATAGATAGATAGATAGATGAATAGACAGACAGACAGAGAATAAAAGTTGAGCATTTACATAGAATGCACCTCAGTAATCCCACTCCTAAGTATACACCTTGACAAGAGGCTGACTCTGCTCTGGGCTATCCAGCTTTGTAGGGAACAGCAGTTTTCAAGCTGTGCCTGGCCTTAAGCTATTTCATTTCATAAAGCAACAATTTTGACTCGAGTTACTCCATTTTTAGTATAAGTGACAAGAAAGAACAGTTCCTTAACTACCCCATCAGCACATCAGGAGACACAAACTCATGATTTATTTATAACCATAATTAATGACACCTGTGAACGTACCAAATCATAAAAAACATGAGACACAGAACCCTCTTACCTGGGAGATGTGACAAACACAACCATCTGTCACCCAGTCACTCATCGCAAGCTTTGTATGGGAACATGGCCAGTGAGGGACCTCTGCCCCTGTGCCCAAGCTTCAGATCAACCACAGATCCTCCTGCCCTGACACTCAGCCAGCTTCAAACTGACGTCTGAAACGCCCGCCACCCTGCACTGCAGTGAACAGCTCTGTGCTCGGGCAATGCTGTGTCCCTGTGGGATACTGCTTATCTGTCCTCCAGACGTTCCTTTGTGCCATGATTCCATGACATACATTCATGTGTGTAATGTACAATCTGAGAGCTACCATTAGTAATTATAATTAGAACAAAACATGCCAATGGTCAAGTGTATCAGAAGAAATGGGAGTATTTGATAAATAACTACCAACTAAACTGACTTATGAATTTATTGTTAGCCAATAGATTCTGACATTATGGAAAGACACAAATATGTCCATTTGTTTCTGACATAGTACACATACAACATGTATGACAGAAACCCTTGCTGTGACCACTGTCTTGATATACACACATATTCATGACAGCACTATTTGGAATAGCAAAAAAAATCTTAACAGTTGGGATAGAATGATGTCTTCAAGTTGCAGAACAGTTTGTAGAGTGAAAATAAACAGTTACTATGGCATGGATGAATCTGTCAAATGTTAGCAATAAAAACAAGTCCTGGAAGCTTACATATATTCTTTTTAAAGCTTAAAAACAGATAATACTGTATTCTTCTGACTTATATGTACACAAATATGTATATAGATGTGTATACAGCACCCTTACTTATCATATATACTTACTGTGTGCTTGTATGGATATCTATTTAATATATACATGTATCAGATATACTTAGCCCAAAATATATACATATATTTGGCAAAATTATTTTTAAAGCAAGACAGTGACAAACACAAAAGTTAGGCAGAGGAGCAGGTGATGGGGGAGCTGTGATGCGGTGATGAGGGACAGAAGAAAGGGGAGTATTTGATAAAGTTGATCCAACTGTCACCATCTTAGTTCTTAAGCTGAGTCATGAGTTAAAATGTAAAAGAAAAGCTGTGGCGGATGAGATAGAGAAAAAGATGAACTTGCCAAAAATGAACCAGAAGCAATGAAATATATCTAATTTGGTACTGAAGTTTCCAAAAGATCTTGTAAGTTGTTAAAAATAGTGAGTCTATACACTGGCTTGGGGACAACAGGCCAAGAAGATGCATGAGCATGAACAAAATGCATTTAATAACACAGGCTTTAAAATACACAGAATAACTAATGGAACAGTGGAAGGAAATTAATCATTCTCCTTGGAAACTGTTAAACTCTTATTTCTGACCTTGTTCATTCATGATGCATCATATACCAGGCATGAGTCCTATGAGCAACAACGTTTCTCACAGTTCTGGAGCCCAGGAATCCAAGATCAAGGTGGTGGCATGTCTGGTGTCTGGTGAGGCTCGTCAGCTCCTCACAAACCACACTGGCTCATTATGTCCTCATTTCTTTTTTTTTTTTTTTTTTTTTTTTGGTTTTCCAAGACAGGGTTTCTCTGTGTAGCTTTGCGCCTTTCCTGGAACTCACTCTGTAGCCCAGGCTGGCCTCGAACTCACAGAGATCCGCCTGGCTCTGCCTCCCGAGTGCTGGGATTAAAGGCGTGTGCCACCACCGCCCAGCTGTCCTCATTTCTTAAAAGGGCCTCTTTTGTATGAACACTAATCCCAATGATAGGGGCCCCACACCATGACTTAAGCACCCTGCAAAAGCACCCACATTTTGCTACTGTCATATTGGGAATTAGATTTCAATAAATGAATTAGGGAGAGGGAGACACAAACACTCATACCAACTGATAGCCTAAGTAAGAGGGGAAAGAAACAGAATGTTATAATCTCCAATTAATAGGTACATAAACTCAAACCAATAGTACATACACAAGACTGCCCATACTGTAGACCTCTAAGGGGAAATGGAGAAGGAGTGAAGAGAGAAAGAGGCAAGGGGAGGGGGAGACAGAGAAAGAGAGGGATCACTAATACCATGTGGTATCACTGGTTCGACAAGGCTAGTAGCCAACGTACTGTAAAGTCAGAAGCTAAGACTCACACTCTTAAAGACAGAGGCGGAAATTACATAACACTTCCTGAACTGTAAGTTTGGGGCTTTCTCCGACAAGTGCCATCTTCTTCTTCTCAAATGTTTCACCTTCCAGCCTTGGAAAACAAGAGGCACCGATGGAAGAGATTTGGTAGAATGAGAAGCAAATCCCCATTCCCCTGGAAGCGGCCAGCAAAGCACAGCTTCTCTGTGGGATCAAATTGGCCTGACAGCATTAATCTGGCAAAGATTTCTAAGACACCTAGACCTCAGAGACCTTGTTACATCCCAGGGCAATAGTTCCGCATCTCTAAGAAGCTTGTAATGCTGATTGGTCTCCGTTAATGTGTTACCCTGGTGATGTTTAAATGTATCTTAGAGATACAAATACTTGTTGGCTTTCTTTGTTACGCCAGAAAAAAAAAAGTGTTAGCACTTAACATGACCGGAAAAATCAAGTAAAATCATGTTAGACCAGAAATCTTGTCTTATTTCAATAACCAAATAACACCTGGGTTAAGTAGAAAATCAGAACAAAAAAAAAATAATCTTCTTAGAACTGGACAATGGAAGCCCTGTATGTCAGATTTTATGAGAGTCACTTAAATATGACAAAAAAGAAATTATTTCTCCTCTTCATCATCCTTTCATTCCCTGTCCCTCCTTCCTTCCCCCAAACAATTCAGCCCTAACTGTATTGAATGAGCTCAAACAACCTGGGCATCCTCGCCCCAGGACAGACTGAGTTCTGACGGTCCACAGCAGATGTGGAGTCTGCGAGAGCTAAGGAGGCAACCATGCAGGAGAGGAGGGCAGCTTTGCCAAGTCTGCCACCACCATCGTGGCGAAGGGAGACAGGAGGGAGCGAGGGAGGAAGGCATCCTCATGGACCAGCAGCCTGGTAGAGATGTCAGAGCAGAAGTACCAGGAGGAATCCACCCCTGGGAAGGCCTGGTGGCCAGGAATTAGAAATCAGCCCTGAAAGTGTTCAGATTTCTACCAACTCATAAACATGGCTGGAATGTTTCGGGACTCATGTATTTGTGTGCTTACTCCTTTATTTACGTGGTGGTGCTAGGGAGCAAACGCAGGGCCTTGCACATGAAGACTTCTCATTTACAAACACTGCCTTTCTTGCCATTTGTTCCGACCATCTTTTATGTCCCGTAATAAAATTTTATGATTTTCTTCCTATAATTCTTGTGCTTTTCTTTAAAAACATGTTTCTAAGTATTGTGTGGATTTTCCCATCTATATAAATGCTATGTTTCTTACTCATTACTGACTACTCATCTTTAAAGGTTATTTTTAGGTAGGAAGTCACACTGCAGCCCAGTCTGGCGTTGAATTTATGGCAGTTCCCCCGCCTCAGCATCCAGATTCCTAGGATTGATACATGAATCTTCTAACAGTTACCTAAACAAATCTTCTCTTTATTTTTGTGTTTTATTTACTAATGTCTTGTACTTCCTAAATATGAAATCATATCGTCAGCCATATGCTATTTGTTGTTATTGTCTTGCTTTCCTATCACTGATACCAATTATCACTATTTTAAGATTTATTTTACTTTAAATTATGTGCACGTGTGTGGGTATGTGCATATCAGTGCAGTTGCCCTCTGAGGGCAGAGGTGTCAGGTTCTCCTGCACCTAGAATTATGGGTGGTTGTGAGCCAGGACATGAGTGCTAAGAACTTAACTCAGGTCCTCTATCGGAGCAGGAAGTACTCTTAACCACTAAGCCACCTCTCCAGCCCCCATTTATTGCTTTTATGGTCTCTGTATCAGAAATTTCCAATAATCGGTAAATTTAAATGATAACACATCTTTGATTAGTTCTCCATTTTAATGGAAAAATATTTCACAATATGATTTTAGGGTACTATTTGCTGTCAGATGTTGGCGAATGGTTGGTGTATGCTTTAATTCAGTAATGGAATGTGAAACAGCAAGCCATATGAGCTAACAAAGATGTGGGGTTGTAGAGAAGTGTCAGTCATCAGGCATCGAATGAATGAACTTGCCCTTCAGTTTAATGCTTGTCAACTAAGCAACTAAGATCTTAAATATTTCCTATCGCATGAGGTAGGATACTTAGGAATACTTTGCACTACAGAGGAATTCTCTTATTACAAAAACCTTTGGCTCAGTAGGCAGTTTGGTCTTCAAGCTATTTAGAGCACTGAGAATATTTGTAGTCATCATGCAGATGAGAGTTGTAGCCCGTTCTAGTGCAGGGACCACGAAGTGAGTATCTTACAAACAATAGGAATACACTCCACACAACTTTAGATGGCTAGAAGTCAACATTAGGGTGCTGACATTTGACCTAAAGAGGACCCACTTCCTGGTTCACAGACAACCTAAAACTTTGCTGTGTCTTCTCACGCAGAAGTGGTATGGGAGCTCTTTGGGGTCCCTTTCATAAGGGCATGAGAATACTAATATTTCATGAGTACTGCTCTTATGATCACCTAGCCATGCCCCAAAGCCCTCCTGTTCCCTAATATCATGACCTTGGACATTAGGAGTCCAACATATGAACTCAGTAGAGTATAAATATTCAATCTGTAACAATAAAAAATGAAAATATAATGTAACAGGACAAATAAAATTGTTGTCAACAAAAATGAACAATAAAGAACTCTGTCCTATTTTTAGTTTATTTATGTTTGAATTAGGCGCCAATATTAACACTCACCAAATACTCTTCTATACCTATCAAAATAATATGATTTGCTAATACAATAAAGTATATTATATACAATATATACCCTTAGTTCATTGTCATGTGTCTAAAATAAAAATATTTGATAAAGTATGACTATTGATTAGTGCTATATTATATTATACTAATACTTTTTAAAATTTTTCTCCTCTATTGACAAATAAGGCTTGCCTAAAATCCTTCTCTTCCTCAAATCAGGGTAACAACAGAGGTACCATTGCCAGCACGCACAAACCAGGTCCAGGACATTCCTGAACCTACAAGGTGTTCTATAGATCCCCAAGGCCAGATCTCAGGGGGTCCTCCTGCTTGGTAATGTCTCCCTCCTCTGCGTCTCTGCAAAGGCAGCCAGTACTTTTAACTTCTGAGCCATCTCTCCAGCCACAGAGAGTTGAATATGATTCACAACTGTTCATTATAGCTTTCAACTTTATTACTTTTCTAGTGTTATAATTGTTTTCCTTAAAATGGGCTCTGAGTTCTTTTGGAAACCTGTCTTACATAGTGCTAATAAAAATACTTAAAGTTACTGTCTTAGGGTTTCTAGTGCTGTGAAGAGACACCATGGTTATGGCAACTCTTATAAAAGGAAACCTTTACTTGAGGTGGCTGGCAGCTTACAGTTTCAGAGGTTTAGTCCATTGTCATCCTGGCAGGGAACACAGTGGCTGGGAGTGTGGCAGCGTGCAAGTAGACACGATATTGGAAGAGGAGCTGAGAATTCTACATCTTGATCCAAAGGCAACAGGAAGTGAACCTGAGATACTAGTTCTGGCTTGAGCATATATGAAACCTCAAAGCCCACCTCCACAATGACACACTTCCTCCAACAAGGCCACACCCACTCCAACAAAGCCACACCTCCCAATAGTGCCATACCCTATGAGTTTATGGGGGCCAATTACATCCAAACTACCACAGTTATACATTTTTCTTTGGGCATGAATAGCTTTTGCAAAGTACATTGATTTTTGGCATGAAGTATTCTTTTATTGATTCCTAGAGATTATCCAGGCATATAGTATGTATTATAAGGTGATTTAAAAAAAATCAGGTCACTGTCCTATCTTTCTATTCTTATTAAATTTTAATCCTGGAATGTGACCTGCAGAATCTCTACTGTTTAAGATTTTCTTTGAGATCAAGAAGATCAAGTTTTATAAATTACCCAACTACAAATGAAAAAGAATACTTTCAATTCAAAACGTGTGTTCTTGCAAATGCCAGTTACATTGACAGTATTTAAAGTAGCACTTGGCTCTCCTGCTGCTTACTTAATTTGCTTGCTAAATCTGCTTAGTTGAATGAGACATTGAAGTCTCCCACTGCTATATATCTTGATCAAGTTTTCCTTGGTTGGAAGAGGAATTACAGTTTTCAGTGGCTGGAAATGACTAATCAAGACCTGAAGAGCAGCAAGTTATGCAGTTATCTGGGAAAAGAACACGCATGCTGAGGAACTACAGACTATCCAGAATGTTCCAGAAACCAGGAAGACACCAAGGTAGATAGGGAGAATGAGAGAGAGAAATGGGCTGAGTCATGTGACCAAAGCATATGGGACCTAGTAGTAAGACAGTGAGGAATTACCTTTAACTCTCAGATGTGACCCATCTGCCCAGTCAGAATCCCTGAGCCACATCAGCCTCTTGGGGAGGTCTCTGTGAGCTCATCAGACCTTCTGAATTGAGACAAACATGCAAATGTCCCTACCACTCCCCTTTGAGTGAAGTTGGGACACAAAATACAGCTCTCTCCTCAAGATCTCTCCACTCTGGACTCTTTCAATACTAAACATAAATGAGTTTGCAAACCACTGAACCTGTAAATCCTGATCTACACCTCACAGAGTTTGGGACCTGTATTGTTCCATTCCAAACGTCCATTATAATACCTGTAATGGTTAACTTTGATTGCCAACTTAGTTAGACTCAGAAATGTCTACATGATTCATCAACCAACTGCATGCCTGTGGGGCCATTTCAAATGACAGATAGCATGTAGGGATAGCACCTGAAGGGCAAGACCCACTGTAAACATGGACAGGACTGTTCTATAGCCTAGAAACCCAGAAGGGACAGAAGCGGATGCTTGCATGCACAGTCTCAATCTGCTGCTCTCTGCTTCCTGGATGCCACGAGGTAGGCAGTGTCCCGTGCCATCCCCTTCCGCCATGATGTTTCTGCCTTGCCGTAGACCCAACAGCAGCGGAGCCAGCTATATTAGGGGCAGAAATCTTTCACACAGTGAGCAAAAATAAATCTTTCTTCCTTTTAAATTGTTGTTTTGGGGTGGGGGGGTAATGTATTACAGCAATGGAGATCCAACATAATGACCTGTTAAAACACAAGTCTAGGACTTGAAAAATGGCAGCATCAAACACAAGCTCCCTTGCCTTGCATCAATCCACGCTGGTGTAGATTCGTGATATCTTCACATTAATGAGTGCTTGCTATGACTCTGTAAATAATTACTATTAATGATCACGTTCGAAAATTAGTATGAATGTGGGGTGGAAGAGAGAGCAGCAGAAGAGGCTATTATAATTATCCCACTTTATTCATGAGGAAAATAGGTCTTTCTAGTCAACTCCCAGCTCGTGTCAAAGCCATATCTTGAACCCAAGTCCCTAAGTCCTCCAAATTAGGTTTCCTCCATCACTGTTATTTAAATAAGAACATGTTACAACTGGCTGAGGTGGTAAGCCTGCAAGGCTCTGTTTATACACGGTCAGATTTGTTATAAATATAATTACCTTCCTAAGCTCTCAGAAGCTGAAGGATTCCTGGTCTTATGAAACTAAAAAGAGTGACCCTGGGTCTAAATCTGTACAAAATCTTTACCAGGAGATAAGTGGAAGGAAGAAAAGGGGTGGGGAAGGGAGAGGGGATGGGGGAGGAAGGGAGGAAGGAGGGAGGGAGGAAGGGAGGGCTAGTTAGTGTGAGGAAGATGAGCCAAATTTTTCTGGAGAGAGGATAACTGACAGGCACAGCCTCTTGGCCGTTTTCTCTTCTGTCCATGCATCTAATGACTCTCCCCGAGAGTCTGATGGTTTCCCGTGACTTGGCAGGAAAGAATTACAGAAGAACACTCAGCAAAGTCTCTTTCTTCAGCTCTGCGTCTTCTGTTACATGGAGTGTTTACCAGTGAAGTGAGACTCGGCGCCCTTCAACTCTCAGCAGCTCCATCCCGGATGTAAACACAGCTCCCTGGATCAGCCTGCATCCTGTGCACCACTGCTGTGCACTGTGCAGGTGAACGGGGAAACAGTGAACTTTTCTCTACTCCCTACTGGCAGTGTGGCCCTCTGCTTCGCCCCTGCAGCCTCTCTCACCCATGACCATGCATCCTCTTAGTCTGTGCCTGTGTCTTGCTTCTCTGCAGTCTACCTCCCAGACCATCAGTAAACGAGATGACCTTCCTCGAAAGAAATTTTCCAGTTTCCCACTTGAACAAGAAAAATATCTTCACTTCTTAACACATTATTCAAAGACCGCATGAAGTAACCACCTTTTAAACTCTGCGACACATCTTACCTACTAGTACCCAGGCCTGGGGTCCCCACATTCTGCCTCTCCTTTGTCCCTCAAGATGCCAACCCTGACTCAGGCCCCGCATCTGCTGCTAAGTGTGGCTGGAATTCTCTGCCGCATCCAGTCTGCCTCACTCCATCTCTGCACGCTTCTCTTCCCACTTCCTACACCTCACTCCAGTGTAGTGTCTCCAAAACGACCTGTGCACCCAACCCAGCCAGCTAAGGCAGCCAGCCCACCCCGACACTTCCTCACAATACTTTCACATCTCTAACAGTCCTTTTTCCCTGTCCTCATTCCTGTTTAGATTGCCATTCTTTTCCCCTAGAATATAAGCTCATTGTGGGTAAGGCTCCATCTATCAGGGTCTCTGAATCCTGCTGTACCCTGAGTGCTGGCAGGGACTGCCCACTGGAAGCACTCAGTAAGTATCCAATTGCCATTACCTTCTGGAGGAGATCCAGACTTCTCATTGTATCTGGTGTTGGCACTGTCTTCGGGCTCATCTCCTGCATCTTAACCTCTCCCAGGATGCAATCGGGAAGATGTGAGAGGTGATGCTGACTAGATGGATACACCTCAGAGTCAAAATCTCAACAACAACAACAAAAGTGGCTTATGCCCAACACAGTCCAAGTACCAAGAAGAAGGTAAGAGAAAAAGGAACAAGGAAGGAGGAAGGGAGGGAGAGAGATGCTCTCAGAGGTGCCAGGCATGTGTCAGGTGGGTACAGAGCATCAAAACCAAGAGTGTATTTCTCATGGTGGGGAATTCTACTTAGAGGAAAAAAACGAGACTTTAGGTCAGGAAGGACTTTTTACTGCACACATGAGACTACAGTGCAAGGTAGATATTATGTGTTATAAGAAAAGTATTATAAGAAACTAAAATTTTTGAATAGTCATTTTAATTCTCCAACTGGTTTTCCCCAAAGACAGTAGCTAGCCTCCCCACCTGGCTTCCTTCCTTCCTTCCTTTTTTTCTCCCTCAAAACCATAAGTATAGCATTCTTTAAGTAACAGGAAATCAATAAATGCTTACTGAGCGCATGCATGGATGATCTCAGGGGTTATTGGAGAGGAAGAGAGTGAGAGACGGGTAGTGCAAGGCAAGGTGAAAACGTTCGTGTCTCCTTGTATGAAGTCAAGAATACCTCACTGGAAGTAGTCAAAGGACCCTTCTATGCCAGGGCCAGGATCAGAATCAACAACCCGGCCCTCACAACAGATTAAAAGAAGTGGGAAATCTTTCCTACCAGAAGTAGACGTTAGCTCACAAATGCATCTGTACATAGCCGGAAGGGAGAGCCATGCCTGGCTAAAGGCAGCTGCTCCCTGCTTTCAGGGCAGAGGTCATTCTCAAGCACCGGAGAAGAAAACACTTAATGCAATGGCCAGGTGAGGAGCACAATTATCTCTTCTGACCTCTGTCTCCTCCATCTGCAGAGGCCTGGCTATGGGGGTCAGCTGTGAGGGTGAGGTGAAGCTGGAGAGGAACTGGAGGGAGTGTCCGTTCCGATGATGCTAAGTGCCTGGGTACCGCAGGCTCTTCAGGGCAGCCCACCCGCCAGCTCCTGCTCTGCGGTGGTATCCAAGCAACACTTTCCTCTGGGCACATCCACAGCACTTATCTTTCTGTAGATGAGCAGCAAGTACTGAGCAATAGCAAATTCTGCTTAAAGGAAAAAAGACAAGATGTAAATCCTTAAAAAAGAAAAATAGTGAATCTTTGTCACTTTAGGGTCACACAGCAAAGCCGAGATTCAAAATACAGAGACCTGCTACTAAACCCTAGGTTATTAACCAGTACCATTCCAGTTCAAGTGATGAACTGCTGGTTATCGCCCCAGAGTCAATCTCCAAATAAGTTTTTTAATACATTGTTAATGTCTACTATGGAAAAAGATATGTGGAAAAATAGATAAAGTCATATAATAGACCATCTTATGCCCAGATTCCAGCTATTATAATTATCAAATCCCAGTTTTGTCCAGAACCCAGCTTCCAACAATTATGTTCATGTAAGTCCCAAGAATAATGTCATTCTAGAATCATTTAAGATTTATTTTTATTATATAGTATTTGCCTATATGTATTTGTAAGCAACACATGCATGCCTAGTTCCCACACAGGCCAGAATAGAGTATCAAATTCCCTTGGAACTGGAGTTACAGATGGTTGTGAACTACCATGTGGGTGCTGGGAACCAAACCCGGGTCCTCTGTAAGAGCAAGCAGTGAACCTAACTGCTGGGCCATCTGTCTAGTCCTTGGAATCATTTCTTAACAGGAGGAGAGTATTGTTTAAGTAAATAAACAAACAATAGCTTTATTGAGCTATAACTAACATGCCTTATAGTTCACCCATTTCGAGTATATAAATTCAATGGGACGTTTGTGTATTTACGGTCACATAACCATCATCACACTTGATTTTTAGGACATTATTAACTGTCATCACTGCCCTCATAACCAGCCCCTTGGCAAGCACTATTCTACATTTGTTTCTATAGGTTTGCTTATTCTTTTTTTTTTTTTTTTTTTTTTTTTTGGTTTTTCGAGACAGGGTTTCTCTGTGTAGCTTTGCACCTTTCCTGGAACTCACTCTGTAGCCCAGGCTGGCCTTGAACTCACAGAGATCCGTCTGCCTCTGCCTCCAAGTGCTGGGATTACAGGCGTGCGCCACCACCGCCCGGTTGGGTTTGCTTATTCTGAACACCTCATCTAAATGGAATCATGCAACCGTGTGCACCCCTTTGTGATCGGCCTCTTTCGTCTGGCACGTTTTCAAGACACACTCATTCAGCAGACATTATTAATCAGTGCCTCATTTCTTTTTGTTGTTCAATGTTTTGTTCACGTGGACGGGTGTTTTGTCTGCATGTATGTCTGTGCACCTCATACAGACTTGCTTCCCTCAGAGGGGACTGGATCTCCTGGAACTAGAGTTACGCATGGTTGTGAGCTGCCCTGTGGGTACTGGGAATCAACCCGAGTCCTCTGGAAGAGCAGCCAGTGCACTTAGCCACAGCCACCCCTTCAGCCCCATCAGCCCCTCACTTCTGATAGCTGAGTAGTATTCCACCTTGTTTATTACGTTTCCCACACACGCTCTAAAATGTAAGCCCCATGGGAGGAGACATCTTGCACACTTGCTTCCCACTGTAAGCTGGCTGCTGGAAGAACCATTTGGTGGTTGAATTATTAGTTCTCATATTGGGGAGTTTTTCCTCTACCTTGCTAAACCGCTAGTGTCTTACCTCTTTAAAATAAGGCCTGTTTGCTAAGGACAGCACCTGACACGCACATGTCACTCCTCACTTCTGCATACTTAGGAAAGTATGGGTAATCCTCTAAGTGTCCAACTTCTACAAACTGAAACTTTGCACAAGGCATTTCAACCACGCTTACAGGGAGACTGCATTACTGGATATGCTTGCTCTATCATACGGAAATGTGGAGAATACAAGCATGCATTGTATTATCATCACAAACCTGCTCGTTTTTTTTGTTGTTGTTGTTTTTTTGTTTTTTTGGTTTTTTGGTTTTTTGGTTTTTTTTAATACTTAGAAAAGAGATTGTATGGAATGAAAATGCTCTCAGGGTTATCTTTGGGTGGTCCAAGGGAAGAGCACTTACTGTTTTTCTTTCTTCTATACACTCCCCATATTCTAATTTTCTATAATGAACATGTGTAACTCAGGGGAAAAAAAAAAGCCTTATTTTCAGAAAGGATTGCCAGTGTTCCATTGGAAGACAAGCCTATCTGCCATGTTTTGCATCCTCCTTGGTAGGCACATTTGATTACCGGGCTCTGACTAGTCTACGATTATTGGTAAGCCGAGCGGTACCTGGCCTGCATAGAGTATGCTCTGCTCGGTCCTTCGGATTTCCCACAGCACCGAATTCCCATCAGACCAGCACTCAGCGCCGCAACCGCCATCAGCTCAGCACCATTCTTCCTCCATCCTCCCTTGCCCACTCCAAAACGTATTTGGTCCAACAGTAGCCATTTTATCCATTGTGCGTTTTTTCCCCCTTGTTTTGGCTTACGTTTTGTCTGTTGTTTGGCTGGTTTTCTGAGAAAGAATCTCACAGCGAGGCCTAAGGCAATCCTCAAGGGCTGGAACTACAAGCACTGTGACGGTCTGAATGGGAATGGCCACCACAGGCTCATATGTGCTGTGGATATCGTTCTGTATAAATAAAACACTGATTGGCCAGTGGCCAGGCAGGAAGTATAGGTGGGACAAGGAGAGAAGAGAATTCTGGGAAGTGGAAGGCTGAGTGAGAGAGACACTGCCAGCCGCCGCCATGACAAGCAGCATGTGAAGATGCTGGTAAGCCACGAGCCATGTGGCAAGATATAGATTTATGGAAATGGACTAATTTAAGCTATAAGAACAGTTAGTGAGAAGCCTGCCACAGCCATACAGTTTGTAAGCAATATAAGTCTCTGTGTTTACTTGGTTGGGTCTGAGCGGCTGTGGGACTGGCGGGTGAGAGAGATTTGTCCTGACTGTGGGCAAGGCAGGACCAGAAAAACTCTAGCTACACTTATGTTTGGTTCCCAGTTGGTGGCCCGCTCCAGGGGGGTGACAATGGTGGTGGGGAAGGTTTCCAAAGCCCCCCCCCACAAGCTCAGTGTCCCTTTCTGGCTTCAACTTTCAGATCAAGTGTGAGCTCTCAGCTACTGCCCCAGCACCATGACTGCCTACCTGCCCCCCACTTCCTACCCCATGCTCTCCACCATAATGCTTCTGGACTAACCCTCTGAAACTGTGGGCAAGCCTCCAAGCAGATGCTTCCTTTCATAAGTTGTCTTGGTCATGGTGCCTCAGCACAGCAATAGGGTGGTGACTAAGACAGACATGTGGCTTCATACTCGGCTTACTCACACACTCTTGAGAATATTCTGTCTCTGCAGACCTGACCCAAGGAACACAGAGAAATACGAAATACAGTAGTAACAGACATGCCTGACTAAAATTGAAAGCCACTCAGTAAGAGTGCGTTCTTGGTGTCGGTTCATGTCACTATTGCATAATGGACAATAAGTCCTCAACGTTGGTCTCCCAGCCAGGAGACTCTTATTTTAAGTGCCAGGCAGAAAAAAAAAGGGGGGGAAGTAATCATGTATAGATTTCTGTCGTGAGCGACATTATGGCACCCTCTGCTGTCAGGAAACAAAATTGGAGGTCCCCTTAGGGCTTTTTTTCCCCACAAGTTCCTCCAGCATCCGGGTTCACACAAAGGCATACTTTAGAGGGAGGGGGAAAGGTTTAGAGCAGGCAAGACACAGCAGCAACCATAGAGAATGGCAATCCAGCCGGTGTTGTAGCAAGTAAGAAAGGAAAGGGGCAGGGGCTGTGCTGAGAATCTCCAGTCAGCAGATCCCATGGCAGCCAAACACGGCTGTTCCTGCCTAAGCCCTCACATGGGGAACCCTTGACAAACAGCCCATCAAACAGAGAAAGATGGAGTATGACGTCCTAGGTCACACCGCAGAGCCGCGATACAAACTTGTGTTCTTAGCCACTTTTGCTCTACTTTGTAACAGCTAGCTAGGACTACTGGTGGCAGGGAGCAAACGTCCTTAAATACATTAATATTCATTCTTACTCTCGTCTAAAAAAAAAAAATTTCCTGGTGGCCAGGAAAATTTCTCTCTTCATCCTAAGCAACGAAATTAAGAAATAATGTCAGTCTCTTGCCCACAAAGTTTAATCTGTCCAAAGTTGAAAAGGATTCTTTTCTAAATTTAGGGGAAAATTTATTCTTAGGGATAAATTTATTGTGAAATCAAAGTTACAGTAACCTCCAAGACAATGCCCTCCATCACAGCCTCACTGAAACTGGCACTTGTTTTACAGGGCTGAACAGACCCTCAATGTTCCACACTCAAAGACTAGTCTCTTGATGAGTAACACCGTAACAGAAGGGTGGCACTGAGATGTGTGGAGTGGGGGTGCTTTCTTCGTAAGAGACACAAGGCCAGTTCTCCTCCTCCTCCTCCTCAGTGGGAAGGTCTGGGTCAGAGCAGGAGGGAGCTGGAGAACTCTAGGCTGCAGGCAATACACAGTAGGACAAAACTCCTCATATGGTGCTAGAAGAAGTACCGATTCTGAGCCCCTCCTGACAGAGTCAGGAGCAAGATCCAATCACTCAACACGGTTTACCCTGCCTGGGTTCTCCTGCTTCTGACTCCAAGTGATAACAGTAGTGTCTAGGCCCTGTTGGGATTGGAGACTTAGAGGGATCTGTACAGCTCACTACCAGCACAGGCAAGAGACTCCCCAGTGTTATGAACAGGTAGAGGCATGTGCCCTCATTAACCATGAGGACCTAGAATGCTCCAGACAGTCCCTGGGGCCTCACACGTTAGCCTCCATCAGATTTCACATTCAGACTTCACCAGACAAATCCTGGAGGTCAGGTCAGTGTTAGTCTATCCTAGGGAAAGGCTATTCACGTCATCCAAAGGACTGTATCAGGGTCTCTGGAATACAGTGTTGTCCTCTGTTCCTGCTTCAGCTGAGTAAACAGAAAATTCTGTCCCCATTTAATAGTACTGAGAATAAATTTATCTTTCTCCTTGGGCCTCCCATTCATCCCACTCTATCAAAGGAAGAAGTCATTTGATTGGTGAGATCTAGGAAAAGATCATAGCACGTCCATGGTCTGGGACCTTCTGGGGATCAATGATTTCCCCAGGCAGCTGCAATGCTTAGGACTCGCTGCCCCCTTCCCAGGAGATGGGCCCTGTGGACAGAGGCCTGTTCAGTGATGCCTGGGGAAACTCAATTTAGAGTAAAGAAAGACACATAACCAGATACCTGGCATGTGTCTGGTGTAAAATACATTTTATGGGATTGAATAAATAAAGGTTTCTTGGGCAGATTTCAGCAGGATTTAGTTAATCCTTGAATTTCTACCTCAAGAAAATTATGGTAACATCAGATTTCAATCATTATGTTCCAAAAATAAACATTTCTAGGGGAAAATTTCCAAAGAGACTTTTGTCCATATACGTACATGCACACGCGTGCATGTGCACACACATTTCACACTTTTTCCTCCTCTTTATTTACTGTGTCTTTCACATCATGCATCTCCATTCCATTCATTTCCCTGTCCCTTCGTGTCCACCCTCTGCCCTGTAATCTCCCCCACAAAATAAAGTTTAAGAGAGAGAGAGAGAGAGAGAGAGAGAGAGAGAGAGAGAGAGAGAGAAGGGAAAAAATCAATCTTGTCATGGAAGCTGTAGTGTGACACAGTGAGTCACGCAGTAAACTCTTTTACCCATGTATCTTTACTTGCAAATCACACATACTTCTAATCACATTCTTACATACAGTGAAAACTTGAGAACAAATTATTACCTCTCACTGAAAATTCAAGATTCTTCTATCTATAAAGCAGCAAGTAAGAAAGATAAGAAAGAAGACTCAAATAAAGCTAGAAATGAAAGACAAATCCACTAGTATTAAAAAGATGCAAAGTACAGGAAGAGACTAGTATGGAAAATTTGAATAACCTAGAAGAAAAGGATCAATTCTTAAGAACCTACAATCTATCAAGATTAAATTAGAAAGAGAACCCTGAACAGACCAAAAACAAGGAGATTGTGAGCCGATAGCATAAAAACTCCCATGGAGATTTTGCAAACTGAACTGGCTCCGCAGGTAAGAGCTCCTACAACATGCAGAAGGCCCCAGTGGGATCCCCAACACCCACAGCAGAGAGCTCACAACTGCCTGTAACTCCAGCTCCAGGGGTGGGGCCAATGCCTCTGGGATGTATGTGAAATCTGCCAAGAATCAATAATAGTTGCTTGCTTGTTTTTAAGTTCCCAGCTAACATCACACAGTAAAAAATTGAAAGTGCTTCCTCTAAGTTCAAGAACAAGATAAGGATGCCTCCTGGCCTCACCACATTTTCCCAAAAGAATACTGGAGAATTTAGCCACAGCAATAGAAGAATAAAAACAGTACGATTTCTGTCCTAATTAGGATTACCATAGCTGTGCCCAAACACCATGACTAAAGCAACTTGGGGAGAAAAGGGTAAATAGTGGGTTACAGTTCCACATCACCGAAGTGGAACTAGCCCACTGACCCCGGGTCAGTATGACACACAAACACATCGCCACTAAGCCAGAACCATTTTTTTCTTCTTCATCAACAAGATCGCACATTAATAAAGACATCACAATATAAAATCATTTTCAACACTTAAGAAGTCCCACAGCCTTACAAATTCAAACACCTTAAAAGTTGTCTCTTTAAGTCAGGCCTACGCAGAGGAACACTGTCTCAAAAAAGTTGTCTCTTTAAAAATACCCAGTCTCTTTTAAAATCCAAAGTCTCAGTAAAACTCCAAAGTCTCCTTTTTAAAAGTTTAAAGTCTCAGAGAGATGGCTCGGTGGTTAAGAGCACGTACTGCTTGCTCTTCCTGAAGATCTGAGTTTGATTCCCAGCTTCTACATCAGGTGGTTTACAACTAACTACCTGTTACCCAGCTCCAGACATCTCAGACATCTGTGGGCACGTGCATTCATGTGATAAGTGCACATAGATACACACACATACACATAATAAAAATAATTTTAAAGTCTCTCAGCTGAGGCCTCCTATAAAATAATAATTTTTTTAAAATTTTTTTAAAATGTACTAAATACTTCAAGAAGGAAGAACCAGAGCACAGTCACCATCTGAACACAGCAGGTCCTGGTATCCTGCAGATCACAGCTGATTCTTCAGTCCCAGCTAACCAGAACCACCAATTCTTAAACCCAAACAGCAAATGACCCTGACAGTCAGTAAGGGACTCTCAAAGTCCTGTGAAACTTCACATCATCTGCACTGCTCTCAACATTACCCTACAGGCTCTCACAGAACAGTTCAACAAGGCTTTCAACACTCAGGTGACTTTTCTCACCTGAAGTTCCAAAGTCCTTCCATGATCCTCCCAAAAAACATAGTCAGGTCTGTCACAGCAATACCCTACTGTCCTGGTACCAGTTTCTGTCCTAGTTGGGGTTACGAATGCTGTGATGAAACACCATAACCAAAGCAACTTGAGGAGGACAGGGTTTACTAGCTTACCCTTCCACATCACTGCTCATCATCGAAGGAAGTTGGGGCAGGAACTCAAACAGGACAGGAACCTGAAGGCAGGAGCTGACACAGACCTTGAAGTGCTGCTCACTGACTTGCTCCTTGTAGATTGCTCAGCCTGCTTTCTTATGAATCCAGGATCACCATCCCAGGAGTGGCCCCACCCACAATAAGCTGGACCCTCCTCCATCAATCACTAGTTAAGAAAATGCTCTTCAGGCTTGCCTGCAGCCCAATCTTAGGAAGGCATTTTCTCAATCGAGGCTCCCCCCTCTAGATGATTCTAGCTCGTGTCAAGTTGACATAAAAGTAGCTGGCACAGTATCCAAGCCTTAGATCAAAAGAGAGTATCTGTCTTCAGATGACCTCTTAAATATAAAAAATCCATAAGAGTCCATCAAAAATCTCATACATGTATACACCGTACTTGGGTCATATCCATTCCAACCAAGATCCCCTAACACATCACATCCCAACTTCCTTTCTTTCTTTCCTTTCTTTCTTCTCTCTTTTCTTTCTTTCTTTCTTTCTTTCCTTCTTTCTCTTCCTTCCTTCCTTCCTTCCTTCCTTCCTTCCTTCCTTCCTTCCTTCCTTCCTTCCTTCCTTCCTTTCTTTCTTTCTTCCTTTCTAGGACTAAAAGCGAGCACCAACATGCCTGGTCCCTGTCTTTTTTTTTTTTTTTTTTTTTAATTTATGTGTATACTCGGGTGTGATTTGTGTTGGAAACCCTGAAATTCTGATCTGGGAACTGGGAACCAAACTCAGGCCCTTTGGAAGAGAAGCAAGTACTCTTAACAACTGATCCATCTCTCCAGCTGACCCTACCTTTTTTTTTTTTTCTAATAACAACCCACTGGGTCCAATTACACAGTGCTGTCCATGTACACATAGGTGGGGACATCCACTGGAGCATGAATAACCAGCCTACCAGCAACCCATACTCCCTAATAAAGGTAACCCCCTCCATCAGCAGCCACCCCTAAGGGGTAGGGTTTCAGGAATCACTTCTCCATTAAGCAGGACTTTGGACTGGCTTAACCTCACACAGTTCTTGAGCAGGCCACCACAGCTGCTCTGCGTTCATGTGTGCAACAGCCTCGTCATGACCAAAACAGAATTTCCCGGCCTTCCTCCTCATCCTCTTACATTCTTTCCAGCCACCCCCACTAGGTAGTCCCTTGAGCCGGAGGACCAGAGGGTCGACACAGATGACTCATCCATGGCTGGCACATTAAGAGGTATATTTAATTCTATTACATAAACACAAAAAAGTCTTTTGAAATGAGAGCACTTGTCAGGAAGAGCTCATCCCACTCATTCATCTCTTACTTCTGAGAATTTAGAAAATAATTCATTTGTTTATATTGAATGTATATACTGCTTGCATTAATAAACAGTATGTTGGTGAAATATGAGAAATGGCAGAATGTACCACTACAAGGGTAGGAATTTTGTATATACTGTTCATTGTCATCTCTAAAGCATCTAGAGTCACAACTGGCTTACATCTGCTTGGTAAATATCTGCTGAATGAATTACTCTGTGGAGAAGTAGTTTTGACAGGTTGAAAAAAATTATTTGCAATGTTAATAGTTGCCTTAAAGCCTTGGAAGAGTGTCATTACTTTACATACCACCTTTCCCAATCACTCAGACATACATAAAAACACCTCCAAAGAAAGAGGAGAACTTCTTTTACATTATAAAATAACTTATATTGTCACGATAGAAACAAAAATAGACAGCCTTGGGGAAAAAATTCTGTAAATCCATTTCTCAGTATAATTTTATTAGTAGTTTGTTTTTTACATAAAATTTCACTTTTGGACCCAAAGGACTGTCTTAGACAATTCAAAAGCATATGTAATTAGATTTTAACAATAAGAACTTAAAAATTATATTACAGTCCTTAAAATCAAAGACTAATTAAATGCAGTTCTATCAAGAACTAGAAATGAACTCTGCGTGCATAGTGTCACTTAAAGGTCCATGAAAATATAAAATATTTCTATGAATGTGCCTATATCTGGAGCAAACATCATTGACTTCGACTTCAGAACTTGACACTAAAGGAATTTCCAATCAACACATCTGCAGAAGCTTCATCAGGTGAGAGCTATGATCATTCCATCCAGAGATCTTGAATCCTTAGGTCCATATGATACCACCTGCTATTGCGACAGTGGTAATAAAACATATCTAACACATCGTTAGGACATATTCTGACAACAGGGTCTTTTACACAGAGCTTTATCTACATCACAGGTCTGTTCTCCAGCCAGGGACAGGCTGCTCACTGCTGATCCACTGGAACTCTTCGGCCCCCAGCTTGGGCGGTATTGTAGGAGTCACAAATCTTACATTTCATGCCTAAGATATGGAACTGGACTGTGGATCGTCCGTTACAGTCATTGCAGAGAATCTGAAAAATGAAGAGTGAGGACTTAAGCCTTTTAACTACCATCAGCACTGTCTGTATTAACAATCATTTCAGTCATATGAAAGGTGTGAAATGCATGTATGTGTCTAAGCATTTCTGCAGTGAAAATGTCTTTTCTCCAATGAATATTTTAAAGGTTATTAAGGTAGCTTTGAATTCAGAAAATATGAATGAGTGCAGAAGACTCATTTTAAAATAGTTCCTAAAAGTATACATAATACAAGCAAGAAAATTAACATGGACATACTCAGATCTAATACTTGTCATTAGGCAAACACCTAATACTTAAAATATAAAATAACATACATAATGACTTCATTATTTTCACTTGTACTCAGAATTTATCTTAACTAATAAAATTGAAACTTCTACCCATTGGAATATTTTTGCTTAATTTTTAGGTTGTCTATGCCTCAAGAATGATCAAGAACAAGAGCTCTTTCTAAGTGAGTAAAGCCAGGAAGCCTCCTGCTAGTCCCTAACATGATAAAGACTCAATGTCTTCTGGTGTTAAGACACTGAAAACTCAGAATGTCCACCTGAGAACATATCAACATATAACTACACAGCAGTCTTAGCATACACACATCATAAGCAAAAAAAATTCCATTTGTTCTTAACATAATTTGGAAAACTACTCTTCTAAAAATACTACTTAAAAGGCAGAGATTAGAGGTTGTCTGATAAGTGACTACTAGTAAGTACAGTGTTGTTGAGGTTTTTTTGTTGTTGTCTGGTTTTGTTTCTTTGGTGTGTGTGTGTGTAGTGTGTGTGTGGTATGTGTGTGGTGTGTATGTCCACGTGGTATGTGCATGTGTGGCTGGCTACACATGGGCGCCTGAGGTCAATGTTAGATGTCTTTCCTTCACTGCTCTCCATTTTTTGAGACCATCTCTCACTGAACATAACACTCAATGATTCAGCTAGGCTGGCTGCCTGGCCAGTGACTTTCAGGGACCTGTCTACCTCCACCTCCTTAAGGACGTAAGGACAACGTTATAGACACACAGTGACCATGCTCAGGTCACTGTGCTTGGGTGGCAGACACTTTACCAAATGAGCCATCTCCTCAGCCCTGGGCATAGGGTTTCTTTATAAATGACAAAAATATTTTAATACTGTGGTACTGTTTGTACAATTCCATGTGTACTAAAGTCACTGAATTGTATACATTTTTTTAAGCTTTTTTTAGACAGGGTTTCTCTATGTAACAGCCCTGGCTGTCCTGGAACTCACTTTGTAGACCAGGCTGGCCTTGAATTCACAGAGATCCACCTGCCTCGAATTGTATACTTTTACAGAATTAGCCCCCAGTGTATGTGAGATGTTCTTCATAAAGCTATTATTAAAAAAAAAAAAAAAAAAAAAAAAAGCCCTTCAGCCTCTGCTAAACATCGCAACAGTCAGTTAGTACCTAACAGATCTTCCACTGTCCTTAGTAACAATTCAGTTACCAACATTAATTTTGGAACTTTCCAGTATGAATAAACCAGAAGGGGTTTTGTTGTTTGTTTGTTTGTTTACAATGCTAGAATCAAATCCATGGCCTTGTACATACTAACTACTACTAAGCTACATATCCAATATTAAAATAATTATTTGGCTTTGTTTCATCCTTGTATTCTAAAGTATTTGTAGACAATCAGAATATTTTTATGTCCAAAAATTATGAAAGCATCAGAAAGCTATTTAATTTTCCAACTTTGATTTAAACCCAATACTATGCTGAGAATAAGCTACACAGCAGCCCCTTTCAACTCTCTGTAGGGCCAAAGGGAATAAGCTAATGGAGACCAAATAAAGTCCTCGACAAACTACAATGGGCAGTAAACATTAAAACCCAAAAGCTAATTTTCAAAAACCAGCAAATGCATTCTCTTGAAACAAAATTTTGAATAATTTAAGTGAAATGCAGGTAAAATAAAACATCAGCAATCCACGTCTGACTCTGACAAGCAATTTGCCAAAAATTCCTAACAAAGTTTTTGCCTGCCATCTAGTGTTGAGGGAAAAACTACACAAAGGTATTCTTAGGACTTTTTCTTCCCCTAGTCTGATATAAATATAAAAAAATTTGAATAATTTATTAAAATAAATTTTTAAATAATAATAATTAAAATTAAATAATTTAAACAATTTGCAGTAATTCTGAGATACATTTAAGCAAAGAGGTAAAAATAGAAGGAATAACAGCAAGAAATCTAAAAAGTTCTGAGCATGGATTCTACTCACATCCACAGTCACATTTTGGTATTCCGATGGCATAGGGGTTTGTGCAACCTCATTATCCAACTGTCTCCAGTACCGAGTCATATCCAAGGCAGAATGCATACACAGCGGACATCTGTAGCCTCTGCAAGAGACAGTAAACGGATCTATATATATGACGACGCAGTTCCCTGGCACAGAAACCAAACAGGCTAGTAGTCTACATTTTAAGTTAATTTCTCAGGAACCTGAAAAATCTATGCACTAAAAAAGATAAATATCAAATTCTGTATCTTATACTTTTAAATCCTAAGTTCTTATCCTCAACTCTCTAAAATGGGGAAGTAGTCAATACTCTTTATAGAACTATGTCTTTACCTAAAAATACCAATTAAACTATTCATTAACTAAACAACTTTAATTTTGTAGGACACTGATGCAAAGAAATTGTATTCCTTAAAAATTATTCCAATCATATTATTACTTCCTTTCTAAAACTTTTCAAAAGTTGATCCCTGTCTATTTTCTGAATATTAATTGGTAGAACCACAACATATTTCTACTCTTTCCTATTTCTCATCTTATTTTAGTTCCAGTTTTAAAGAAAGTGTACTGGTTTCCTTTGTAGTTCATTAACAAGTGAACTAATAAAATGTGGACACAATTCCTCAGTGCCTTCACAACACCGTGATTAATTCTAGTGGCATCTATATTCCCCAACAGATATGGCTAGATAACAAGGTGTTGTGCCTGCCTCAAGCTATGGGAGGAAACAGGCGTGATAAGAACATGGGGACAGAGATACAGTCCTGTTCCCCAGATGCCATGGCCAGCTGAACACCAGTTCTCCACTCTGCTCCCTCCATGTGTGTCTGCCACCCCGGAAGCAGTGTACCTAGCCATCGTATCTGACCACCTCCCCACCACCCTCCTCACAAACAAACTTCTTAAAACTGTAGTTTTAAAATCCACCAAAAAACTCACTCTTTTAACATTTCTTCGTAACACGTTCTGAAAGAAAACAGAACATCATTTCAGTTGAAGAAAAACTCCCTCCATTATCTTCAAACAGCTGCAAGCAGGAAGAAGTTGTCTTACCTATGTAAGAGATGCCCGCAAGGCAAGACGTGAGCAACAACTCGGGAGGTGTGAATGTCCTAAAAGGAAAGAGAGTGACTTGTACTGCAGAAAGACAGAGACACCTAAGGATTTGAAATCCAAGAGATTTCCAAAGTGAAAAACAGTCCACACTCACCTCCAAGCAGATTGGACAATTCTGCCGAGAAACATTTTCAATACACTGTTGAAAGGAGAATCTTACATTAACAAAAGCATCAGAAGATAAAAATGTCAACTATGACAGCATTAAAAAAAAGTTAAATTAAATAAACTGACGATATACACAAATCCACACCTTAACATCTATGGAATTGGGGTGTTTATGACAGTTAATGCCATCCCTGAGTGAATTAACTGCAAATGAGGTAAATATGCAATGGGCTGGCTGTGTGCACGCACACGTGTGCATGTGTGTATACAAACGGATTCTACATATGCCATGGAAACCAGGACAGAGCCAACAGTCATGAGGCTACTGACTCCAGGCTACTTCATTAGCCGGTCCTTTTCATTTTTTTTAATTTAATGACTTTTGTTTATTCTGAGACAAGGTCCCTCTACTTGCACGTGCCACAACCGCAGCCAGCTTCTCTTGCAATCACCCTAAAACTTCTCAGTCAGACTCAATCTTTAACGAATTCCCATTCTGCTCATCAAATTCCTTTAAGCGAAGGCTAAGTATCTTGGGAATTCTCTTTACTCAGCTTCACTCTAATGTTTATTATTTATCCTAATCTTCCTCACTACTCTTTCTAAGTCTGCACATTCTTTCTCTCCCTCTCTCTCTCTCTCCCTGTGTGTGTGTGTGTATGTGTGTGTCTGTCTGTCTCACCTTCAGACAGAAAGCTATTATTAGTCTCTTACTGGAATGTTCTGCACTTTTATACTTTGCTTTGCTGATCCTCCATTCTTTAAGTTCTTACAGAAGATAGAATCAGTACTACAAATATAACATTTCATTAGATTATTTTTAAATGAGAGGGTCTGAGATTACAGCAAAATTCCTATATCCACACTTGTAAGTCTTAATTATGAAAGGAAATACAAACAATACTTTCTAAGTATTCTTAGAACACTATTTAAATAGGTTATATCACTTAGCTTTTTCATTTTAATCTTAGAAGCAGTATCAATGATAAGAATCTATGGACCAACTAAGAAGCTGCCAGAATTATGCTAATAACTGCTATAGCCATTCTTACATTACAGTAAACAAACTATAGACCCAATGTTCTGAGGCATATATTTCTACTTAATTCTACTTTTTAGAAAAGCAAAAAAAAAAAAAAAAAGTTGCAGTTGGTAATATATGAAAATTAGCATATTTCTAAACATACTAGAATTTAAGCTGGTTTTCAAAAACACTAATAGTTTTTAAATTATGCAAACTGAATCATGTACCTTATGTTTTCCTCGAAGATTCATAGCTAGGCATAAGTTACATTTCAAGCAATGAAAAAAATCTTCCTTTGGACCAATCCTAACAAAACATAACATGAAGGCGAAAAGATTATTTTTTATTACACAATAATTGTTCACTATATAATACTCAAACTCAGTCCCACTGTAGAAATATTCAAACCACACTGAAGATTATGGAGACACCCCCATCTTTCCAATGTCGGAAGGGAACCACTACAAACAAGAGAGACTCTTCTGTAAAGTTGGGACATAGATGCACAGGACAGACACACACAACTTGACCTATTTCTTACACAATTCTACTGATGCTGTTCTGCAACTTATTTACATTTAGTAATAGATCTCAAGAATTGTGCCTGTCCATAGAAAACTACTTCATTTTTCTTAAAAGCCACACAGCAGTCATACAGTATGGATGGATCACAATTTTCAAAAATACTTCCTTATTGATAAAATTTAGAATCTTTTTTTTTTTTTTTTTTTTTTTTTTGGTTTTTTTTCGAGACAGGGTTTCTCTGTGTAGCTTTGCGCCTTTCCTGGAACTCACTTGGTAGCCCAGGCTGGCCTCGAACTCACAGAGATCCACCTGCCTCTGCCTCCCAAAATTTAGAATCTTTACTTGCTACAATGATATAATAAAAAAAAAATGTCCAGCTAGCATTTAACCCATATTTAGATTATTTTTTTCAATATCCCTAAAATTGACACTATTGAGTCACAGAGTACTGGATCATCAACTGTGATATTGACAACCTGACCCCTCCAAAGACTGTTAGTTTACACTCAACATGCATGACCCATGTTCCTCACAAGCTGGACAACATGGGCACATATATGATAGATAAAATATGCTATTCTAGCCAGGCGGTAGTGGTGCAAGCCTTTAATCCCAGCACTCAGGAGACAGAGCCAGGTGGATCTCTGTGAGTTTGAGCCCAGCCTGGTCTACAAAGTGAGATCAAGGACAGGCATCAAAACAACACAGAGAAACCCTGTCTCGAACAAAACAAAACAACAACAAAAAAATATGCTATTGTAAATTTCATTTCTCACATTATCAAGGTAAATTTCTGTTGATGTGCTCCGCTCATTTCTCTACCTGGGGATTTGCCCATTACTGACTTAAAAGAAGCATTACACAGCCTGGACAGTCATCTTTTTCATTATGCATGCTATGATTCCTCTCTGCTCTGTGTCTATCTCTTCATAACGATCCACCATTACTTTCTATGTATTAAAAAGCCATCAGGGCTTGAAAAACGGGTCAGTGGTGAAGAGCACATACTGTTCTTGAAGAGGACCCAGGTTCAACTCCCAACACCCATGGTGGGCAGTTCATAACCTCCTGTAACTCCAGCTCCAGGGGATCTGACCTCTAGCCTCCATGTGAGGTCACCTACACTCACATTCGTGCACACACAATTTAAAATAAAAACAAAAGTAAAACTTAAAGGCCATCAATATTTTCCTTCATAGCTTATGCTTTTTGCCCATTATTTAGGAAAAATTTCTGTAAACTATAGACCATAAACACATTCTCCATTGTATATGCTAACACTTAAAATAATTCATTTATCTATTTTCCTCAGGTTGAAGTTCATTATAAAATTTATAATATAAATGGTAAAGATAAGATTGCTAGCTGGTCCCTACATTTCTATTCTTTGCTTCTTTTACGATAAAAGATTTATTTAAAAGGCAGTTATTCAGATCTATCCTGAAAAAAGACAATTTCCCAGCTTCTTTGGATGTTGTGAAAAGAAGAATAAAATTTTCTTGAATGAGAAGAGTTCTGAAATGACTCAGTAAGTAAAGACTGCCAGCAGCCCGACAACCTGAGTTCAATCCCTGACATTCCACAGTGGAAGGAGGGAACAGACCCTTCCAGTAATCCCCCGACTTCCACACGTACACCACGGCACACAAATTAATTGAACGAATGAAGACTGAATGAAAATTATTCTTTCATAAAGGGGAAACAGCATGCCTCCTCCTCACAGACCCAGTCTTTTTCCCCTGCCCAGAATATGAGTCCACAGAATCAAAGAAGAAAACACCTAGAGTCAGAATGTGTTAAGTTATTTGACTACCTGAGTCAGGCTTTTCCATGAGAAATAACATTCAGCCTTTCACAAATCACTATTGAGTTTACAGAAATTTTTCCTAAATAATGGGCAAAAAGCATAAGCTATGAAGGAAAATATTGATGGCCTTTAAGTTTTACTTTTGTTTTTATTTTAAATTGTGTGTGCACGAATGTGAGTGTAGGTGACCTCACATGGAGGCTAGAGGTCAGATCCCCTGGAGCTGGAGTTACAGGAGGTTATTCAGAAATGATCTGAATGTAGATTTACAGTCTACGTGTACAGCTGGCTAAGTGAGATGGCTTTCACAGTTCTGCATGTATCCCATTGGCTCCCCATTAGTCACTGAACTCTTAAAACTGGTAATGTAACATTATCACAATGTTTTGCGCCAATTTTATAAACTTTACAGTGCAATATGTGTTCCTTTTCTGAGGCAAACCAAAGGTATATTTCTCAAAGTTCTGCTGCTAACAGCAGCATTGATGGAGGATTTTTTTATACATTTGTAATAGATAGAAACAAACCAGAAAGAAAGAAGAAAAAAAAGTGGTGGAGGAAAAGGTGAACATTGCAAGAATACTCAAAAGGGCTGAGAGTTGCAAACGCCAAGAATGGCTTTGCATAGTAAATGGAATAGAACAGCTCTGAACTATAGCTTACTTTTCCTGGTTTGGTCTGACAGAATGATTGAATGCTTTTGTACAAAAATCAGAGCCTTAAAAACAAGGATTTGGTGAGATTGTAAAATGGTGTGCCACTTTGGCAAAACAGTTTGGTTGTTGGTCAAAATGCAAAACATTGTTACTCTGTTACTCAACAATTCTACCCTTAGGAATAAATCCTCAAACTACTGAAAATGTTCACCTATGAAACATGTACATGAAAGTTTACAGCAGTGTGTTGCTAATAGTAAAAAAGTTAAAACAACTCAAATAGTTATCGAATACTGGAGAGAAATAAAATGTGGCTTATTCATACAATAGAATATTATTAAGACATAAAAATGAATGAGAAACTGACAGATTAAATGACTTTGGTGAACCTTCATAATTTCATTTGTAGATCTTTCCATTTCTAATTTATAAATACATTTGGGGTTATAAATTATAAATGTACTGCCTCCTGTCAACATTGTATACTTCTATTTGATGATTTCTGTGTCAAACATTATATGGAAATGTTTCCAAGTACTTTCTGTATTAACTGTGAATGAATAGAACAAAATAAATTGCCTGTGATGGAAAAAAAAAAAAAAAGAATATGCATATTTCAGAATCAAGTTTTGTTTTCCAAATAAGTTATCAATTATCTTTGTTTGTTTCATTGGGTTTTGGTTGTTTTGTTTTGTCTTTTGAAACAGGGTTTCTTGTATAGTCTTGGCTGTCCTGGAACTAGCTCTGTAGCCCAGGCTGGCCTTGAACTCACAGAGATCTGCCTGCCTCTGCCTCCCCAGTGCTGGGATTAAAGGCATGGTATCAACTATCATAATACCCCTTCCCAATTTAGACTATCACTTTTGTTCCTGACTCACATTCATAAATATCCAATCTTTACATTACAACAGAGGGCTGCTGTACATTTAGAAGTGACGTGATTTTTTTAAAAAGTTACAGTACAAGGATCATTTCAATTGTGCTGCAAATGCATGGACAGATTTTAGATTCCCTTTGGAATTTCTGTTATTTCAAAACAACAGTGGCTGGAATAGTGACACACACTTGTAATCATGGCCCTTGGATGCCTGGAATAGAAGAGTAACAAGTCTGAGGTCAGCCTAAGCTGATACCAGGACTCTGTCTCAAAATAAATGAAAAGGAATCTTTGATGTCACACATATTTCTGTATAGAGGTACCATCTATCAATCTATGTAACAGGTTTTACTTCTCCTATCTTTTAATAAATCTTTGAAAACTCAAGTTCTATAAATCTGTGGTGATACTGTGTCCCCCAATATATTGTGCACCCTAATAAACTTATCTGGGGTCAGAGAACAGAACAGCCACTAGATAGACATAGAGGCCAGAAAATGGTGGCACACACACACCTTTAATCCTAGCATTCTGGAGGCAGAGATCCATCCAGATCTCTGTGAGTTCAAAGCCACACTGGAAACATCCAGGCATGGTGACACACACCTTTAATCCCAGGAAGTGATGGCAGGAAGCAGAAAGGTATATAAGGCATGAGGACCAGGAACTTTAGCTTTTTAAGCTTTTAGGCTTTTGAGCAGCAGTTCAGCTGAGATCCATTCGGGTGAGGACTCAGAAGCTTTCAGTTTGAGGAAACAAGATCAGCTGAGAAACTGGCAAGGTGAGGTTGGCTGTGGCTTGTTCTGTTTCTCTGATCTTTCAGTGTTCACCCCAATATCTGGCTCCTGGGTTTGTTTTCATTAATAAGACCTTTTAGAAATTCATCTATAATCCTCTAGAAGAATCTTCAGTGTGCCATAGGCACAGCTTAAAGCAATGGCTGATGGGCTGGAACAACAGCTCCAAAGAACCTGGGCTCCAGTCTCAAAATCTACAAGGCAGCTCACTGTAACTCCAGTCCCAGGGGAGCTGTTGCCCTCACATGGGGTATAGGCAAAGCATCCATACACATCAAATAAATAAAATTTTAAGTAAAAAAAAATCAACTGCTGAACCAGGCACAGAGGTGCACCCCTTTAATTCCAGTACTCAAGAAGCAGAAGCAGGCAGATCTCTCTGAGTTACAGGCCACCCTGGTCTACACAATATGTTCTAGGTCAGGAGGCCATACAGTGAGACCCTGCCACAAAAAAACAAACAAACAAAAAACCTACAATTACTAAATAGACACTTCAACGACTTTAAAAAAAACAATGAGCTAACATCTACTAAATACTTGAAGTAATCATAATCATTCATCTCAAATATGAGTTACATGATTTTGATTCTCAGTAAGATAAAAATGAAACATTTTTCATTTAAGAACTTCTTAAATATTCAATACTTCAGATTTTTCACAACTTCGCTCCCATATGATAAGGACAATGATCAAACTTAAAGGCACAACGTTCTTAGAAATCTGTAAGTATGGTAGAAATAACTGAAGGACAGTACAGAAAAGTCACCACTGTGTGCAAGATCCTTCAATTTCCTTTTTGTCCTGCTCAGAGCATTATATCATCTATACAAAGCTATTAAGCATGAAGACACCTTTGTAGACTTTTTCAGTTTTTCTTGATCACAGTTGAGAAGACCAAATTTCTCTTTTCTCATTCAAAATGGCAAAAAGTAAAATAAAAAAGATAAATGCAGAGGCACATAGCATGCTACATTCCAGACTGTGTTTTTTTTCTACCTAGCTTCTACTAACATTTTGGACCAGACTGTTCTTCTGACAGGGAACTGTTAGCACACTGTGCGAGTTCTGATAAAATTCTGGGCTTCTATCCAGTCAATGTTGTAGGATTACCCTCTCCCTGGTCATGACAATCCAAAATGTCTTCACAACCAAAATATTCTCTCAGGGCAAAACTATCCCTAAATAAATAAATAGAATCCATAAAGTCTCACCAACATTACCACCCAAACATGAACTCAACAAGGAGAACACCAGCGGACACACCAAACTTCACAAGGGAAAAGCCCACAAGTCCTCAACCCTACACAAAGAACTACAGGCAACTGAGAAAAGCTGGGAGCAGGAGAGGTGGTCCTCCCCAGGGAAGACCACACCCATTGGCTGTCCAGTGCCGAAGAGTCAGCCCTGAAGACATACACACAAGTGACATGATACGGACTCAACAGATTATATTTAGGAATGTATATGTACACACAATAACAATTGTGAAAAAAGAGTCACAAATCTGAAGGGCAGTGGGGAGGAGTATAAATGAGGGTTTCAAGGGAGGGAAGATAAAAGAGAAATGCTGTGTTAAATTACAATCTCAAAAACAAGCAAAAACAAAAAGACCCACTGTACTGAACTCTAATGAGGAGCCTATAGGCAATAAATCAGATTACTACTTTCGAATGACTGTATCTTAGATGGTGGTCTCACTCAGGGGGAGGGGGGGTGTCGAGGCAGTGGTGGCACAAGTCTCTAACCCAGCACTCAGGAAGCAGAGGGAGGCAGGCCTCTGAGTTTGAGGGCAGCATGAACTAAAGTGAGCAGTGAGATCCTATCTCAAAACCAGTTAATTTATTAAACTACTTGTACTGGTTTGAATGAGAATGTCCCCCACAAGCTCCAGTATTTATATACTTGGTTCCCTGTTGGTGGTGACATTTGGGGGCAAGTTTAAGAGGTGTGGCCTTTGCTGGATAAAGTGTGTTCCTGAAGGTGCGCTTTGAGACACAGGTGACTGCTCATGCACGCTCGCGCTCTCTCTCTCTCTCTCTCTCTCCTTCCTGCTTACAGTGCAGTGATGTGAGTGAGCTCTCGGCTGCCATCCCTGCCACCTGCTGCAAAATTGTCCCGTGTCGTGGTGTGTGTGTGTGTGTGTGTGACCATAGCTCACACTCTCCTTTCCTCTTCATGACGTTTTAATCACAGCAACACAAAAGTAACTAATACACTATTATTGGCCAAATGCAGTGGGAATGATTAGGACATTTTATATACAGTACCTACAAATTCCACAGTTCTCGCAATGATACTGCTTCTTATCTTTGTCAAAAAGATGGCATATGCTGCAGTAATATTCTCCAAACAATGTGCTACAATCTTCACAAGTCTGCTGGGCCTGAAAAGGACACAGTAATTAACACCTCGAGTAACTTACCAAAACCATTTAAATCTCTGGAATTTATATTAAAGCATGTATTCGTATATTTAAACACCTAACTCGACAATGGCACTTACTCAGAGAGTTAGAGTTAAGTCTCATTTCCAACCTTTGATTACATGATTTAACCCACCCATAGACTCTAAGAAGAAATAGGGAGCTGTCAAAGTCTTACATGCTGGACTTTTTCACAGTTGATGCACTGCACTTCCTTCACCTTGAAGCGGTCGAGCTGATGGTCCTCACTGTTGTCGTGACACAGCCGGCAAGTATACAGCTTGTCACAACAAGGCGCCTAACACCCAGGGGACAAAGGGAATAGAAGACAATTAATTACACAGCCAGAAAACTCCTACCTCCTTCTCTGGATCAAGGTCAAAGATTACAACCACTGGATCCACGGCTAGCATTCATTTCTTGGCACATTTGATGCTAATAATCTTCCCCTTCAATAACTGTTTGAGTGACTCTAAATACAACTTTAAAACACAAACATTATAAAAGGCAGGACTCTCTAGACAGAAAAATCAACCCCACAACAACTGAATCTCATTCTCAGCCCAAATAGTAGCCTTGAGTCTTGACTACTTCCCTACTTCCGACACAATGTCTGCCATATTCTTACACTCAAGCTTGAATAACCAATTATTTTCAAGTAAAATAAAAAAAGTTCCATGAACAAAGCTACTAATTCACTTCACAAGCCAAATGCCTAAGAACCTTTACTCAAGAAAATCAAAGGGCTTGCAGAAAGTTTTCCATTTTTTGAATATTAGTAAAAGATATGTATATGAGTATGAGCTAATATTTGGTAAGTATTAATTTGAGTGTTTCACCAGTGACATTTTTAAATGAAACCGGCTCTAACTACAGGTACACTGTAGTGTACCTAATCACAATACAAAATCGCTGCTTGAGTCACACACAGTTTTCAACCACTGCTTTCCACCATCAGTACAAATGTCAACACACTGGACACAGAGTATCCACAAAGTAGCTTTTAAGAGATTCCTGGGGAATCCAGTCATCATGCTTTGGAACCGCTGTTCCAGAGAAAGGACTACACTAGCTCTGTATCTCAGTTCCAAGCATGAAATTCCCTAGCCACTAACTCTCCTCTTTTCAACTACCTCCAAGTGTTCCCTTGCACATAGCCTACCTGGAAGACAACTTAAAAAAAAAATCCCACTTCTACCCACTAACATGCATCAGAAGCAGCTAACTACAGCTGAAGAAAAACACCACCACACTCTCTGGTCTCCTTTTTTGTTTGTTTTTAATTTCAGGGCTTTATTGTGCAACAGAGGACACGCTTTTGCATGCCTTACCCCAAGCTTTTAAATTTTATTACTCTGAGATTCCTGGCAATCCCCTTCATGATCTCCAGGTGAACTTTTGAAAGACTATAATCAGGAAAACTCTAAGATTTCTTCCCTTAAACAGAGATATCATTATTAAAAGAATTCACTTTTACACTAGTAGTGAAAACTGAACTAGAATTTATCACTAAACTAGCTTTATTTTTTTTTTAATTTTTTAAAATGTCTTCACATCTCCACTGTCAGGTGACTTCCTGCTCTTAATTTCTTGGTGTAATGATCAATAAACATAAACGTCTTCGAATTTTCTGCACCTTTCTTGGCACCTCAAATTACTCTTGCTTCATTAACCACTCAGAAAAAGATATTTTATTACCACCATTTCAAAGTTAATGTTCTCATTCTTCTAGAGTCTAAGCCTTAAGATCTAGCACAGTGGTTCTCAACCTTTCTAATGCTGCAACCCTTTAATACAGTTCCTCATGTTGTGGTGACCTCAGCCATAACATTATGTCCTTGCCACTTCCTAACCATAATTTTGCTACAGTTATGAATCATAATGTAAATACATGATAAGCAGGAAATATGATATACAACCCTTGTGAAAGGGTCATTCCACTCCCTCAAAGGGGTCATGACCCACATGTTGAGAACCAGTGATCTAGATGATCATTGTGGGTTGAGCGAGCCATGGAGTGCAAGCCAGTAAGCAGTAAGCAGCATTCCTCCATGGCCTTGGTTTCAGTTCCTACTTCCAGGTTCCTGCCCTGCATGAGATCCTGCCTTGGCTTCCCCTCCTGATGAACTGTCACAAGAAGTGTAAGCAATAAGCCATTTGCTCCTCAAGTGGTTTTTGGTTACAGCAATACAGAAGCAAACTACTGCACTCTGCTTTGTCTTCTTTTACAGGACTCTACAGTTAGCCCAGGCTTGCCGCTAAGACAGGACTTCACTTTGACTACTCATGAACAGTAAGTAGTCCTAGAATGCTCCCTTTTCCTGCTGCATTACAAAATGACAGAAGCATACTGTAACACATCTTTCAGCAAAACAGCCACATTTTTGCTCTCCTTTGCAATAAAAATCCCAAATTCTCTGTTATTTCCAGTATCCACTCCAATAAAGCTTTACCCTGGATCCTTCTTCCATTGACACTTTTCTTGTCAAGACCAACAGTGACCTTCCCCTTGCCAAATCAAAGGCCAATTGTCACCCTTTATCTTAATTGAACAGCTGCGCTTGATCCAGCAGATGACTTGCTCCTTGAAACACCTCAGTTGGCCTCTCGAGGAGGAAAGAACAATGCTTGACACTCGGGGAAAGGCAGCTTAAGTGCTATGAAACACAACTTTAGCTGTGCAAGTTTCTTTGCAGGGGCCGGGGAAGGGCAAGATGTTAAATTCAGTTCCATAGCTCACTTTGAAACTGTGAAACTATCTCAGTAGAAATGGAATCAAAAGAATAGTATTCGACTGCTTTCCCAACATTTGATATCTGACCAGTCTGAAAGAAATTCATCCAACGCAATGAAACAATGTTTACCAAACCGTGGCCTACAGAAAAGAGTTTAAGTTGTCTTACAGACCGAAGCCTATCATTTAATCCTAGCTTTCAAGGTCAGTGACCAGCAGGGCTGACTGGTAAAGTAAAAAGACAAAAAAAGACGACAATGATGACTAACAGTGGTAGTTAATATTTGCTACTCATTTCTGGGGATGCACCTCCTAAACACTACATGCACACTCCAGTATGCAATCATCGTATCGTTAATAAAAGAGGGACTTTCCCCACTGGTGGTGGAGCTTGAATCTATAGACTCTCTGGTGAGGTCAGTACTCTAGCAATGACATATATATATATATATATATATATATATATATATATATATATATATATATATCCCACCAAAGATATATATATATATCCCACCAAAGATATATATATATCCATCCATCCCACCCCTTTTCTTTTTCTTCTTGGCAATGGCACCTCCAGGCTGGCATTCTTGCCTCAGCTTCACAAATAGCTGGAAGTACATGTCCGATAGAACTACAGGCCTTTACCACTAAGACCAGCCCTGAAAACCAGAAGCTCTAAAATTGCCATTTTTATACGCAAGCCATTTAAAAAGCAGCTTGCTCAAAATTACAGAGCAATCGGGGGCAGAACTAAGGTATGGGGGGAAAGCTACAGGACTCCAACAGTCAAGTTTCTTTCCAGGGGGAGGAGACTTCTCAAGGCTGGAACCAGGGCCGACAGCATTTTAAGCGCAAGCTGTACTGCTGAGTTACACCCCCAGCTCACATATCAGGCTTTCTCAACAATGTATTCATGCTGCCTCTTAAAAAAAAAAAGCCGGGCGGTGGTGGCGCACGCCTTTAATCCCAGCACTCGGGAGGCAGAGGCAGGCGGATCTCTGTGAGTTCGAGGCCAGCCTGGTCTCCAAAGCGAGTTCCAGGAAAGGCGCAAAGCTACACAGGGTAAAACAGGAAACTCTTAACTGTGCGAGGGCCATTTTTAAAAACTCCAGATGACTAGAACATTTCTCAAGCAGCAACAACAAAAACATAATAGCATATGCGTACTAGGCACTTTTCCGAAATCCAGTTTAATGGCCATTACACAAGCGTGTCTCCTATCACACTTTTATATTTTCTCCTTGACAGGTCTGGGCATACTCCTAGACAACAAAATGAGGCCGACAGCCTACAGACCGTGTACTTACTACACGAACAGAAATTATATTCTGATCTTCCCCCTTGCTTGTCCTCCTCTCGTTACCATCACGCACATGTGACAGTGGTCCTGGAGAACCGCTCAGGGCGGGCCGGACACTGCCTCATTCTCCTGTCAACCGCAAACGACGGAGAAAACCCACTGGGTGACTTTGGGGCAAGCTCTTTCCCAAACAACAAGAACTCTGCAAAGCACAAAAGCTGAGGGCGGGTACAGAGAGCTCCTCCTGCTCGCCTTGCCAAAAAAACCCGCTTCCTGCAAAGGGGAGCCCGGTTCCAGACGCTCAAGGTGTCCGAACAAGCAGCTCGGTCTGCAACCTATGCCCACGGCTGCCCGCCTGGCCCCACCTGCCCCGCCGGCCCCAGCCCACCTCGGCGGCACCTCATCGGGGAGAGCCCTTTTTAAAGTCGTCACCTTGAGCAGACAGCCGCGGTCATAGTGCTCGCAGCCCCGCCGCCCTCGCTCCGGGCTGCTGCGGACGCCATCTTCCCGCGCCGCCGTCGCCGCCATCTCCTCCACCTCCCCTCGCAAGCCACAGAACCTTCCCCCAGCTTGGAAGCCACGCCTCCGCGAAGCAGAGCCGGTCCACCACGCCTGCTGCTCCTCCTCCTCCACCACCTCCTCCTCCTCTTCCTTCTCCTCCTCCTCCTCGCAAAGGCGGCGGCGGCGCACACCACGGTCAAGATGGCGGCTGCTCACGTGATCCGGGGCAGCCAGACTTCCGGTTCCTGCCCGAAGCGGGCGGAAGCGGAGTGAGACGCTAAAGCCCGTCGTCGACGTTAGTCGCCGTCTTCGCTGCTAACGGTAATAACTCCCCCCCCAACCCCTGTTGGCTGTTCCTCTCCCCGGCTCCCCGCCCCCGCATCGCTGCCCGCGCAGACCCCCGGGGCGAAGGGGACCGCGGCGGCGCCGGTTGGGCCTTCCCCCGCCCAGTGCAGGCCGCCCTCGGCCGCCCGGCGCCTGTGCGGAGAGGCCCCGCCCTCGGCCGGGCTCGCGGCCGCCTCCCAAAGGGGCGGGGCTCGGCCCGGGGGGCGGCGCGGGCCGCTGCCCGCGTTCCATCCCCGTTTCCCAACACCGAGCCCCAGGGACGGAAAGTGGAAAAGCAGTAGGCACGCCACGACGTGCCTCAGTGGAACTCACAGATGGACGGGGGGGGGGGACGGGGCACGGGGGCAGAAAAAGTCACTACACTGAATGAGATCACAATGTGGAGGGACCCTTGAAGGAGCATTGTGCGTAGCGTGACCCGGGGGAAGGGGACGCTCGAGCTGAAAATTGAATTGCAGACCGTGTGCCTGCAAAGAGGTAGGGTGCACAGACCTGTCTGTGGCAGGGGAACTCTGGTCCCCGAGAACACAAGAGAAATAATAATCAAGCCTACGGAAGTTGAAATCTCAGACCTCAAGGTGCATAACTAAATGTCCACTCCTAAAGTACTGAAACTTTAGAATAATTTTACCAGCAACTTCAGATGTGTGGGGGGGGGGGGTGGGATGAGGGGGTTGCCTTTGGCTTTAGACCTAAAGTTACTAACTCATTTTCATTCTCTTACAGTTTGGTTATGAGTTGCTAAAATCATGGTGAAATGTTGCTCGGCCATTGGATGCGCTTCTCGCTGTTTGCCAAATTCCAAGTTAAAAGGACTGACATTTCATGTGTAAGACTTGGCTGGGCTCAAGCCAAATACTTTTACTGAAAATGAACGATTCTACCTAAGTCTGCAGTTTCAAGCCCTAGTTCCCAAGCCCTTTTACGGTAGCCGTGTTAAATTTGAAATGGCAGTGATTCCTGCACGCCTTTATAATGTGCAAGTTTTAAGTGCTGAGGAATCAAAGACGAGATTATTGCCACCACCAAAAATAAAGTACATCCACACACAAATTGTCAAAGTCACCTTTGCTGATATTATTTGCATTTTAACTAGGAAGTTCACTTTTGTTTACATGTAGTTTACAGTCTAAATGAGGGATCTTTGTTAAAATGCACATCCCTTCTATTTAGAAATAGATGAGGCGTAAGTTGTCCAACTATGAATTACAAGTTCAGACCAAAGATTATTTAGCTGCATTGTAGATAAAGCATGAGGATTCTAGTTTCATGTTTTGGCCATTCCTCTCACACCCATGGGAAGGGACTAATAGGATTTAATAAACGTGCTAAGCGTTTTGCAGCTTTTGTGTGAAGCACTTGTCTTTACTAGGGGAAGATCTAGTTACTTTGCTAGTTACTTTACGCGTGGAAATAAAAAGATAGTATGTATACCCTACCTTATCCAAATATATACATATATATATTTGAACTAGCTTGGAAATTTTGAGAACTATGGTTATTGACCCGCTTATCTCTCTAAATAGTTCTATCTTCAGAAGTCTAGACTCTGTAGCTGTTCTCTGCAGGCTTTCATAAAGCATTTGTAGACCTGCTGTATATTAGCTGCTCTACCAGGGAGTTTTCCGGTAGAACAGAAGTGAAAATGTAAGAGGCCCCCTTCATTCAGGATAAATTCTGGATGTCACTTCAGAAAGGAAAAGGCCAGTGATTTGTAGATAAGGGAAAAACCTTTCATTTCCAATCTTGCTACCAGTACTAAATATCCATTGAAACGTCTGCATGATATGATAAAATTTTAAATTGATAATTTTAAATAGAGGTCATATGTCTGGAGATTGGGTGGCAGAAATATCTGGATATTAAAACTGAGTTATGAGGCCAGCAGGATGTCTATGAGGGTGAAGGTAGTTGTCACCAAGCCTAACGACCTAAGTTCAATACTGGGACCCACATTGATGGTAAGAGAGAACAAACTCCAGTAAATCACCCTCTCATCTATACTGTGCACACTGTAGGATGCTGTGTGCCTTTACACACGCGCACGCCCACACACACACACAGGCAAAAATAATGTAATTTTTTAAATTCATTTGTTACTTCAGCAGAAATCATGATCTAAATATTTCAGTTCAAATACATATCAACAGTATTAGTTTTAAAGTATTTTTCTATTTTGTTCTAGATTCCCCACAGATGAAAACATCAAACGAAAATGGGTATTAGCAATGAAAAGACTGGATGTGAATGCTGCAGGCATTTGGGAACCTAAAAAAGGAGATGTGCTGTGTTCAAGGCACTTTAAGAAGACAGATTTTGACAGAAGTGCTCCAAATACCAAACTGAAACCAGGAGTCATCCCTTCCGTCTTTGAGTCCCCACATCACTCACAGGTTTGTTGATGAGCTTCTGCTTGCTGTGAGCACTCGCTTCCTGTGACATTTCTGAAGACTCTTCAGCACTCGTGGGTTGTCTCTGTTACTTTCTTCATCTGAAGTGCATTCTGTGAGTTTTCATAGACTGTAGCTTCAGCTTTCGTGATGCTCAGCAGATAATGTGGCCAGCAGCTACTCTTAAACATTGGTACATGACTAGGGTTTAGATAAGATGGAAAGAATTGTCTTACCTTAGAGCCAATGTCTTAAAAATGGAGAAGGTTGAACTGAGGTTTCAGATTGATAGTCCTTAAGAACTCATGAACATGGTAGGGGCACATGCTTTAATCCCAGCACTCAGGGGCCAGGGGCAGGGAGATATCTGAGTTTGAGGCCAGCCTGAGCTACAGAGGAAGTTCCAGGACAGCCAGGGCTACACAAAGAAACACTTTCTCGAAAAAAACAAAACCAAAAAACAGAAACTCAAGAGCAAACTGCAAGCCAGACCAAAGGATGGTTCCAGGTGAAACTACAGATATAACATTTATATCTTAGATATGAACAAAAGTGGGGGGAAAAAAACAAAAAGGGATAAGAGAAAAGGAAAGAGAGAGGAGGTTACAAAGAGAAAACAGAAGGGCTGAGTATTAGACCTAGCTGATCCTGTTCTTAGTGATGGTGCTGTGAGTTGGCCACTTGGCCCATCATGTCTCCTAATAAAGCTGAGAATGCATTTTCTTCAAGAACTGTGGACCATTATTATTTCTTGTCACTTACGTATTCATGTCTTCTGTCATCTTTTTCTCAGCTGGTAGGGAGTATCCTTGCTGTGGAATATTCCTTTACACTGTGTGAATATGTGTCCCTGTGATTGGTTTAAGAAGCTGACTGGCCAATAGCTGAACAGAGTAAGGTTAGGAAGGAGAGCCAGACTTGCAGAATGCTGGGAGGAAGAAGGGTGGGGTCTGGAGTCGATGGCAAGATGCAGAAGGAGCAGGAGATGAAAGTGCCTTGCTAATAAAGGTACCGCCATTTGGCAGAGTGTAAATGAAGAAGGAATATGGGTTAACTTAAAATGTAAGAGCTAGTTAGTAACATGCCTGAGCTATTGGCTGAGCATTTGTAATTAATATTAAGCCTCTGCATGATTATTTGAGAGAAGCTACAGAAATTTCTGCCTACATATCCTCTTTCATTTTCCTCTCATCATTTTTAGGGAAATTTTATGTATATAGTTGAACCCTACATTTGCTTGGGGGTGGGGGTGCTCTTTTAAACTACACCAGATGAAATTTACCAACCCTAGAGCAGTTTCCATGAAAAGAAATATGGTATTTCACTACACAACGTTATGAAGGAATCAAATTGTAAGAATGGATACAGTATCTCAATGGTTTTAATTACCTGTTCCTAACAGGAAAAAAGAGAAAAACTTCATTGTAGGAAAAACTTTATTCTCAAAACCCTTCCCGTCACCAACCATGGTCACCAGCTTGTTGATGCCTCATGCATTGAAGAATTCCAATCTCAGTTCATTTTTGTAAGTAAAATTATTTGCTGAGTTAATTGTTTTAAGATGAATATGGTCTCTCCACTAGGATCAAGTATGTCAGAATCATAGCAAAAAACAGAATGTAGACTTGTCGGGGAGGAGGGTCTTTAATATATAATGTTTCCAAACAAGCTTGCTGCCCAGGATCATTGTAATTGGAATGTATATAAGAGCAATATAGAAGTAGTTACTCGTTTAGTTGCATACTTAGTTTGAAGAATACTTTTTAAAAGGGTGATTCTACCAATAAAACAATTCTTCCCTTTAAGTACTATATTTCCTACATGGAAATGTCTAATTTAAAAAATAGCTGTATCTTTAGGTCTCCTTGAAAAACAGTCACACACAATACAGAGTATTCAAGCTTGTATTTTCTTATTCGCAGACTGCTTGTTCATATAAATGCCAGGCATTGAACAGAAACTGTTTACTGCAGCTTTGTAATAATTTTTAAAGTCGGGTACTATTAGTCTACTCACTTTGTTGTTTATCAGAGTTGTTTTGACTATTATAGATTCTTGGCTTTTTTATATGAATTTAAACTCACTTTGTAAAATTCTACATGTAGAAAACAATGCCGAGATCTCCACCAGTCTGCTCTTGCCTCTGGAGATAGCGCAGGGAGAACTGATGGCCTGTAACCTCCCGCACTGTCGTCGTCTAGCATTCAGCACACGGATGTTTTGCTTTGTCAGATTTGACCTAGTATTTTCTGTTTGCTTGCTGATCTAAATGCTGCATTTTGTTTGCTCCTAGATGATGGAAATAAAGGAAATATGATTTATGCTGATCTTGTATCTGACAAACTTGCTGAATTCAAATATTAATTGTAGCAGGGTTTGTTTTTTAAGGCCATCAGATTTTCCACACAGATCATCATGTTCTCTGGGTTAAGGACAGTTTTAATTCCTCCTTTCTCCTATAAATGTCTTCCATTGCCTTTCCTTTCTCTACTGAACTGCTTGGCCTGCAGGGCTGTGATGAGAGTGTTGAGAGCCAGTACCCAGGCAATCCCCTATCCTAACGAGTTTTCGTTTTTATGGTAAGTTATGTCAGCTGACTTCTCAGGTGCCTAACTCACCTTTTACTCCATAATGCATCGTTGTTTTCATGTATTCTGTTTACAACTTGGGAATTTTTGCTTAATCTTTCCTTGGATGTTCAAGAAGGATATTTAGTCTATAGGGTTCCCCTCCTCCCCTTCTGTAATGTTTCATTTGTCCAAATTCAAGATCAGAATAATATTGACCTTCCAGAAAAGTGAGAAAATTGCCAACTTTTCCAGTTTTCTGGAAAAAGTTTTGTAGAATGATAAGTTTTTGTATAAATATTAGATTGGCTTGTCTAGTGAAGTACTGTGGACGTTAGGGGTTTGTTGTTGTTGTTGTTGTTGTTTGCTTGTTGAAGGAAACAATAGGAGCTTCTGTCTTCCAAGGACTTTGTCCATTTCATCACAGCTACACCATATACGAGGGTAAGGTATTTAGTAATACCTCCTTCCTGGCCCTTTTGTAGACTCTGATGTTCCGCTCTCCCCCACACATTTGTTTCTGTTTTCACATTGCTAGTTAGTCTGCCTGAAGGGTTAACTATTTTCTTCATCTTGTCATAGAACTCAACTTCTGTTCATTTTTTATACTTCCCTAATTTCTGCTCATCTGCTATTATATTTTTTTCTACTTATTTCAATAAACTGTTCTTGCTTTTTCCTAGTAAGGTGAAAACTGCTGTTAAGATCTGTATCTTTCTAGTCTAGGCATTCAGTGGTATTAATTTCTCCCTAAGTATCACATCCCACAATAAGTTGTGTTTTCATTATCTTTCATATTTTCAGTTTCTGTTTCAATTTGTTCTTCAACCCATGGGTTATTTAGAAGTGTATTATTTGTGGTAGAGGAGATAGCCCAGTGTTTATAAGTATGGGAATTCTATCTTCACAAGGCAGGCACAGTTCCCAAAGCAAGCTGGCTAGCAAGATTAGCCATATTGGTGTGCTCAGGGTTTGTTTGAGAATCCTTACCTCCATGACTAGAGGCCAGCAATAGAGGAGGAGTCTGGATAGTAACCTCAGGCTTCCACGTGCACACACATGTAAAAATAGAGGACAAAAATGGCCTCCTTGGCTTCCCTGAAGCTTTGCCTAATCTCTTCACTCCTGTATGCCAAGCTCTGCATGGTTTTCTCATCCTTGCACTGGGGCCTACAAGCTGGAGTGATTGCAGGGCTTACCTCTATTTCCCATCCATCCATGAAGCTGCCTCTCTTGTGTAGTACCTGTAATCCTCAAGTATTTTTTAGGTCTTTGTACCACACATTGGTTCATGTCTTTTACTTCATCTTGGCTAGACACACAAGTCTTCTTCAGTAATTTTAATATTAAATAACTTTACAGAATTAGTTTATAGTACCTTTCTATGTCAGTGTTATTTTCCTTGTTTTCAAATGAACATGAAAAAGTATATTGCCTGCATACTTAAGCATAGCCAAAATAAACACTGATGGGAATTAAATTATCTTTTTTAAATTCTAAGACTGGAGTCCTCTCCAAATCCCCAGCACTCAGCCTGAACAGCCACTCTAGTGTTCCTTTCCTGAACCTCTTATGAAGTAAAATATTCATCAAAATGAAGGAAAATTTACTATATCACACACCATCACTAAATCTTGGAGCTGGGGATGTAGCTCAGTTCATTGAGTCCTTTCCTAACATTCTCAAAGCCCAAGATTTGAACCCCAGCACTGTAAAATCTAGGCATCGGGGGATGCGTGCATTAGGCAGAGGTTGGAGAAAGTAATCCTCAGCTATATGGCAAGTTCAAGGCCAGCTTCGAATACATGAAACCTTGTGTAAAAGAATAAATAAAAATAACTCATTCGTTTGATAACTATGAACTGTTTATCAGCACCATACAAAGGAGTGAAAGCTGTATAGGTTTGCAAGTGCTTGTGGCAGCCATTGCAATTTCATCTGCCATGCTTATCGTAGCAGGCAGGAACCCCCAGATGAGAGTGTTTCTCATCAGCAATACTCCATGTTCCTGATATATGCTCAGCCTCAAAAAGAAGAGAGGCTTAGGCACCTTCCACTTACTTCTTCCTGTAATACTGCTTCCGCTTCCTGTGTGCTTAAACTTCTGATGGTCTCCTTTAAGTTTCATAAATGAAGAAATAGCTAAAACTCAGCGGTAAACTTTTATCTAACCACTTGTCTGTCTTATTTAAAAACCCGCTGTTTATATTTTAGGAACATAGCTATAGTGTTATGGACAGTCCAAAGAAACTTAAGCATAAATTAGATCATGTAATCATCGAGCTAGAGAATACCAAGGAGAGTCTACGGAATGTTTTGGACCGAGAAAAACACTTTCAGATATCACTGAGGAAGACCATCAGGGAACTGAAGGACGAATGTCTGATCAGCCAGGAAACAGCCAGGAGACTGGATGCTTTCTGTTGGGGGTGTCGTCGTGAAAACACAGACTGAGACTGGATTTTGTGAAGATGTCTTATGTGTTCCGTCTGCAGTTGACATTGATGATGCTCCTCAGTTGATCCTCACACACCATCACCAAGTCCTGTCATCACTGACAGCACTTCGGATACCTGGCAGCATCATGCATTATCCCTGCTAGCCAAAAACGCACTGAAGATGTGCAGACATATGTTGTGGTTATGCTTTTGTGTGACTGGTGACAATTATGTTTTTACAGTGCTGGGTCACTACTGTAAGATGGTTAGATCTCACAAAAGTAAGGAACTATATCAAGTTGGCCACATTAGTTATAGCAATTGGAACATCAGAATTTTGTTTACAACACACACTCATCTTTCATCCAACCCACGGTGCTTTAGTTATTGATCATTAAAGAATACTTTTTTAATGCATTCTGTAGCACTGACCCTGAGACTAGCTCACGGAAAAGATTTATTGGCTTTTAAGTTAAGAGCCAATTAGAGACGACTCCTGACAGGATGTCAGTTTTTCGGTACAGTACTTCATTCCTCCTCACAGGGACTAGTCAGAAAAGCTTCAAACACCAAAGACTGCAGGCGCAGAAGTTTGACTTCAGGTGAGCAGTTGGGACTCCACGAGAATGTGACTTTCCAGCTGTTTTCACTCAGCTCTCCATGCACAGGGCTGCTACCAGCGAAGCTTTGCAGTGCTGTTCTGTGGTTTTTAAGGTTATATTGCCGGCACTTTGAAAACTGTAAGACGTAAAGAAAGCTGTTTCAAATGGGCGGATCCTGCAGTGGAAAGAGAAACAGACTCGATGACTGTCCAGTGGTGGTGATTACTCAGAAATGAACATGCAAAAGAGCTGTTTAAAAACTTCTTACCCAATATACAAAAGAAGAGTCTTAGCTATTTACTGATGGAGCCCAATGCAAGAAATTTTGCTTCTCCCCTGATTTCTTCCAAAAAAGACTGAAATTAAGAATCATAAATACTGTAAGTTAGAATAAAAAGTATTAGCCAAAGTCCCACCCAAGTGGGACAATCACAGGTCTTCAAATGAACCTTCTTCAGAGCTCTGTGCATAGTCATTAGACTGTGTTCAGCAATTGTTTCATTGTCTTAACATCACGTCCGGTTTTTATTTATTTGTTCACTGTAACTTTATTTGTTTCATATTAGTATCATAAGGATATGGTCAGTTGAAGATTTTTGTATTTAAGATATTGTATTTTCATGTAGGATTGTAAATCCTCCTGCTAAAATGGATTTTTCTCCACGTTTGAAAGATAATTATTGTGCTAAGAGATTGAAATGACTGAAGTTCTTTGATTACCCTCAGATGTTTTTTTTTTAATTGTCTGCCTGTTATTTATTTGCCTTGTTTAATTTCTAAGTTCCAGTGGGTACTCTAACGAGAAGTGTGGGTGGAGTCTAAGCCCTCAGCCTGGTTGTGAGCATGTATGTGTAAGCTGGTGACTGGGCAGTGGAGAAGGAAAAGCATGGCAGTGACTCCAGACTTGCCCTGCCCTGGCTGCCTGCAGTAAAGCAAGCCTGGAAGACTCTCCAAAGGAAGCTTCCAGACTCCGCCCTGTTACAGCTGCACAGTCACCTTGGCTGCTTGTGTCATGGTGAACTCAGTCTTTGTCCTCTTTCACTGCGTCTAGTATCACTGAGACATTAGTAACTGGGTGAAATATCAGTAAGGATCAGGAGCTCTTTACTCTTGGAGAAATGGTTACCAGTAGAAATCAGACTTAAAATATAGGATCCCTACCACCTGCCACTTAAAACAAATGCCTAGACACATTTCCTACCTCAGTATTCCACCCAGAGATTGCAGCCTAGTCTTCCAGGGAAGAACTGCTGTGTCTAAAGACAAGCTAAATCATGAGCTATCCTGAAGGGCTCAGGCAGCCGAAGCTGACCGAAGAACTCTAGTTTCTAAACATAGACTGGCCTCTGGACCCTGGAAGACACTTGATTTCCAAAGAAGGTATGAAGCCCTTGATGTGGCCTTTTCTCCATGTCAAGTTTAAATTTCTGAAAATGGACTTTGTTGCTGAAGGTACCTGTAATTATACAAGTCTTTAATTTGAGAAAAGGTGAAAATGTATTCAATATATACTTAGTTTTAGTTTTTAAAAGTAAAATTCTGACAAATAATTGAGGAATGAAAGCTATTTATTTGAAAAATAAAATTTTTTTCTAGTAATGTGTTGTGGTTTTTTTATACCTTGATTAAATAAAATGGTCAGGGAAAGATTAAAAGCACATACATACACAGGGGTCTTGCTTTTTTGTGTCTTCATCAGCCCAGCTTTTAGCATAGTATGAACTGACCTGCTTTCGGCTAGCTTTTAAAACTGGCAGCTCTTCATGTTCCCCAGTGTGTGGGGAAGAGCAATATTGCTGGGTTCGAACCCAGAAGACTGGCAGGCCTTGTGCACCCTAACTCAGAGTAAAGCATGCAAGGTAGAATGGTTTGTCTTTTACTTCAGGGGAAGTCCTGGTACACCCCAAATCACTGTGTCTCCTGAGTGTTAGAGATTTTTGCCCCACCCTTTACAGCACATATATTTCATGGAAGCCTTGAAGAGAATTTACTAGGCACTTAGTTATAAAAGATTTCTTTTAATTGTATGTTTATGAGAAAGGGTGTGCACATGAGTGCAGGTGTGTGTAGAATCCAGAAGAGGATGTTAGCTGGAGTTAGAGGCAGCTGTGAGCTGCCTAAGGTATGTGCTGGCAACCAAATCTAGGTCCTCTACAAGAGCAGTATGTGCTCTTATCCACTGAGCCATGTCCCTGCCCTTCTTTTAAAGACCTTTTAGAGGCATGTCTCACTGTGTAACCCATTCTGGCCCAGAACATGTGACCCTCCTGCCTCAGCAGTACTAGGATCATAGGCATGCACTAGCATGTTACGTTTGTATTTGCTTATCTCATTGGATTAACCTCATCCATATTTTCAATTATATAATTTTGTTTAGGATGTCTGTGCAGTATAGATCTCCTCATTGTAACAGAAGCAACAGTATCAGTATAGCCTTGGGGCAAGACTGTATATTACTGCTTATTGCATATGAATATTTCTGATCCTTAATGGGGGTGGGAGAGCATGCACCAGCCAAATAGTTGGTAGCACATAGCTGTGTTACTACCTCTAGCAAAGATAAAGTAGTCCATACTCCAGCTCTTCCCAGGGCTACTGCTTCATTCAGTTTGCCTTAATTTGCTGTGATCCTGCAGAACAGATCAAACTGTTCCAGGAGCCAGAGTGATAGATGAAATGGAAATATGATGAGAGCCAAAGGGACTTACATGGAATACCTCCCTTTTTTCTGGGAATTTGAAATGTGGGACTGTGTTAGACAAAGTGTGCCTGTGTGACTCGCCTGCGATAGAACCTCAGATACTTGAATCCACTTCCCTGCTATGCACTCTTTCCTACATTACTGTCACAGTTTGATTCCACAGGGATTGTGGGTCATGCCTGACTACACTGGGGGAGGACTCTCTCAAGCTTCTGATTCCCTAAGTTCATGTCATGTATGTTTTCTCCTTGTTGATTTGGGGGTTTGTTTCTTTTCCTGGAATACCCACAAGGACAACTATATGCTGAGTTCTCTCTAGGGTTGCTCTTGGAGACTCCAACCCAGATGTTCCTTCAGAACTGTCTGTCACAAAGAATAAAGAAACTGGAGCTGAAGTGGTATAACAGACGATCCATAAAACTATCCACAGTCCTAAAATAATGTGCTCTCTGCACCTGGCATTACTATTCAGCTGGTCTCTAATTTTTTTATGTTTTTTGTCTGTAATGTATTTAAAATGTTCTCCTCCCTATCCTTAAGTATATGTATAATCTTTCACGTCTTGAAATTCAACAAAGTAACTAGAAATCTGTCCAAACACCATGTCTTTGGATTGTATAGCTCTTTTCACACTCCCTCTTTTGGACAGTTTCATTGGTTTAAGCCATTATTTCTTTTTGCATTTATTTATTTATTGGGGGAGGGTTTATGTATATGTATGGAAATACACATGCCACAGCATGCATGTAGAGACTTTTGAGAGTTAGGTGGGGTTTTTTTTTTTTGGTTTGGTTTGGTTTTTTTCCTTCCACATATGTTCTAGAGACCAAACTCAGGCTGCCATGCATGATCACAAGCATTCTTACCCTCGGAGCCATGGCCCTTATTTCTTGATTACTACAAAAAGATTCTTTGGTTTTCCTTTGTTCTAATGATAACCAAAAGAATCTTATCTAAACTTCATACATCAATTACAATAAGTGCGAGTGGCCTAAAGCTGAGTGCTGTGGTGTGTGATATTTGATCACAGTTTGTGAGATACCTCTGTTTTATCTCATCCACCTAAGGACCTTCTGATTGGTTTAATAAAGAGCTGAATGGCCAATAGCTAGACAGGAGAGGATAGGTGGGACTTTCAGAGAGAGACAGGAACTAGGGGGAGGAATCAGAGAGATGGAGATTTGCCATCGAGATGTGGAGCAAGTTGGAGATAAGGTGGTGAGGAGAGGTAACAAGTCACGTGGCAGAACATAGATTAATATAAACGGGTTAATTTAAGTTTTAAGAGCTAGTTGGGAACAAGGCCACGCTCTCATAATTAATAGAAAGTCTCCATGTCATTCTTCAGGAGCTGGTGGTCCAATTTCTGTCCTACTACATTTGGCGTCCAATATGCAAGCCTGTATATCCAAGCATAGTGCCTGTGAGCAGCTGGCACACCAGACAGAAAAGCCTGCCACCATGCAGGACCAGCAACTTCCCAGACAGAGCTGGGGTGGACTGATGCCTGTGGACTTTAAGTTTGGCTCTCATGGACCCAAGCACGACAGAGCCAGCCACCAGCACCATGTGCTAAGCAGAGTCGGAAAAGGAGCCTGCAAACACACAGAAAGGCTTTGCAACATTTTTGCAACAATTTTCTGGAGCCATCCTGTGCAGAAAGCCAAGTCTAAGAAAACCTCTGAACAGGGACAGTATGCTTTAAAATACCCTGAGGTGCTAAAGAAATGTGGGAGGCCAGCTCCCACCTTTTAAAGCATTCATATGAGGAGGAGAGAGGAATAAGGAATCTGTAGGTAGAAAGACAGTGGAGATGAGACAGACAGAAACACAGGATAGCTTCGGGAGGACTTCGATCAAAGTCTACTGGTCCCTTCTGTCTCTTCAAAAGGGATTTTTGTAACAATGCCAAGGGGCGGGGCAAAAGACCTCCTCCCCCTTGTTAGATCAAAGCATACCACACAGCCAAGTACAGACCCTTCCACAGACCTGGTAGTCATGCACTTGGTCAAGTCATCCCCTTTTGCAGGCCTGCTGGGTAAAGCAAGCTCAGATCTTACTAGGAAACCTCTGTGGGCTCCCACAAAGAAATAAAAGAAAATGAGTAAAGATGATCATAGAAAAAAAAATTAGGTTGAAAATAATAAAGCAAAGTTTTTAAAGAGAGAGTAAAGTAATATAAAAGGAATAAGCCATCTAAGGATGGGAAACAAGACGTTTGGACACTATATAGTGCTCTATTAATATTCAATTTTTTTAATGCTAATGAATGAAAAACAACAGCTACTGAGAGATACTGGATTGTGAGGGAAAAAACTACTAAATTAAACCAGCCTGCATATTTTAAGGTTGTCTTTAACTTCAGAATGGAAGTCAGGAAATGTGTTGTGTTGAAGGAGAGATTATACCTTTGTTTCCACAGAAAACAAAGTTAAGGATTCCTTCAAAATTAATAGAGACCAGATTTGACTATGAGAGACCTGAAAATCTTGGCTAAAAACTGTAGCTGGAGAGCTTCTCTCCAGGTCCCGCCAAGCCCTGGCAGTCACGTAGCCCACTTATAAAATAAACACACAGACTCTTATATTACTTATAAACTGTATGGCCATGGCAGGATTCTCGTTATCTACTTCCTCTATCTTAAATTAATCCATTTCTATTAGTCTAGACTTTGCCACATGGCTCATGCCTTACCAGTACCTTACATCTCCCTTGTCATGGTAGTGGCTGGCAGCATCTCTCCGACTCAGCCTTCCTGGTCCCAGAATTCTCTTCTCTGCTTGTCCCGCCTATACTTCCTGCCTGGCTACTGGCCAATCAGTGTTTTATTTATTAACCAATTAGAGTGACACACTTAACATACAGAATATCCCACAGCACTTCCCCTTTTTTTTTCAAAAAGGAAGGTTTTAACTTTCACATAGTAAAATTACAGATAACAAAACAATTATTAAGCAAGAATTACAATTATAATATCTAGTCTATTTATAATAACTAGTTTATTTGTATTTGGCAAAATTAAAGAAGACATCCTATCTATCTTATATTTGTGAGTCTAAGGTTTCATATTTAACTTATCTTTTATCATAACTAAGGAAAATTGTAACTCTAGTCTTCAACTACATCAAAGACCTCAGAAGGATATAATATTACCTAAAAAATGGGAAAAGGATGCAAGCAACTTTCCAGAGTCTTACAAGAGCAGACAGGGACAGCTGATAGCCTGGACAGTCACCTAATATTCCTTTGTAAAGTTGGAGCATCTGTCTTCGGCCCACAGGCCTAGAGTCACTTCTCTCTGTGTCCCGTAGAATGTCTGGCAGTTTCCTCTGCGAAGCAAGAACCTGAATGACCATTTTGCCAAGCAAAGTTTAGTGCTCACCTTTTCATGGGTCCTGCATGTCCAGCTGATCAAGCAGTCCAGGCAAGAACAGTTTCTTGCCCAAATGGCTATTTTTGTCAAGGCAAAGATAAACTCCATATGGAATGTCTTCAATGCCCACCCTCCTCTCTGAAGTAAATTGGTGCTACCAGGAACAGATATGTCTCACTATCCAGAAAGTCTAAATTTTTAAAACATTTTAAATGCCATATTCTGTAGGTCTTTGAAGTGTTTGAAGATTACCTACCTAATTGAATTATATCTATGTATATCTAGAAAACAACATGACTATAAGTTTGACTATCATAGAAGACTAATTATTAATCTGTATTTCCTAATTATCCATTACAATTTAAATGAGTTACTTAAACATAATACCTCAAACAAGAATAGAAATATATATACAGTGTAACAAAATTAACTTTAAATTTGTATCAATAAACTAAAATCTATACCAATGTAAAACATTTCAAACAAGTTGTTGCTCTTTAAAATAGGTTCAGCAATTTACCCTTTTATCCTATCATATCTATATCATATCCCCTTTTCTTTTTTAGAAAGAGATAGTTTTTTTTTTTTTTTTTTTTTTTTTTTTGGTTTTTCGAGACAGAGTTTCTCTGCGTAGCTTTGCGCCTTTCCTGGAGTTCACTTGGTAGCCCAGGCTGGCCTCGAACTCACAGAGATCCGCCTGGCTCTGCCTCCCGAGTGCTGGGATTAAAGGCGTGCGCCACCACCGCCCGGCGAGATTGTATTTATAATCAACGTGTTTTAAATACAAATATTGGTTTTTCTCTGTCCCACACCAGAGGGCTCTTCTGATTTGGGACACAAGAATTTCTTAACCTTTTCTTTTTGCAATATGACTGGGTTTAGAGGAGTGAGCCAGTTCCATCTCTAAAGTCAGCTTGGTGTATTTGGGAATTTGGGCATAGCTTCTCTTACTACTTCCTGCTGGTGGGGGGCACTGTATCTTATGAGGACATAAAGAAAATTTTAGGATTATGAAGTAGTCCATGAGGGTGTATCGTCTGAGCCAGTTGCCTTGAAACGGTTCTGGATGTTGGATCATCTGGGTCTTGGTGTCATCAGGGACCTTTCAGGGGGTCTTGGCAGGTCAAACCTGATGTATCTTAATCTGGAATAAATCCATAGCCTCTGGCTTTCTGTGGAAACAAAAGCAGAGCCTCCTTTCCAAAGCAACATATCCTTATACCAAATTTTGAAGTCAAGGTACTTTTAAAATATACATTTTGGCATAACTCAACAGCTTTTACAAATGTTTTTCTTCAGTTACAAATATCAAAGACAACATAATCCAGATTCTCTGTGTGATAGCCATCTTTATGTGGCTTATTTTTATATTAACTTTACTGTCTCTTTAAAGACTTTGTTTTTAAAAAATAATTTGTTTATATAACTGCATATATCCCTTTTTCTCTCTCTTTCAAGCCTACTTACATTTTTACATACATTGTAAACTATTCCATCTGAATCAGTCTTATTGTGAACCTATTGCTTTAAACTGCAGCATTCTTAAACTGAAACGGTGCTGTGGCTGCTGGCTCTGCCTATTTCAGCTTCCCAACATAGTGGTGGTATGTTTTCTGCCAGCTCTGGGAGCCATCAGCTCTCAGAAATAGTGGGTCTATGCTTCTATCAAAGCAGCATGTAGCTCAGAAACCTCTTTTTTTGTTTTGTATTAGCAAAGGCTAAATTCACCAGGCAGCATAATGTGCCACTTGCAGAGGCCTCATTCCTGCCATACTGCAGGTCAAGCATGCACACCAGGAACCCACCATAGTAGCTCAAACATGCACCACAACAAGGGAGATGTAAGGTACTGGTAAGCCACGAGCCATGTGGCAAAGTTATAGACTAATAGAAATGAGTTCATTTAAAATAGAAGAAGTAGATAACGAGAAGCCTGCCACAGCCTTACAGGTTTATAAATAATATAAGAGTCTGTGTGTTTATTTTATAAGTGGGCTACGGGACTGCCGGGAATTGGCGGGACCTGGAGAGAAGCTCTCCAGCTACAAAAAACATGAAGAAAGAAACCAAGAAAAACTACAAGACAGGTGATGTATATGTGGATCCCTTTACACAGGAACAGCTCTGAGACTGGATGAGACATGATAAATCTTGTTGGGTACAGAGTCATCATTGCCACACCAACTCCAGTGTCATCCATGTGACATGAACGATTATGTCAATAATAGCGGACGGGAGATACATGTCCCACCGGACTAAGCTCCCTGGAGGGCCCTGGCAGAGTGCCCATGTTATGCCACCTCCTTGAAGGAGACCTGCTTCACAGATCATGAGCTCCCTGGGCTATGGGTTGTGTATAACTGCTTTTCTGATAATGTTCTAATTAATCTATGAAGCACAGCCAAAATTAATGAATGCTTGGGTTGTGAACTATGGAGGAGAGGGGAAGCTGGACATGGACCTTATTTAGATATAGCAAAATGAGCTATTTTTTAAAGACCCCAAGCTGCTAGATAATAGAAAGTATAACAGTTCAGGCACTTCTAAGGAATGAACACTCACCCACTAGGAATCCCAACTAAAGTGATTTATGGCAGAAAACATTATCTCATAGGAGGCAGATGGTGGGCCCCTCTGTTGAGGAAGTTCAGCATGGGAAACTCAAGGACTACAGCAGAATCCCTTCCCCTTACAGGCGTAAAAGTACAAGAGTCCATATTCCAGCACGTAAAAAGGTTTTATATTAAAACAGATATGTGATAAAAGAACTGAAGAAAGACTTAGGGAGGATCTGCACATCCAAATTGGCTAAGTGGGTCATGAGAACCAGAAAAGTAGAAGTGCATAATAAACTAGAGAACGGCTGAGATAAAGATGAAGGACACAGCCGCAACCACAAAGAAGCCTTCACAAGTCTAGGGACTGTACTAAGTTGAAAAAACACAGACTGCTCTTTTGGGTCATAAAGTTCTTGTGGGTGAAGGGATATGTCTAGTGCCGATCAATAATTGTGTGCTTGATTTTTTTTAAAGATGATGTAATTGAATTATTGCCAAGCTCTTGTTGTTCCCTGTATGACTTGATAGTTTTCTTTTCTGTATATAAACTACTAATTTGCAGAAGTAAAATTGCAGCAGATTCAAACCACTTCTGAGTGTGTTGTCTGTCTGTCATTCACCGAATCCTTGCCTTCCTGACTACCCAAGCCCTGGTCCCACTACGGTCGTGGTACCCCTGATGGGCCAGTCCATGGCACATCATGACTTATTATTACATGCCATCCTTTCATCTGGCATGGATGGAGATTTTATATTACAGATTGGTTATGCTGTCCAAACAGACTACAAAGTTAACAGATGTCTTTTACCTGCTCAAATATAGAGCAGAAAATCATCTTTAGCTGATTTGTGCACACTGTACATTCCATACTTGTGTTAAGGCAGATGTGTATGTTACTTTAAAAGTTTGTGTTTTCAGAAAAAAAGACCAGACACGAATGAAGACAAGTAGCCCAGGTGATCCAGCCTTTCAGAATACCTCTGTTGCAGTTTCCTCAAAAATCTGCTTCCAGAACAACTTCAAAGTGGCTAGCTAAGATGGTCCAGATTCATAGACTACTCTAGCCAGAACTTCAGATAAGCCTTGCACTTTCCCATCACACAGAGACTGGACAACAAATAATACAGCTAGCTCTCCCAGGACTTGATCACTATCCTAGTTTTCTCAGGGTTTCCTAAAGATGCTGTCACCCCTAGACAACAGGAAGGAATTTTAAGAACACACCACCCACATTCCCAAGAGGTAGGATGGATAGGTTTTGGTCATTCATTGGGTTATGGATGTTTGTCATTGTTTAGGGGGATTAGTTGCAGGTTGTTATTGGTCATGGTCAGGGAGGAAACTAAACAAGGAGGCTGGATTTAGGAATTTCATTCTTTTTCTTTCCTCTATCCTTCTTTCTCTCCTATCTAGTGAAAAAAGGGGGTAGGAATGATAGGCTAAAGGGGTAGATTATTGAATCTACTAAAAAGCAACTACTAGTCTCAAATATTTTTACATTGGTATGAATTTTTGAATATTGATACAAATTTAAAGTGATTTTTGTTATAACATAAATATTTCTACTCTTGTTTAAGGTATTGTACCTGTGCAGCTCATTTTAGGATGTAAAGTTCTAGTCCTTGAAAGTTATTATTACAAAATGTTTAGGATAATTAAGAAATGCAGGTCAGTAGTTAGTCATCTATAACAATCAAGCTTGTAGTCATGTTAGGTATGTTTTCAAGGTTAAACAGATATATTTTAGATATGTAGTCTTCAAACACTTCAGAGATCTACAGAATATGGCATTTAAAGTATTTCAATAACATAAGGCTTTTCATGACATTGAGGTACATCTGCTCTTGGCTGCACCAATCTACTTCAGAGAAGATGATGGGCATCAAAGAACCTACATATGGAATTTGCTTTCAATGTGGCAAAGCTGACTACTGGGTAAGAAACTGCCCTTGCTTTAACTACTGACAGTTTGCTGTCCAAATTGGATAAGCAGGACACAAAGAAAGTTGACTGCCAAACTTTGCCAAGACAAGGTAGGCCAATCCTTCAAAACTTCTGCTTCACAGAAAAGACTGTCAGATATTCTAGGCCTGTAGGCCAAAGATGGATGACCCACCATTGCAAAGAAACCTTGGGTGACTGTCCAGGCAGCCAGATGTCTCTGTCATTTCTATAATTTTAGAAGTTGCTTGCTCTGCACTTTCTGTTTACTCAGGTAATATTTTATCCTTCTCGGGTTTCTGATGGGGTTGAACACTAGATAGTTATAGTTTTACCATATCCTTTGTTACATAATTCAAAAAAAATACTCACAAAAGAGATGTAAAGTTGAGAGACATAAAAGCTTAAGTTGTTTAAAAAATGTTTTAAAGTCTAAAAAGATATATTTAGGTTAGTAATACAAGTTCTGATACAAAGTGGTTTAAGTACAAAACTTTGGACTCAACAAGATAGGATAGATAGGGGTTGGGAATTTAGCTCAGTGGTAGAGCACTTGCCTAGCAAGCGCAAGGCCCTGGGTTCAGTACTCAGCTCCAGAAAAAAAAAATAAAAAAAAAGATAGGATAGATAATAGAGTACTCTCTCCAAATTTGCCAAATACAAATGGACTGGAAATTGTGAATGTAATACTTATCTGATAATTGTTCTTATTGTATATAGTTTTATTGTGCTGGAGTTAAAACCTTCCCTTTTTGTTTAGACAAAAAGGGGGAAATGTTGTGAGATATTTGATCACACTGTGTGAAGATGTCTCTGTTTTACCTCACTGGCCTAAGGCACCTTCTGGTTGGTTTAATAAAGAGCTAGGCAGGAGAAGATAGACAGGACTTGTAGTAAAAGAGAAGAATTCAGGTGAAGGAATCAGAAAGGCAGAAATTCACCAGTGAGACGCAGAGCAAGTCAGACATACAGTACTGAGGAAAGGTAATGAGCCAAGTAGATGTATTAATGTAGATTAATTAAACAGATTAATTAAAATTTAAGAGCTAGTTTGGAACAAGCCTAAGCTAAGACAAAGTTTTCATAATCAATAAAAATTCTTCATGTCATTATTCAGGAACTGGTGATATAAAGAAAGTTCAACTACACAGTGGCATACATGTTATGTTGACAAGTTTTGTGTCAACTTGGCACAGGTTAGAGTCATCTGAGAGAAGAGAACCCCAACTGAGAAAATGGCTCCATAATATTGAGCAGTAGGCAGGCAAGTTTGTAGGGCATTTTCTTAATTAGTAATTGATGTGGAGAGACCCAGTCACCAAGCCTGAGCTGGTGGTCCTAAGTTCTATAAGAAAGCAAATTGAACAAGCCATGGGGAACGAGCCTAAGCAGTACTCCTCCATGGCCTCTACATCAGTTCCAGCTTCCAAGTTCCCACCTGGTTTGAGTTCCCCCAGTGGACTATGAATTCAGGATATATAAGCCAAATAAACCCTTTCCTCCTCCAAAAGCAATTTGGTCATGATGTTTGTTACAGCAATAGTAACCCAAACTAATACATACCTATAGTCCCAGCTACTCGGGAGATTGAGACAGAAATTTCCTTTGTAATCTAGAGTTCAAAGGCCAACCTGAGCTACATAGCAAGAGAGAACTGTCTCAAAAATAGATAAATGCCTAAAGTATTTTAAACTTCCCACTTAAATTAAAAGGCAGAGGTTGTCAGGTAAGCTTAAAACCCAAATATACTGAATATAGGCAACTACTTTACACACATACAAATAAGTTAAGGAACACAATATAAAGAGATACACCATAGGGAGGATCTGGGAGGAATTGGTGAAGGAAAAAAACATGATCAAAATACATTATATGAAAGAATTTTTTTCAATTAAAAAAAGATATACTACATTAACACCAATAAAACCAAGTTGTAATCGCTATATTAATAAAAGGCAGACTTCAGAGCAAAGCATATAAATAGGAATAATGAAGTTCATAACAAGTCAATGAAGAAGATATAACAATCCTAATATTTATATACTTAAAAACAAGGCTTAAAAACTGAGAACTTCACAGAGAAATGGATAAATATATACAAGAATTGTCAACATATGTGTAAAAGCAGTAGAAAAAGTCCTGAATGGAGGAAAGACCATGATCTCAAAGTCCAGGAGTTCACAAAATCAATGGGGACCCTGGGAGATAAAATAATATCCTAATCTCCAGAACTTGTAAATACCATGTGTTCTTTTCATGGTGGAAGGGACTTTACAGCTCTTTGAAGAGCTTGCTATTGGGCATTATCTTGGACTCTGCATGTGAATACTTATAAAAGAGACAGAAGGGTCAGAGAAGTACAACAGCAGAAGTAAAGTCTAGAGTGATAAAATCACGGGCTAAGGAATGTGGACAGCTCTAGAAGCTGGAAAAGAAAAGCCAATAAATTCAACCCCAGAGCTCCACAGGGAATGGAGTCCTGTCATCTCATTTTAGTTTTGTAGTTTTTTTTAACTTTTTGGGGGCCCACCACTCAGATCCCAAATAATCACACAGAAATTTATTATTACATATAAATGCCCAGCTTTAGCTTGGCTTGTTTCTACCCAGTTTTTATTATGTAGCTTAAATTATCCTGTTTCTCTTTAACTACATTTTGCCACTTAACTCTTTTTACCTATCTTTATTCTATGTATCTTTCTTCCCTTCTTATTCTGTGGCTGGCTGTGTGGCTGTGTGGCTGGGCCCCAGCAACTTCCTCCTTTTCTTCTTTTCTTGTTCCTCTTCTTCCTGTCTGAGTCTAGATTTCTTCTATCTATTATCTCTGCCTACCAGCCTTGCCTATCCTTACTCCTGACTAGCTATTGGGCATTCAGCTCTTTATTAGACCAGTCAGGTATTTTAGGCAGACAAAGTAACACAGTTTTACAGAGTTAAACAAATGCAACATAAAAGAATACAACACATCTTTGCATCATTAAACAAACATTCCACAGTATAAATGAATGTAATACAACTTAAACTAATATTCCACAACATAGTTTTCCATATAAATTTGTCATGTTTTTAACCACTAAGATAGTGGTATATTGTTAAAACAGAAGCAGGAAGCTAATACCCAGACAAGCAGTATCAGAGCCTGTTGTGGAATATTTGATCACACTGTGAACCCCGAGATTATGTTAATTAAATAGTCACAGACTGGTGTTCAAGTGAACTTGCACCAGAACGTAGATCCATCCCATCATGAAGCACAGTTTGATTCAGTCAATGATAGGTTTTCGTGAATGGAACAGTTTGTTAATTGACATCCTGGAAGAAGTGCCTTATCTCATTCTCGAAGAGTTGCAGCTCAAAGTCTGGCTCCTATTGAGTCGCTTGCTAGACAGCCTTTGACCCACACCAGAGCTGTGGTTTGTGGTCAGTTGACAGCAGAGGAGTTCCCGACAGATCTGTGTCAGATAATCAACTCCCCCGGGTCCTTGTGGCAGACCATATGCATTAGAAAGGTGACATCACATCTGACTCAGCAGTTTGAGGCCTTGTGCTTTATAAGACAGAGTACTTTTATTAAATAAAGAATGAGGTATATAGGCTATGCAGGAGGCCAACCACAAAAATCAGAAATGAATACCTTGTGGAGCCAGGCCTTCAGCCATAGAAATAAAGTATACTCAATACATAAGTCAATAAAAATGAAGTCTACTTGTGATTATTTCAAAAGTAGATTTTCTAAAGCTGCGCAGTGCTGCTGGGCTCCACAGGTGGGATGATGCAGCATGAGGCTCTCCCCAAAATGCAGCTGCCAGTGAAGGGTCCAGGAATACAGAAATATAAAATTGTAAACCTCAAAAAAATCAAAGCTGACAGTCATCAACTCTGAAGGCTAACTTCTAACAATGACTCTCTGCTTACAGCCAGTTCCTCTGTCAACAGCCAGGAGTTTTAACCCCCTTGCCCCTTACTATTGGTGAAATTATTAAGGCCACTCCACGTAGTTAAAAGGAAGATTTATTTAGTGGGTGACTTACAAATGAAGGAATAGGTAGATTGCGGGGGTCTGGGGAAGGTGTATCGCAGTCCAGCAGTGTTCTCTGGAGCTCTGCTCAGTCAACCTCCACTGTCTAGGGTCCCAGAACAGAGAGAGTGCTCGCCCATCCAGGTCTCGGGTCTCCAGATGCCTCCCTTGGCCCCGTCTCATAGGCGTGACAGTTGCCAGAGTCTCAATGGGGGTTGGAACTTCCAGATCCAAGCTGGAATGGCTACCCACTACATCTCCCCCTTTTTGTCTAAATAAGAAGGTTCTAAACTAGTACAAGACTATATACAAAGGAATGGTCATTAAATATTGTCCAGGAATAATGAGGGATAATGACCTAGATAAGATGTAACTACAACCAATGCAAACAATATCAAGCAAGAAACACATACTAAAATCCAGAGAAGTATAGAGCATAGGTAAATGGCATGTTATAAAGATCATTCCAAAAGGTGTCCTATCCTAAAGAACCTGAATCTAATACTTAATATGTTCTATCTAAGATATCATATATACTAAGTTGTAACTATAACTGCTAGTCTTCAATCCCATCAAAGACCTGAGAAGGAGCATAATGGTACCTGAGAAATGGAAGATGGATTCAAGCAACTTCGGGAATCTTGCAAGAGTAGACCAAGACAGCTGGTAACCTGGACAGTCACCTAATGTTTCTCAGCATTGTTGGTACATTAAAATTGGCTACAGGCCTAGAGTATCTGACAGACCATTTTCAGAAGCAGGAATTCTGAAAGACCATCTTACCCTGTCTTGGCAGAGTACAGTGGTAGCTTTCCTTGTGTCCCGCTTGTCCAGGAAGGACAGCATAGCATTTGTACTGTCAGCCATCAAGGCAAGGGCAGTTCTTTGCCCAGTAGGCCATTTTGTGCCAAGAAGACAAACTTCCAAATGGAAATGTCTTAGAAGCCCACCATTCTCTCAGGATCAAATTGGCGCAGCCAGGAGCAATTGTGTCTCATGTCAACAGAATTCTAAGTTATTTAAATGCCATATTCTCTAGGTCTATGAAGTGTTTGAAGATTACCTGTCCATCTGACCTATGTATCAGTAAATCTGGATAACCTAACTAACATAACTATAGAGATGACAGGCATAGGTGACTATAAATCTATAAGTCTTATCTACTGAAATAACCTAAGGACTAAGGCTTCATGTAAACAAGGTAAACAGTCTATAAGCAAATGTATGGTGAAGAACGATGACTTCAAAATTGTGACAATACACAAGATATTTATAACAGAGGTAGGAATATATAGTGTGATATGCAATATGACAATAATCTTAAATATATATCAATATACCAAATATCCTAAACAGAAGTAGAACATACATAAAAAAGTATGACAGATATAAATTTACATTTGTATCAATATAAAAATATTTCAAATAAGAGTAGAAATATATGTACATTATAACAAATATAGTTCTGTATTTGTATCAATATACAAATTATCTTAAACAGGAATATAAAAATAGTTTACATTTGTATCAACATATAAGAATCCATAACAGTACAAGTTACAGTGAAAATTATCTAAGGTTGCTATTTTACTAAATTTGTTTACTAGTATATACAATGATCTACCATAATATCTTATACCTATCCATTCCATTTCTTCTTTTTCCTTTTTTTTTTAAGGAGAATACTGAGTTTAATATTTTCTTCCACCCCCAACCCTATAACCATCATCCATAACCCTGAGAAATATGAAACCTAAGGGAGAAGGGGCATTAGAGCATGAGACTCTTAATCTCAGGGGCGTGGGTTCATGCCCCATGTTGGGCGCCTGATATTGGTGAAATTATTGAGACCACTCCACATAGTTAAAAGGAAGATTTATTTAGTGGGTGACTTACAAATGAAGGAATAGGTAGATTGTGAGGGTCTGGGGAAGGTGTATCACAGTCCAGCGGTGTTCTCTGGAGCTCTGCTCAGTCAACCTCCACTGTCTAGGGTCCTGGAATAGAGAGAGCACTCGCTCATCCAGGTCTTGGGTCTCCAGATGCCTCTCTTGGCCCGGCCTCATAGGCGTGACAGTTGCCAGAGTCTCAATGGGGGTTGGAACTTCCAGATCCAAGCTGGAATGGCTACCCACTACACCTTACAGCCAACAACTGCCTGGACCCAAGCTAAGTTTTAATAGATGTTTCTATGTGACTCCTAGCATGCACCCCATGCCTGATGCTTTCCACTTTACTATAAAAAGGGGGCCAGAACCCGCTTCCATTGCCACAGCCTCAGTATCCCGAACACTAGCTGTGGTCTCAGCTAGTTGATACGTTTTTGTGCCCCACAGTGATTTTTCCCCCTTTGTTTTTTTTTTTTTTTTTCTGGAATAAAGTCTGCTTCTGGTTTAATAGACTTTGGTGATCTGTCCCCCATTATTTCACGACCCTGGAGCCACCACCAGATCTTGAACCTCCCCAGCCCAGAACCATGAACTAAACAGACCTCTCCTTTACACAATTATCCAGTTCCATGAATTCTGTTATAGTAACAGAAAAACAGATTAAGCATTCTACAAACTAAAATCTAATCACTTCATCTGTGAAAAATGGGGATAACTTGTTACCATTCCCTTCATCATTTCCCCAGGGCCTGGAGTCCTTGTCCTGAATTACTATTTCCAGTGACACCTGGAAAGTTCAAGGAACTTCCCCAAGCTGTATAGGCTTAACTACTGAGATTCTCAAAACCACTGTCTGTGCAGGTGTGGTCGGAAGGTTTTACTTAGCATGTCAGTAACTAGTCACTTAGCAGAACCCAACCCTGTCGAGAACATTCAAACATAGCTTTCCAGCCTGCTCGATGTCCCGGAGAATCCAGAACATGACCGGTAGTACAGTCTGGGACATCGAGAAGTGTCGCTGGTTCACTCTCATGGAGTCAATCACCAAACAAAATCCTTATGTTTCTGCCCTTCCTGCGATTTGCACTAGACATCTATGTTCAAGAAGAAATGCTTGTTTGAGGGAGATTTACTTTTCAATAGAAAAGACAGCCAACATTTACAAGATGCCGATCTCTATTCCAGTCTATCAACTCATTGACCTCACAACCACCCTGTAAGGCAGGGGCTGCCATCAGTCATTCTAACTCTACAGCTGAGAAAACTGAACAGAGAAAAGTAACTTGCCCCTTCCAAGCCTCACCGCTGGAAGAATAAGGAGTAAGAAGAAATCTCACTCTTGTCAACTCTGATCTGCAATGCCAGACCCAGAAGTTTGGATGTTGAGTTGTTGAGTTATTCACAGTGTCCTACTGGCCAGACTTCAGCCCGTTCCATTCAGAAGCTCCCAGGGGGTGATTGTGAGGAAGGAATGTGATGTCATCCTGGTCTAAGGAGGAGGAAAGCCCATAATTACTCATTACCACAAGCTGGATCTGTCTGATGCTACCCCCAGGCCCAGGGTGGCGGAGCACTCAGGGTGAAGTCACATCCCTCCCTCCCCCCCCCACCCCGCAGGCACGACAAGCAGGCATGCGTGTGTTTCTGCTACACAGGTGTCTGTCTCATACCATAGCCGCTCTGCGCTCTCAGAAGGGATGCGTGGAGTGATACATGGTCCCGATCTATAAATTCGGAAATAGAAACTTTCATCTCTTCCTACTGATCTTTCACATACATGATTCTCATGCCCAGTGACTGGCTACTATAGACCGCCTGCCTGGGTGATGTTTCACCGTCAGGGGCAGCAAACCGCAGACAGAATACTGTGTATAGCTTCAAATGCAGCTGGTTCTAGAAGCTCCGGTATCGGAATCTAGTACCCCTCCATTTGTTAATCGAGCAGCCTCTGCCTTCCTGGGGACATGTCTCTCGACAACTTCAAGTCCAAAGGCAAAACGTATGCTTCCTTTCCTGTCACTCATACAAAAATACCAAGACTTCGTCTGTTTTGTGGTACTAGGAATTGAACCCAGAGTCTTATGCATGTTAGGCAAGCACTCTACCACTGAGCTACATCCCCAACTTTTTTTTTTTTTAATTTTTATTTTTGAGACAGGGTCTCACAGTGGCCCAGGCTAACTTTAAATTTATCCTATAGCCTACACCAGCCCTGATCTTAGGGTCCTCCTGTCTCAGCCTCCCAGGTAATTGGTATTACATGCTGCTGGCAACCGGCCCAGCTTTAGAACAAGATTTTTCTGGCACTGGTGGACTTGGCTTGAGCCCTACACCTATTCCTAAATCAATTCCTCTGGCCATAGGAATGCTATGCTATGATTGGTGGGCTTAGGTTACTCCACACACTAGATTCCGATACTGGAGCTTCTAGAACCAGCTGCATTTGAAGCTGTACGCAGTATGCTGTGTGTGGTTTGTAGAGCCAGAAGCATAGGGAAATAAATGGTGATTTCACTGAAGGAAGCCAGAGTAAGGTAATCAATCCCAAGTGAGCAGCTGTGTGCTGCACTGGGCAAGCACAGGCAATGGACGAAGTGGAGGGAAGAGCGCTGGTTCCCTGCGAGCCAGAGTGGGAGCACCGCGCGAGGAGAACCGTTGCTAGGAAACCTCTTCACACACATATCCCCGTCAGAATAAGAACAGTTAAAAGCATACCTGGGACCAGTTGGAAATACACAGAATCATCTTATCACTGTCTTTGGCCCAGAGCCCAGACATGAAGTGATATTCCTGGTCTTGTGGCAACGACACACTCACTGTGGACCAAAGTCATTCACATTTGTGTGTTCACAGGCCCATGCATTCAGTTAGATGATTCTGCAGAGTGCTAGCCACATGTAAATCATCATGGGTCCCTCCCCATGTAAGCAGTGGTACCTTTAGAAGGTGGATCTCAGCCGGGCGGTGGTGGCGCACGCCTTTAATCCCAGCACTCGGGAGACAGAGGCAGGCGGATCTCTGTGAGTTCAAGGCCAGCCTGGGCTACCAAGTGAGTTCCAGGAAAAAGCACAAAGCTACACAGAGAAACCCTGTCTCAAAAAAATAAATAAATAAAAAAATAAAAAAGTGGATCTCTTAAGCAAGGTCCCACCAGTCTGCTTTTAATTAATTTTATTTATTATTGTTGTTATAGTTATTTTGGTTTCTTTGAAACAGGGTCTCACTATGTAGAACTGGCTGTCCTGAAACTCACTGTGTAGACCAGGCTGGCCTCGAACTCACAGAGATCTACCTGCCTCTGCATCCCGAGTGCTGGGGTTAAAGATGTGCGTCACCACAACCAGCTTCACGATTCTCCTTTCATCTCCCTGGGGAATGTTGTTCTGCTAGCCTGGTGAGGTAGAGCTTTGGTGATTTTGACATTTCCCAGACAAAATTAAACAAATGTTCTAATAGTTTGACTTCTTAAAAATGTATAATCATAAGTTCCGAACAAAAATAGTTTAACTCTAATATGCTCATCACCTGCTATTAAATAATTATGAAACATGGGTAATCTTGTTCCATCTGGAGCCCTGTCTACTCCCCTTTTCTGATCATTTTGAAGCAAGTCTGAGGTGGCATAAACTATAAATACACGTGTCTCCTAAAGGTACAATTCTGCTTTGTTTTCTTTTCAGAATAAGCCACATGTCATCGCCACACTGGAAACTAGGTAAAAAATAGTTCTTTAACATCCTCAAGCATCTAGTGTTCAGGTTTCCCCAGCTATCATCTTTATAACCAACAATTGTTTGAAACAGAACTTAAATGAAGGCCATGCATCATAACTGGTCGATGAAGCGTCTCTGCCTTTTCCTCCATAGCTTCTGCTCTAGGTTCATTCCAACTGCTGTGATATTCTGACAAAAAGGAATTTAGGGGAGAACGAGTTTATCTGACGTACAATTCTTGGTTATAGTCCATCGCTGCAGGGAGTCAAGGCATGCACTCAGGGCAACTAGTCACATCACATCAAGAGCAGAGAAAATGAATGTGTACAGGCTCACGTGCTTTCTTGTTCTCGGCTGGATTCCTCTGTTATAATACATTTCGGGACCAGGAGTGGCATTGCTCACAGTAGGCTGTGACTTCCCATGTCAATGAACTTAATTAAAATATCGTCTGCCCCCCAGACATACCCACAGGCCAACCCAAGGCAGACAATTCCTCACTGACTGTCTTAGTTAAGATTTCTGTTGCTGTGAAGAGACACAGTAATCCTTATAAAGGAAAACACTTAACTGGGGCTGGCTTACAGGTTCAGAGGTTTAAATCATTATCAATCATGGCAGTGTGCAGGCAGACATGGTGCTGGAGGAGGAGCTGAGAGTTCTGCATCTGGGTTGGCAGGCAACAGGAAGAGAGGGCCAGTGGACCTGGCTTGAGCTTCTGAACCCTCAGAACCCACCCCTCAGTGATGCACCTACTCCAACAAGACCACGCCTCCTACTATCACTCCCTAAGCATTCAAATACCAGTCTAGGGGAGCCATTCTTTTTTCTTTTTTTTTTTTTTTTTTTTTTTTTTGGTTTTTCAAGACAGGGTTTCTCTGCGTAGCTTTGCGCCTTTCCTGGAGCTCACTTGGTAGCCCAGGCTGGCCTCGAACTCACAGAGATCCGCCTGCCTCTGCCTCCCGAGTGCTGGGATTAAAGGCGTGAGCCACCACCGCCCGGCTAGGGGAGCCATTCTTATTCAGATCGCCACCCTGACATTTTCTTTCCAGGTAGTTCTAGGTTGAATCAAGGTGACAATTAAAGCTGGCCATCACAGGGTCCCTCCCTCTGTCTTTTTACTTTACTCCTTTATTCTCATAAGAACAAATTAACAAATCTTTGGTGATATAGTTCAAAGATGAATTTTAAGGATACTTCCATGGGTCTTTTATCAAAATTGAGAGCCAGTGTATCAAAGCAACCAACCATGCTGACGAAAGGCCAGAATTCTCGAGTCAAATTGCTTGGGATTGTTACCATTTACTAACCACGGGTCTTCACTTTCTGTGCCTCTGTTTTCTCATCTTTAAAATGGGAGTGACAACTATACCCATGTCATTGAGTTGCCCAGTAAATACAGGATTCATGTATGTTCAATGCTTAGATTATAGTAAACAAATTAGAGATGAGAAAATGGAGAGGTAACAAGACTAACTGGCCCAAGGTCTCACAGCTAATTGGTGGCATGGTGTAGACAAATTGCTAAAAGATCTTATAAAAAAAAAAAAAAAAAAAAAAAAAAAAAAAAAAAACACTTAGAGCCAGAAATTGGGGTTATAGGAAAAGCCACAGCTGACCTCACCGCACCAACTCCGTAGCTTCCAAAGCAAGCTACTTCCTGTCTACCCACACCTACATGCCTTTCTGTTCTGTTCTCTCATTTGCTCTCTCAGCCCAGCTACATCGCTTCCTCTTCACTTCCTGTCTGTCTTTCCAGACCTCCAGACCTCTATGGTTAACTAGTGTTGGAATTTAAGGCACGTGCCACCACGCCTGGCTCTGTTCCCAGTGTGGCCTTGAACTCACAGAGATCCTGACAGATCCCTGCCTTCTGAATGACAGGATTAAAAGCGTATGCTACCATTGCCTGACTTCTATGTTGAATATAGTGGCTGGCTCTTTTCTCTGATCCTCAGATAAATTTTATTGGGGAGCACAGTATTTGGGGGGACATAATACATCACCACAACATGGCATGAACTAGAACATTATCCCAGTGGTTTCTCAACCTGTGGGTCCTGACCTCACAAATGCCATCAGAAAACACAAATGTTTACATCACAATTCATACCAGTAGCAAAATTACTGTTATGAAGTAGCAATGACAATAATTTTAGGGTTGGGGGTCACCACAACATGAGGAACTTAATAAAAGGCCATAGCATTAGGAAGGTTGAGAACCACTGAATTCCACTGGTTTAATACTGTGTTTCAAACCCTTAATTGACAAGGGCTTGATAAAGTGGGCACCACTCTGGCTTGACCAGGATGTCATTGCCATTCTGTTGCTAGATCTCTGAGGTGACTTCAGGAATTTTCTACAGACCTCAGTCCCCCAGCTCTGCAAAGTGGGGGAACTGGAGGAATAGCAAAGATGATGGAACCTCCTTCAGTAGAAACCCCAAAGCCAAGAATGAAGCACTCTGCTTTTAACGCAACCTAACACTTGGCTTCTACACCGGTCAGCTTCACCCGTTAGCCTGTCCATCCTATCGTGTCAGAAACTGCATGTAGGCAATTTGATCAATAAACAAGAAGTAATCATCATTTGTTTATTTGCTGATATCTGCAGAACTGAAGATTCCATGTAATTAAACAGTTGAGGTGTGCGCATGCCAACTGTTCACAGACCTGGAACATTGTGATGATGGAAAGGCACCTACCAGTGTGTTCGCCCCCATTACCCACCTCTGCAAGCCATACACTCCTAAACCAGCTTGCATCACAAAGGACTTTTCAAATAAATGACTTTATTTTTCCTTTGTCTCAACACCTTATCTCTAGACTTAATTGGCCTACAGTACCAAGTAACACTCCAGTGGATGCCATCCCCAGTGGATGATGCCCTAACAGGCCCTAGAGGAAAGTCAGAGCTGCGCCTCAAGTCAGCACCAACCACAGAGCCTTTATATCCTCTCAAAGACCATTCGCTCCAGCCATAGCAGGGCTTCTCAGCTTGACTCACAGCCATCCTGATCCACAGCGAGCCTCAGGGTAGCTTCCGGCATTACTCACTGGGCCAATGAGGAGTGCCTCTCCCAGGCAGGAGCAGAAGTCTGCCTGATCTGATGAGGGCAGGTCCCCTTGGCAGCTCTAAAGCCAGGCTATAGAATGGGCCTCTTTGCAGAGTAGTGCAGGGTGAAAGGGATCTGTCTTTGGAGAGACCCAAGTCCTCAGACGCCCCCAAAGCCACAGGAGGACAAATAGGCCAGTCCTTCTGAACATCCACCTATAGATGTAACCAACCATCTTATTAAATAAGAAACACAGAGCCAATACAGAGATGAAAGGCAAGAGGTCAGAGCAATAGCTAAGAGCTAAAGACCTTACCCTTCACTGTCGCTGTACCTCTCCGAAAGAGACCTACTTCCTGTGTCTGTCTTTTTTTATAGAGTTTCTGTTCTGCCTCCTCATTGGTTGTAAACCCAACCACATGACCTCCTAGTCACTGCCTGTCTGTACAGACCTCCAGGTCTTCTATGGTTGGTATTGAGATTAAAGGTGTGTGTCTCCAATGCTGGCTGTATCCTTGAACACACAGAGATCTACCTAGCTCTGCCTACGAAGTGCTGGGATTAAAGGCGTGCACCACTACCACCCAGGTTTCACTATGGCTTGCTAATAGCTCTGACCCCCGGGCAACTTTATTTATTAACATACAAATAAAATCACATTTCAGTATAAATAAAATATCACCACATTTCCCCTTTCTATTTTAATAAAAAGGAAAAAAGGAAAAGGTTATTACTAACATAAGAAAAACTATATACAAAAGTACAATAACTATATACAATATATACAAGTAATAAATACCTAAACAATGTCTAGTCCATTTGTATTTGACAAATTCAGAGAAAATAATTCCATTATCTATCCTATTTTGGTAAGTCCAAAATATATCTAATTCACTTTCTACCCTAACTAATCTTCAACTATAACTAATCTTCAACTCCCTCAGAGATCCAAGAAGGAAAAATAATATTACCTAATAAAAAATAAAAACAGGAAGTACATGCAAGCAACTTCCAAAAAAATTGTGAGTTGACAGAAACAGCCAGCTGCCTGGACAGTCACCTGAGGTTTCTCCACAGTGTTGGGGCATCATCTTCAGCCTATAGGCTTAGCATATCTGACAGACTCATTTGTGAAGTAGGATGTACACAAGGTCAACAGTTCAAACTCACATTGGGTGAGAGCAGTCCATGTACCAGAAACATCTAAATTCCACTAGTGTCCTGTTAAGATTCAGGATTTTAAATTCTGGAAATTGTTGATGTTTTTTTTAATTCAGCTGTCCATTCTTCTTGGCTGTGTATGTGGCTTCAACTCAGCATTCTGTTCTTCTTCACATCCCTCTATTAAATGTCAGTCTACTGTTACTCTTCAAGAATAACTGTTTCATCTGTTGTTCCACTGCACATCAGAAGCCATCGGCCCACTGCCTGTTCAGCTGTCTTCAAAGAAAAGGGCACTGTACCTTTTCCGGATTGCGAAGGCCACTTCAGGGATGGTGCCATATTGTCCTGGCCTCAGAAGATGCCGTTTGATAAAGCCACAAGCACACTTGTTTTGGCAAGAATCAGTAGTCCTTTGTTTCATGTCCTGTCTGTCCTGTTTGTCAGCAGTTGATTCAAGGATACTTTGTTGTCCAGTGGCTAACTTTTGCAACAATGAAAGTTAACACCATATGCAGTTTCTTCAATGCCCATATTTTCTCTGAAGTAGATTGGTACTGCCAGGAGCTGACATGTCTCATAGTCATAAGAAAAAGAAAAATTTTCTAAGTTATTAAAACATTTTAAATGCCATATTCTGTAGATCTCTGAAGGGTTTGAAGATGACCTGTGTATCTAAAATATATCTGCTCAATTTTGAAAACATACCTAATATGACTACAAGTTCTATTGTAATGTCTAAACTAACTTTCATTTCTTTATATCCTAATAGTTGGTAATAATAACATTCAAGGATCAGAAAATTGCATTACATTGTTAAATGAATGGTATAAGTACAATTAGAAATATACATATAGCATTTTCTAACAATATCAATTTTAATATATATAATTTGTATATAATATAAAATAATCCAATCCAATGTAAAGTATTTAAAACTAGTAGTTGTCTCTTTTTTTTTAAACAAGAACCTTAAATCTAATCTCCTTTGCTTAGCCCTTTTCCTAACCCTTGACAACAACTTGTAACCAACCCCCCTAAACAATGAAAATTATCCCAGATCCAAAACCCATTAAAAGACCCCAAAAAAACCACCTGCCCCACACCACCTCTTTGGGAATGTGGGCGTCATATTCTTGAAATTGCTTCCTGCTGGGTATGGGCGAAGGTATCTTTATCCTGAAAAGAAAAATTTTAGGTTAATTGTCAAATTCTTGGAAAGGTAACTATATCCTTCGTTATCCAGTCTGTGTATAATGCCAAAGTTCAGGGTTTATCTCAAGTCCTTATGCAAGTAGTCTTTGAGACTGGATCATCTCAGCTAGCCCTCTCAAAATTGCTCTGAGCACTTTGTAGTTCAAAGCTGATCTGTAGATGATGTTTGTCAGCTTAGTGATGTTATTATTGTCCAAGTGGAATTGTTGTTGTTGTGGGGCCCCATCTTCTTCCTGGAGACTTAAGTTGATGTTATCAATTTTGATGGTACCTGAAAGACCCTAGCCCTTCAGGCTTACACCCCCAAGCCTCAGGAAAGGAGAAACTTCAAGCACCAGGAAATGAGAAACTAAAAATCTAGTTCCAAGGGCAACCTGACTTAGCCATTTTTCAATCTCCCCTGCAACCATATAACAATGTAAAGAGATTTCTGTTAAGAAATGTGCTCAACTGTGACTGGGATAGTTGCAGGTGTTCCAGGAAGGACCACTGTGACCTTTGTGTAAATTCTACTCCTGCCCTGATACCCGCTTTGAGGTTTCAGGAAGAATGTACCTGTTGACGTAACTGTACCCCCTCTGTGATCACTCTGTAACCAGACCATGATCTTGTGAAACGAAATTGTATGGGAATTGTAATCTTGTGGATCTTGTGGGGTTTTCCTTTAAAAGCCCTCATGGGGCTGCCGTAAGATGCGGCTCTTGCTCTTAGGAGCAGAGTTTGCCCCTCTATATAGAAGCTTCAATAATAAAATCCTCATGCTGTTGCATCAACTGGACTGGAGTCTGGGTTCTTGGGGTGCCCACTTGAGACCCTAAACTTTAGGGTCCAACAGTACCCACAGCTTATCTTCTCCCATAGAAACAAAAGCAAAACCTCGTCCCCAACATAACACATATCCTGGTTTCCATTCTGAAGTCAGCACATCCTTAAAGTATATAGGCTGATTTAATTCTGTATTTTTTTCTATTATCCAATGTCTCTCTGCAGCTGTTGTTCCTTTCTCATTGGCATTGAGAAAATTTAAAGTTAATAGAGCATTATGCAGTCTATTTCTGGGGGGTTTTGTTACCCCTTTCTGTTTATTTAGCATATCCTTTAGAGTTCTGTTTGATCTTTCTATAACTGCTTGACCTGTAGGATTATGTGGTATGCCTGTAATATGCTTTATATTGTAATAAGCAAAAAACTGTTTCATTTTAACAGAGACATATGATGGAGCATTGTCAGTTTTGATTTGTGCAGGTATACCCATGATGGCCATAACTTCTAGCAAATGAGTGATTACAGAATCAGCTTTTTCAGAACTCAAAGCAGCTGCCCATTGAAATCCTGAATAAGTATCAATGGTATGGTGTACATATTTCAGTTTTCCAAATTCTGCAAAGTGAAACACGTCCATCTGCCAGATTTCAATCCTCTGAGTACCCTTTGGGTTACATCCTGCTGGTAATGGGATTCTATTGTAGTCACCATGAGATAAGCAGCTTGGGACCCTGCAATAATGTTCTCTCCACAGGTCCAAAAGTAACAGAAATAGCTAAGCAAGGACTAGAACCTCTGAAATTATGAGTCAAATAAATCTTTCTTCCTTATAAATTGATCAAGTATTTCATCACATGTAGAGGACCAGCCCCCACACTTAATTACCCCAGGAACTCTTGAGGAATGAGGGATAAGAGACTTAGTTAGAAATAGAGAGGAGAGAGAAACAGAGAGAAAACACAGGATCCTTATCCACCCGCCCAGAACGTTATTCCAAAGGTCTTTTTATAACAATACCAAGGGGTGGAGCAATGACCTCCTCCTTGCTAGTTACAGTCACCTGGTACCCAGGCCCGTGGTCCAATCAGCCCCTTATGCAACCCTGCTGGGTACAGCCTCTAGGAGACCCTAGTGGGCTCCAAAAGGACAGTGACAAAACACCAACTAGTACACACACACACACACACACACACACACACACACACACACCACTTCAAAGATCATGCCTCTGGACTGATCGTAAGAATACCTATGTTTTGTTTGTTTTTTGAGACCAGGTCTCATTTACTGTGTTGCCCAGGCTAGTCTAGAATTCACAGGCTCCAGCCTTCCTCCCACCTCAGCCTCTCAAATACCTGTAACAATAGGCTAGAGCCACCATGGTGGCTAGAACAGATAACCAAATGGCAAGTGAGAAAAGGAAATGATATTAGAGGTTTCTTTTCTAACAACAGCCGGGCTCTTAATCACCTGCTACCACCTCCTGTCACTCTCTGCAACTCAAAGAATCCTCTCAGGAGACCAGCCAGGCACAGATGTGTCATGTTGTGGTGGCTTGGATACCAATAGCCTCCATATGTGCATATATTTAAATGCTTAGTCACCAGGGATTGGAGGTATTTGAAAGGATTAAAAGGATTAGGAGGTGTGGCCTTGTTGGAGGAAATGTGTCACTGGGAGTAGGCTTTGAGGTTTCAAAAGCCCAGGGATCTCTGTCTAGAGAAAAGTTTGTAGTTTCAGCTACTCCTCCAGTGTTTCCATGCTTGCTGCCATGCTTCCGCCATGATTTCAATGGACTAAACCTCTACAACTGTAAGCAAGCCCCCAATTAAATGCTTTCTTTCATAAGAGTTGTCTTAATCATGGTGTCTTTTCACAGCAATAGAACAATGATCAAGACACACGGCCATCTTCTGTGGGGGGCCCAAAACAGCTTGACCACACAGCTGCCCATGACAGGCTTACTGGCAGGCAACACCCAGATCTAGGAAAAGCCATAACCTGATACCACCCAGGGATGGGCCAGCATCCGAGGGGAAGAACCTGACATCTCAAAAATTCCAACCGTCCAGGTAGGATTAGATAAGATCGTCAGATGTCTCTGAGCCTAGCACACACCTACTTCCCTTTTACAGACACCCCTAGACAAATGTCAGCCAATTAGGGTCCTGAACTCTAGAAATCCCCTCACCCTAACCTCTGCTATGATAAAAACCCTAACCCTGTCTGGGCTCCGGGCTCTCTGCTCTCACCACAGACAGAGAGACCAAGCTCTGAGCATGAAATAAAGGTTCTTTGCTTTTACATATGGGATTCAGTCTCCATGGTAGTCTTTTTGGGGGTCCCCACCATCTGGGCATAACACTTCCAAGCAAGTTGGTGAGTTAGAAGAAAGTTTACAAAGAAGACTCACTAAGTTATAGTCCCAGTTTTTCAGTTTTATTTAAACAGTGACCATAGTGGCCACAAGGAAACATACCTTTCTAACCTTGTCCCTTTCCTCACAGGCAGATGCAGAGTAGATACACTTAGGTCAGAATCTAACTGCAGCCTCTTCAAACACCTGGGTCAGGAAACCTCTCCATCTCCTCTTCCCTCATGTTTTGCTCCAAGAAGTCAAGCTATGTGGTGAGGAGCTGTATTAAGTGCCTCCAGATGATTCCTTTCTGTGGAAGTTTGAATGAGAATGGCCCTAATAGTCTCAGATATCTGAATGCTGGGTCTGAAGTTGATGGAACTGTTTGGGAAGGGCTAGGAGGTGTGGTCTGGTTGGAGGCACTGTGTCACTAGGGGTGGGCTTTGAGGTTTCAAAAGCCCACACCATTTCACTTAGCTCTATCTCTCTGTCTCGGGCCTGTGGATCAGATATAAGCTCTCAGCTACTGCCCCAGCACCATGTCTGCCTGTGGTTCTCAACCTGTGGGTCACAACTCTTATGGGTCGAAAGACACTTTCACAAGGGTCACATATCAGATACCCTGCGTATCAGATATTTACATTACTATTCATAACAGTAGCAAAATCACAGTTATGAAGTAGCAATGAAAATTATTTTGAGGTTGGGGGTCCCTGCACCATGAGGTATCATATTAAAGAGTCACAGCATTAGGAAGGTTAAGAACGACTGCCCTATAGATTGCTTTGGTCATAGTGCCTTGTCACAGCAGTAGAATAATAACCAAGACACCTTCCTTCCTGTGCAGTTGAAGAACCACAGATACAAGTCAGGAGAAGGCAGTGGGGTGAAGGAGTGTTTGGAACTGGAAGGACAGTGAAGGAGACAGTCCGAAATGAAGACGAGGGAACAATGTGTGCCTGGCATTACAAGAAGCTTCAGGTTGATGAGTGCTGTCTGGCATTTCCTGGAGAATTTCTCACTCTCACACCAGAGGTCCAGGTGGTTGTGGTCCACTATGCACACGCTAATTGCCTGAATCAGGCTGCTGGTGACTCACTCACTCTCCTTTAAAGCGGCCTTGGGTCCAGAGCAGTGTGAGTGCTCAGGGCAGAAGCCATGGCTCCTGGATTCCACTTCTGGGTCCTGGTCTGCTGGTTGGTGCTAACTATGGCAGAAGGTAAGAGTTTGGGTTTTTATCTACTACTATGTGTGGGTGAAATAATTAATACCATATGGAAAGACAAATGCAACCTCCATGGTTACATAGCTCCATAAATTGGAAATGTTTATATCTGCTATCATCAGCTCGTGTGGTTAAATGAAAGGCTGGATTTTCTCATCTGAAGACCTGAATCTGAGTCTCAGCATTTGCTCTGTGATTTGAGACACCTGTAACTTCCTTGAGCATTACACATGAATTTCTCATATGTAAAGTGACCATATTAATATGCATTATTATGGGGCTGAAGAGGACCATTGAGCTATATGCAAAACAAAACCCAGAAAACTCACATTAAAAGCACTACGCAAATGCTATTGTTGTTACTATGGTTACCAAGCTAGCAATGCCAACCTGGAATGACAGCACTTTCTGTGAGTTCAAGGTACTATACATGGCAGTTCCATGATGGACAGCCAGGGCTGCGCAATAAAACCACGTCCCCAAACAAATAAACATATCATTTGAGATGTGAGAACTGATCTCTGAGCTTGGCAGCCTAGGTTCTAGGTCCTCACTCACTTCTCCTTGTCCTGGGACAGACTGCCCAACAGGGTCATATGTGTCCCACATTCCCTCTGCCCTCGCCCATCCATGGCAGTGGCTGCTCCTTTCCTGCTTTACACCTGCTTTCTGCAATTCTGCTTCAAGTAGCAGTATTTAAATGTGACTATACTATTGCCCTCACAAGTCTTTCTTAAGACATATTACGTTAAAATAGCGGATTTTTTTTTTCTCTGACATCTTTGGAATGTCATTACAATCAGGACATCCCCTACCGTGATGCTCCACCCCACTCCATACTGAGGACCTGTATATTTGTAGTGTCTCCCCAGTCCCCAGAGGCAGGCGCTGTGTCTGTCTTCTCTGCATTTAGTTCGGCACCTGACATGCGACATGCTCACCGCTGAACCGACTTCACTTACAGCATACTGAAAGGGGCCAGCAGGACATTTTCCAGGCTCTAAATTCTGTATCTTTCAAAGGAGGGATTTAACAAAAAAGACTCAACTGTTCTCTGAGTCTACAAAAATGAATTAAGTTACAATTACTATGAGTCAGTTAACCACGGCACTGACATTTCTTTGTGGTTAAAGTCTGAAAGGGCGTGGGAATTCTAAGACTCCAGGTGCTCTGTAAGGGAACAATGGCGTACGTAGACATCAAGTCCCAAGCTTGCGCCTCTAAAAATCACTACAGTTCACTACAAAACAGCTATTGTCTGCCCAGTTAACCACAGAGTACAGGTAATTATAAAAAGATCTTCTCATCGTTACCTTTTTTTTCCAAAAGTGCTAGGTTTTGGGTATGTTATAAATTTCATGTCTAGACTATAATAAGCCTATTTAAAATTGATACCCAAACTCCAAACAACATTTTGGCTTTTATTGTACAGTACTACAATTTTAAATATAAATTATTATCTAAAACAGGAATTAAATGCTCACTGAGTACCACAAAAAACACCGAGAAGAACAGCCAATGTCTGTCTAGCCATTTAGTGAGTGTACCAAGTATTCACTAATAACACTGTCATCCAGAAGTGTCCCCGGTACTAAGGACATTAGCAATGGCCAGCAGAGTCAATAATCCCTTGTCTTCAAGGTCCTACACTTACACAACTATGGACTTTAGTTTAGTATAGTTTATACATGATCTTGATGCACAGATCATGTATAAAATCTAAGCACATAGACCTAAGAACTGGAGCCTGTGCTACTAAAAATCCTCTATAGCATCCCCAAACGTAACAACTAACAATGATGATCGCTAACTTACTAAATGTGTACTGTGCAAGAGAAAACTTTCGGGACCATGAGTGTCTTATTTTGGATAGTCTCACAAGCCCGTTGGATAGGCCATATTATTCTTTCCATCTTACAAATAAGGAGAAAGCCTCCGGGGTAAGGAGATCTGCCCATACTCACAATATTAGAAGCAGAACTTGGGGATCCTGCCTCTGGAACATCACGCTGCCCTGCCTCTCCAGATGTTTTCAATCAGCATTCAAAGATGTGACCTACTTTGGTCTTATTAAGTTTTTCGGGATGCTTATCTTTGATACCCAGTGCTTTTACCGGTATGGCAGTGTGTGATGTGTGGGAAATATGTGTTAATCATCACACTGTCCCCAGTAGGTAAGAATACGGGAACTTTTGCAATTATAGAAATGGAGGTTTCTCTCAGTTGGTTTAGTTCTTCCACAGGCACTGAGGTGGGGCCAGTGGATGTCTCAGGAATGATAGCGGCATCGCTGACAAGTGTGATCAATGCTGGTGGGCCAAGGCTGCTATGGAAGCTCTTGCCAGGGGCCATCACCCAGCCTTCAGGCAGAGAAGACCTCCCTAAGGAGATCTCACTTGGGGACTAGATGAGAGATCTAGGGGAAAGAGGTCGAAAGTGGAACTCTAGACATCTGGAACCAGATGTTAAGCTGTTAACCAGGAAGATTAGGGCTCTGCTAAAGTAGCATTTGTAGAGTGGAGAAGAAAGTCACTGCGTGAGTGGTCAAATGTGTACATCATTCACAGCCCTCTTTAACAAAAGAAGAACCTAAAAAGTTCATAGCAGATCGCCCAGTTTTCTCTTTGAAAGGTGACATTAAGTAATCTTGGGGAGGTAGAGTTCTTCAAATAATGACTGGAGTTTCAGAGGAGAAAACAAAGAGAATGACAGGAAGTGGGTTGAACGAGGTCATAGGAAGGACAGATGGGCAGGGTCAGCGGAGCCAGGGGAGAAAGCACAGATGGCCTCAGTCCCCGTGGGCGGTTTTTGACTTTGTAACATGAGGCAGGTTCCCAAACCAACTCCCAGGGTTCTTACATTTGATTTCTAGTGAGGGTTTTATTTTTATTTTATGTGTATGGGTGTTCTGCCTGCATGTGTGTCTGCATACCACCTGCATGCCTGGTACACAAGAGGACTAGAAGAGGGTGTTAGATTCCTGAACTAGAGTTATCGATGGTTATACGCCACCATGTGTGTGCTAGGAATCAAACCCGAGTCCTCTGACAGAGTGGCCAGTGCTCTTAACCACTGAGCCATTGCTCCAGTCATGGTTCTTACATTTTAGAACACTTGTGTCTCCATGCAGTGACCCAATATAATCGCCACGTGATGAGTTTACTAGGAAAATATCGAAGTATGTTTATATGGTTTTGTCGGCTGCCTCGTGTGGGTGATAGAGGCAAGCTGCACCTTGATCTTGGGCCCTTGAGGAGTCCCAGAAGAGAGTACTAAACTACAGGACAGCCTGGGAGAAAATCTGCCTGCCATGCTCTAGCACCCAATCACCACGGAATTGAGAGAATAGCTTCAGGTATCAAGAAATAAGATGATGGGGCTGGAGAGATGGGACTGACAGCTCTTCCAGAGGACCCAGGTTCAGTTCCCAGCACCCACAAGGTGGCTCACGGCCATCTGTAACCCCAGTAGTTCTAATTCCTCAATGACTAGCTAGTGAGTGTGTTGAATCTACCAACAGCCCCGTCAGCCATACCCAGGCATTCAAGATTGACATGTCTAAAGCTTGTGAATGGAAAAGGAACTAAGGACTCTAGTAGCTAGATAAGCACATCCAGCGCACCCCAGAAGCTCAAATCATCTGTCCGAAAGAGGGAGAGGACCTAGTTGTCCTTAAATTCATCAGAACTCTCAGCTTCCCGTGGGATGCTCATGTTTCCACCGTTCACGTCTGCCCCAGTCTTCTCCTGTCTATATTGATACGTTCTGAGCCAAAGAACTCCTCACAGCAAAGACCAACTCAACTGGGTGACTGACTCAAGCCTGGGAAGACCTGACACTTGGCTACATGCACATTTCTTCTCAAAAATGAGTTGTCTGCCCTTTTTTGGGTTTTCAAGATAGGGTTTCTCTGTGTAACAGGCCTGGTTGTCCCAGAACTCGCTTTGTAGATCAGGCTGCCCTTGAATTCACAGAGATCTACCTGCCTCTGCTTCCCGAGTGCTAGGATTAAAGGCGTGTGCTACCACCGCCCGGCTTATTTTCTTAATAGTAAATAAATTATTTTTTATTTCAATGAGTTTTCCTTATTTTGTTATAAGTCATATACAAAAAGAAAAAAGAAAAAAAAAGCCCTCAAATCTTAAAAGTACAGCTTCACCACATTTTACACCAGTATACGTATGTATGTGTGTGTATGTTACATATATCCAAATCTACTTAATAATCATCAAGGTCAAGGTGCAGAACATTGCTGAAGAGTTTCTTGGTTAATCCCTCCATGAAATGACATTTGTGCTGACCTTCTGCTCAATACTGGTCTGCTTTATTTTTTTAAAGTATCTTCCGTTTGCTTACTCTTGAACTTCATATAAATGGACTCTTAGAACGTGCACCCTTTTGTGTCTAATTTTCTTTGTTCAACAGAACGTGGATTCGTCTGGGTTTCTAGATATTGGCTGTTACTCCTTTTCATTCCCGGAGACTGTTTCATTGTGTGACTGCACATGGTTTCTTTAGCTAGTCTCCTGTTGATGGGCGTTTGGAGCGTTTAGATCGAACTAGTATCTTTGGATAAATACGCATGTATTTCTTTGGGGTCAGTTCCCCAGATGGAAATGGGGACCATTAGGTGTGTCCATGCTTCGTTTCCTCGGACCACTGCAGTTCATTTTAGTCATGCTTTAAAATGTCTCCGAGTTCCTCTTCGCATCCCTCTCCCACCCTCACCCGGAGGCATCTTTCTCCGCTTCTGTTGCCAGGCCCACCCTGACCTACGCTTTCATTTCCACAGGACAAGATGTCGTCACCCCTCCAAATAACGTGAACCCTACAGACTGCCAGATCTTCACACTCACCCCTCCGCCGCCCTCCACAAGGAAGCCTACGGTAACCAGGGTCCAAGCCAACCCGAGGACACCCGGGTGGGTATGGCTTTATTTTCCGCCAAGAAGGCCGGGCTTCTACCCGAGGCTTCCTAACGGACCTTTCCTCCTTCCAAACTACAACCACCGCTTCCCATTCCGTCCTTTCTTCCCGCCACGAGGTGGACCGAATGCTGGGAGGTACTTCCTCGGAGGACTGCTCCAGAGTAGAAGCTCATCTGAGGAAAGCATAGAGAAGTGAGAAGCCCAAACACACTCAACGGAAGACCCGGCGCCACTAGAAAAGACAATAAAATCGTTTCTCTCTCCAGTCTACAATCACCGCGTTAAAAAACTAAGCACCCTCAGTGCCATTCACTAGATTGCTGTGGGTTTTGTTGTTGTTGTTGTTGTTGTTGTTGTTGTTTGGTCAACAATGAAGAGATCGGATTACACATTTTTGTTTACAAAACCTGGCAGTAACTGATTCATTCTTACCCCCACAGGATATTAATGCAAATAAAATCTAAAGATGGGCTGTTCCAATAATTTCTATCCATACTTCCACACCAGCAGTATTAATTAACCCCCTCTTCCAAATTAGAGTGGCGGACATTTTAAAGCGACCATTATGAGCCAGACGCAGAAATTAAAGACAGTCTGCAAAGTGAACTTTAAACGGAATTATAAAGCTTAAAGCAAAAAGCCTTCTAGAGAATATGGCCCTAAGTAAAACTTTAATTGTACACTGAACTACCAAACTCAAATTATTTGAACTGTAACATCCTTTCTTTTTTCTTTCTTTCTTTCTTCCTTTTCTTTTTCTTTTTCTTTTTTTCTTTTCTTTTCTTTTCTTTCCTTTTTTTTTTTTTTTTTTTTTTTTGTTGTTGTTGTTTCTTCGAGACAGGGTTTCTCTGTGTAGCTTTGGAGCCTGGAACTCACTCTGTAGACCAGGCTGGCCTGGAACTCACAGAGATCCTTCTGTCTCTGCCTCCCAAGTGCTGGAATTAAAGGCGTGCGCCATCACTGCCCGGCCTAACTTTCCTTATTAACTATGTAGGCATATTAATTTGCTAAATACGTCACTGTTTCTCCTGTAATCATCACATAGACATAGGTAAATGAAATACTTCCTTTCAAACTTTTAGCATGGTTCTAACCAAAAGCTTAGTTTTAAAATTACCTGGGAGTTAGTAAACTCCCACTCAACTGCGGGGACCTTGTGCTCTCAGGTGAATGACAATCACACCCTTGTCTGTTTGATGCTGTTTTGACGGCTATAAAGCCCACCTCCTGCTTGCATTACTCAGCTTGCCTGTGTCATGGGGACCTGGGCTCTGCGTGTAGCCAGTGGCTTCCACGTGTTCTCAAGAACTATGTGCAAATGATGCTGTCACTGCTGCTACAAAGGAAAAAAAAAACATACTAACACAAATGCATGCGAACTCTGGAAATGGATACTGAGGACCAGAAGACAGGGTTGTCATGCCAGCATGCTTCCTCCCTGCGTCAAATAACGAAAGGGAAAATGGAGCCATCGTCGCAACCGGTGTAAGAGCAGACATTTCCTTCCCATGTATAGGCTCAAGTTAAAACCTATCTGAATCCTCCTCAAGAAACTATATTTTTAAATAAACTTTACACGTTCTCTGTTTGTGGGAAGGAAGAAAAAACAAACCAGAAAAAGACCACTGCTGTGGGATGTTCTGTATGTCCTGTGGGAGCCCGTTCTCAGGTTCCTCGTGGCTTTACCCAGCAGGTCCACATAGAGGATGATCAGGACCACGGGCCTGAGTGCAGGTGTCTGAGATGGTCTGCACTTGGCTGTGCTGGGGGATGGTCTGTATGTCAAGTTGCTCTGATTGGTCAATAAATAAAACACTGATTGGCCCGTGGCTAGGCAGGAAGTATAGGCGGGACTAACAGAGAGGAGAAATAAAAGAACAGGAAGGCAGAAGGAGTCACTGCCAGCCGCCACCATGACAAGCAGCATGTGAAGATGCCGGTAAGCCATGAGCCACGTGGCAGGGTATAGATTTGTGGAAATGGATTAATTTAAGCTATAAGAACAGTTAGCAAGAAGCCTGCCACGGCCATACAGTTTGTAAGCAATATAAGTCTCTGTGTTTACTTAGTTGGGTCTGAGTGGCTGTGGGACTGGCGGGTGACAAAGATTTGTCCTGACTGTGGGCAAGGCAGGAAAACTCTAGCTACAGACCACCCTTTGGCAAACGTGAAGAAAGATGATTTGGATTTTAACCCCATTTCTCTTCCTGTGCACCCATGTACTTGATGTGCTCCCAGCACCCCACTGGCTCAGACCAACCTGGGTTTTGACTGGGGCTTTCTTTCTCCCAACATTAGAAGTTCTGCAATTAAAAGTCAACAGTTCTGGGCCTGTGAGAGACTTGCTGTGCAAGTCTGGTGGCCTAAGTGTGAACACACAAACGCACAGAAGGTTGTGGAGAGAACTGTCTATACACGTCGTCTTCTGACCTCCGTGTTTACACTGTGGCACATGTGCCTCCCCACAACACACACACTTCTCACACACACAATAATAATAATAACAATAAACACAAGTTTAAAATGTAGCAGTTCTGAGATCTAGCCCCTGACAAGGCCATGTTAGGTGGTAGGCAAACCTCAGGTCACACAGTGAGGGCGGCTGACACCTTCAATGTGTCCATCACTGGGTCCATTGCTGAAAGTGGGCGAATCGTGCAGGGTTTTACGGAAAGCTCTTCAGATAACGAGATGAAACACCAACCCTTTCCCTGCACGCGAGTGAAGGTTCCTCTGTGAGAGGCAGCACACATTTGCAATAAAAGCATAAGCTTTTGTGACTTGAACACCTTTTACATCATTTCTTCAGCTTCATAAATTTTGCTTTTAAAATATGGTGGCTCCTGGCTAGTTTGTTGAGCAGGGGGACGGTCTTCGGCCATCGATGCCTCGTGGTGAACTAGTTTCTCCAATGCATTCCTTTGAACATGCAGCTGGTTTTGAAGCAAAAAGGGTCATTCAGAGGGATATGGTCATTCTTTAGTGTATCTTTGGCTTTGAGGCAAGAATAACCCAGGTACGTCTGTTCTGGTTATGTTCCATACAGATAAGCTCGATTTAAGCCTAAAACAAATGCAAATGGAGGGACATTTTCAAAACCAATATCTTCAAAATTTGTGTCATGAAAGGTGAAGGTTGAAGACAAAAGTGTCACGTCACTGCACACTACAGGTATGTAGTGTGCCATCCCCGGTAGATCCCAGAGTGGGAAGGCGAGAGAGGTGGCCATAAAGGACTCAGACACCTGGAAAATTTAGAATATGAACAATGCATTTGGTAACGGTGTTACATCAGAGTTAAATTTCTGAATTTGCTAATTCTGAAAGAGAGTGTCATGTTCTCAGGCAGGCGATCCTGAGGCATTTGATGAAGAATGGGAGCTGGTGCATGCTTCCAACCTTTCAGGAGACTGAAAACAAACCTTTCTCCATTTTGCTGCAAATACAATTCTCATTCAGTGACTTTAGAGGATAAGTTGGTAGCCAGAGACAGAGAAACCTGCACTTAATTTTTCAAACTTTTCTCAGCAGCATTAATTAGCATTAATTACTTAAAAAAAAAAAAACTAGGGTTGGGGACAGGGCTGAAGAAATGGCTGGCTGCTCTTACAGAGGACTAGGGTTCAATTCCTAGCACCCACACAGTGACTAACAACTGTCCGTAACCAGTCCCAGGGGATCTGATGTCCTCTTCGGGCTTCTGTGGGCACCAGGCATGAATGTGGCACACATACATACATGTAGGCAAAACACCCATACACATAAACTCAAAATAAGTAAGTATTCTTCAAAACTCTGAGTCCCATCCTTTTTGTAAAACCCCTCTGTGGGGGTGGGGGAGAGGCTGGAAACATGGCTCAGCAGTTAAGAGGACTGACTGCTCTCCCAAAGGATAAGTGTTCAAATCCCAGCACCCACATGGCAGCTCACCACTGTCTGTAACTCCAAGATCTGACATTCTCACATAGGCTCACCAGCAGGCAAAACATGAATGCACATAAAATAAAACTTAAAAACAAAACAAAACAAAAACAACAACCCTCTGCAGGACCAGGTCAAGACGTAAGTCTATGAGTGGGGAGTATGGCTCAGTAGCAGAGGATCCCCCAAGGAATCAGGGACCCTCCTCCCCCCACCAAGTGCTGGTGGACAAAAGACAAGGGTTCATTACATGGTCTGCATAAAATCAACAGTTTAACTTTGGGAATGTCTCACCATTTCTTCCACTCAAAGAACCAGACACTGCTCTGCTCAGGACATGGGGGGGCAGGGGGACTGTCATGAAGCACGGCAGAAATCTGGTTAAAGCCCACAGGTCTCCATCTTAGCAACACTTGCCTCTTTCCCATCCTTCCTGACTCAGTTTCCTTCAGTGATGTTTCTGCTTTGAGAGGTGGGCTAAAGACTTAATTTTTAGACATGAAATAGATGCTAGTTTCCTCTAAAACATCCTGCTGTGCATTTTTAAAACTGAGAATTTCAGTGGACTGACGACAGCTGGATTTGCTAACTGCCATCAGGGCTGGCTCTGCATTATGCAAATTAGCAGAATTGAGGGAGAAAGCCGAGGCCAGTGTGGATTCTCTTTCCAATTTCCATTCACTCTAAGGACTGACTTACATTCTACCACTGCCTTACACGCCACACTTGAAAACCATGTTTCCAGTCAGTCCTGAAGACAGTCAGAGCCTTGAGAGACTGGTACTCTCAAAGTGGCCTGCTCAGCATTCCTGTCCCTCTGCCTCCGACTGTGTCCCCAGTTTCATTTCGGGAAGCAAATCTACGTTCATGACTCTGTCGACTCATTGTCTTGCATTCAGAGCTCTTGATGATGTCCACGTAGCAGGCTTTCTTTTGGGCCATCATCAAGCTCCCAAATCATGACATGGTTATGAATGCTTGGCCTTAGCTTAGGCTCATTTCTTGTTAGCTCTTGTAACTTATTTTAACTTGTTTCTCTTCATCTATGTTATGCCTCAGGAGTTTTTACCTTTCTTTCATTCTGTATGTCCTACTCTGTGTCTGGCAGCTGCCTAGTTGGCCTGGCATCTTCCTCTCTTTCTCCCTCCTCCTCTCTCTCCCTCTTGAGCCTAGATTCTCCTCCTACTTATTCTCTCTGCCCACCTGCCCTTTCCTGCCTAGCTATTGGCCATTCAGCTTTTTATTAGACCAATCAGGCGCCTTAGGCAGGCAAAGCAATACATCTTTACATCATTAAACAAACACAGCATAAACACATCTTTACACAGTTAAACAAATGCACCATAAACAAATGTAACACATCTCTGCCTAGTTGAAGTAATATTCCACAAAACGTCCACAGCTCCTTATCATGTCCACTTTCCCAACCAGTCACTGTTCTGCCTTGCTGACCTAGGAGTCCCCAGCCACCTAATGCCATCTGGGGAGCCCTGATAGTCACAAAGGCTGTGAGGAGATCATGACCACCCAGCCTTCTATGTCCCCAGTGTGTTTCATGAATTCCTGGAGCCTGGATAAAAAGTGTGCTCACGGTGCTCACTGGAGAGCCCCACTGCATTGACAGTGCCCACTGGGGAGCCCCACTGCACAGACAGTGCTCACTGGGGAGCCCCACTGCACAGACAATGCTCACTGGGGAGCCCCACTGCACAGACAGTGCCCACTGGGGAGCCCCACTGCACTGGCATTGCTCACTGGGGAGCCCACTGCACTGGCAGTGCCCACTGGGGAGCCCCACTGCACTGGCAGTGCCCACTGGGGAGCCCCACTGCACTGGCAGTGCCCACTGGGGAGCCCCACTGCACTGGCAGTGCCCACTGGGGAGCCCCACTGCACTGACAGTGCCCACTGGGGAGCCCCACTGCACTGACAGTGCCCACTGGGGAGCCCCACTGCACTGACAGTGCCCACTGGGGAGCCCCACTGCATTGACAGTGCTCACTGGGGAGCACCACTGCACTGGCATTGCCCACTGGGGAGCCCCACTGCACTGGCATTGCTCACTGGGGAGCCCCACTGCACTGGCAGTGCCCACTGGGGAGCCCCACTGCACTGACAGTGCTTACTGGGGAGCCCCACTGCACTGGCATTGCCCACTGGGGAGCCCCACTGCACTGGCAGTGCCCACTGGGGAGCCCCACTGCACTGACAGTGCTTACTGGGGAGCCCCACTGTACTGGCATTGCCCACTGGGGAGCCCCACTGCACTGGCAGTGCCCACTGGGGAGCCCCACTGCACTGGCATAGCTCACTGTGGGAGCCCCACTGCACTGGCATTGCTCACTGTGGGAGCCCCACTGCACTGGCAGTGCCCACTGGGGAGCCCCACTGCACTGACAGTGCTCACTGGGGAGCCCCACTGCACTGACAGTGCTCACTGGGGAGCCCCACTGCACTGACAGTGCTCACTGGGGAGCCCCACTGCACTGGCAATGCTCACTGGGGAGTCCCACTGCACTGGCAATGCCCACTGGGGAACCCCACTGCACTGGCAATGCCCACTGGGGAACCCCACTGCACTGGCAATGCCCACTGGGGAGCCCCACTGCACTGGCATTGCTCACTGGGGAGCCCCACTGCACTGGCATTGCTCACTGGGGAGCCCCACTGCACTGGCATTGCTCACTGGGGAGCCCCACTGCACTGATGGAATCTCCTGATGCCCCGTTATGGTGTTCCCAGGCCATCTAAGTTCAGTGACTAACTACACCTCACCACACTGTGCCTTAACAAGAACGGACACACACAGAGAAGAGTGCTGTGGAGATGCTCGGTGAGCTAGGTTCCCAGCACCTCTAACTCCGGCTGCAGAGGCTCCGATGCCTCTCACATCCATGAGCACCCACACATGTGCACATACCACACACAGACTCACGCACATATACATACACACATGATTAAATCTACAATAATAAGAAAATGACCATTTTCCGATGCCTGGACAAAAGGGAACAGATATTAGCTCTCACATAAAATTCATCACGGGTTTTAGCATTTCCCCCCTTGGAAGAGATCTGACTTCTGTTGAGTGGGTCTTTACTGCCACCTCCTGGAACACAGCTTGGTGGAACACGGCTTGGCGGAACCCAGCATCCTGCACAGAGCCCCCTGCAGCAATGAGCTCTCCTTAGGTAATCCCTGCCCAGGCGGATTCCGACTCCCCCCTCCATCTAGAGGTGCTCATTTCTCATCATCACATTTTTTTTGCCCAGGACCCAGCACAGGGATTGGACTCTGTCCCCTTTTCTTTCTTCTAACTAGGTTGCATCAATATTAATTTTTGACCCACAACATATGTTAATGTATTCATATTATATATAGATGTTACCTGAATTTGACATTTTCCTTTATTGGGGGAGGAGGGTAGGAAAAACATCTATAGAGGAAAAAAATCTCCAATATTCATATTCAAGCACAAATCTTCTTTGATCTCTTCTTTCTCAAGATCTTTCATATATTTAATTTATAAGAATTCAAATAGCCAGTAAATACATAGAAAAAAATTCAAAGATGTGAAAGTATCTGTAATAGCAGCAATAACCAGGAAAGTGTAAATCAAAGAGAGGTCATTTCCAGCCATCAGATTAATCAAAATAAAATTTATTAAAATTAGCTAGGGACTGGAGAGATGGCTCAGTGGCTAAGAACTGACCGTTCTAGCTGGGTTTGAGTCCCAGCACCCACACGTCAGCTCACAACCATCTGTAAGGCCAATTCAGGGGTATCCAAAACCCCTTCTAACCTCCACAGATGCCAGGCACACAGGGTGCACAGACATCCATTCAGGTAAAACATCCATACACATAAGATTAAAATAAAAGAACAACATCTAATGTAAAAGAAAAAAAAGTATCTGTTTACCTAGTGAGGGTAAGAATATAATTTGGTCCAGTCTTTTTGGAGGATAATTTGGCAGAATCAATCAAGATTTTGTTTTGTTTTTGAGACATGGATGGTTTCACTTAGGTAGACCAGGCTGGCCCTGAACCAGAACTCTCCCACATACCTTTTATAGCATCAAAATATTGACCTCTGGGTGACAGAAGCCATAAGCCTAAGTGACCCTTGACACACATGCTGCCATATTTGGGCTTCTCTCCTCTTTTCTTAGACCTAGGCCTTGCTTAAGTCTCCATAGCACCAGAAACCTCTTCTCAGAAATCAGGAGACCGCGCTGCAGTTTGGCAGTTAGGCAAGAGTAGATAGATAACCCCCGGAGCAACATTCCCTGCTGGCTGAACGACCCATGATTAAAGTTCCCTCCCTGCTTGCACCCCCCTTTGCTCCTGCCTATATATGCCTGAAGAGGAAAATAAAATTTTGGAGCTTGATCAGACGTCCTGTCTTGTTCTCATTCTTTGTGTCTCTTGTCCCTCTCATTCGCAGGCCCTCCCTTCAGGTCCCCGTTGAGGACCCCACATGCCGGGGCATCTGGGGACCACTGAGACTGTTTCTCTGACATCCTCTCTTACCTTCATCACTTTGTAGAGGCCATGTGATTCCACAGATACATTGCTATTAGCACAGCCAGCAGAATCCCAGTTCCTTTCACTTCCATTAATGAAGGAAAGAATTTAGCAGAAAATCAGTACCCAGTATGCCCCATGAGAGGAGCTTTGCTTAATGACTAAGAAAAAGTCTCATTTCTTCCTTTAAAAGTGGACAAGGATGCAAGTAATACCAGGCGTCTAAGCTCATATCACCTATTTAATTTTGTATTTTATGTGTATGGGTAGTTTTCCTACATAGATGTCTGTATGGCACTTGTGTGCCTGGAAGCTGTGGAGGCCAGAAGAGGGCATGAGGTCCCCAGGAACTGGAGTTACGGGCAATTGTGCGCTGCCATGTGGGTGCTGGAAATTGAACCCAGGTCCTCTGGAAGAACAGACAGAGCTCAGAACCATTGAACAATCTCTCTAGCCCCCAGCTCTTACTATCTAAATAAAGGTTTAACAAATTAATTTCTGCTGTAAATAATTATAAGCATAATTTATGTCAACAAACACCTGTTGACTTTCTTACAAAGTAAATTCTTTAAGCCGAGGTTTACACAAAATATGAACATCTCTCTGCTTTCCGTTGCTATTCTTATTACTACATTAATATGGTCTGGTGCCAAATTTTGAGAGACCAAGACGAATCAGCAGGGTGGTGACAGTACACTATTCCTGTCACTGCCTGGGGGGCTTGTCCTAGTCTAGGGACAGGGAAGTGTGGGGACTCGAGATACAATGTTTTCATTCCCCTAGGGGACTCTATGTTAACTAATGCAGCATTTCCCAGAATTTTATTTGAACCTTTCTCACTTCTACAAGAAATGATTCTGTGTGCCAGAGTAAAGAATAAAAGAATTAAACAAGGCTCCAAAATGGGCTGAGACAAATTTTCTTGAAAACGTAAAATGGTATTTTTGTTTTAAAGAAAGTTTGCGGTGAATAACGTATCAGGTGTCCCAAGCTCATGTTACAGGTGAGACACATCAGGATTTGAGGTAAGGCATTTCTCAGTGTGTGGAGCAGCAGATGTGTTGTGGATTAGTTACATCTTCAAGTTATTTCATGTTTGAAACTAAGAAGAGGAAAAAAGGTAATACCAATTAGAAAGGAATATGAGAACATAACTTCTCACACAAACAGAAGCGTTAAAGCTCCTACTGCCATTAAAAACACACTCGACACAAAACACTAGAGAAAAAGTTAGTCCAACTCACTCAACAAGCCTAAGTCTCTAGAGCGAGCTCTGCTGGGCGCTGCTTCCTGGCCTGTGTTTGGTTGCAATCAGGAGGCCTTAAAAACAATTTAACCACGTTTTCCAGTCTAGTCTGACCAAGAGCTTCATACAGACCCAGCCGAACACAGTGCACTACTAAGAGGAGAAGGCGAAAGTGGCTGGGAAGCCTGCCGTTCCAAACGCACCAGGGGGGCTCTGCCAGCAGAACCAGGCTCTAAGTTTGGGCCTGGGTCTCTCATACTTTTGCCAAATGGTGTTACAAAACGTCATTCTGTACAGCCGTACAAGAAAATTAACTTGACACCCTGTGTCTATAATTTCCACCAGAAAAAAAGAGAAGAGAATTAACTGATTACTTCAATTGTATTTATTAATACCATATAGTGGTATGTATATCATTTATAATCTAATTAATATAAATTGAAACCATCTATCGTGCTTAGACAATATTTATTAATTTTAAAACATAGGTAGGCACAGCAAGCCCATTGTCTCTCAAAAGTACTTAAAATAATTTCACATTAGCATGTTCACATAAAGTGCATTCTTGTAAGAAAAGACTAAACACCCACAAATTGGAAAAAGATATTTTGGTCAGTACCTACAGACTTGATTTGAACAATCTCTAGTTCTTTGGTTCCACACCAAAGTTCTAACAAAATATGATCTTCGAATATCAATAAGGACTTGAGAAATGATTTTTAATTCCTTAATTCTAAAGTTCATAACGTGTCTTTTTTTTTTTTTTTTTTTTTTTTTTGGTTTTTCGAGACAGGGTTTCTCTGTGTAGCTTTGCGCCTTTTCCTGGAACTCACTTGGTAGCCCAGGCTGGCCTCGAACTCACAGAGATCCGCCTGGCTCTGCCTCCCGAGTGCTGGGATTAAAGGCGTGCGCCACCACCGCCCGGCCATAACGTGTCTTAAGAGACCAAAGATACCACACTCAAGTATACAAATGATCAGATAGCTGACAGACCCTCTGTTGTCAAGCTAATATTTCCGCAGTGGCCTTTCGGTGAAAACAGCACTGAAGTGAGCTGGGTGCCCCTCAGCCGTAAGCACCGTCTGCTTCTCATGCTGCTGTCTATTGGGAAGAGTTCTCAATGGAACAGTAAAAGCATGGGATTCTAGTAGAAAGCCTACTTCTACTGACAGAGTGACTTTATCAGCATGTTAGTCTTACTAATCTAGGCAAACCTTTGCTTGGTCAAATGTTTAAAACACAGCTTTTCAATAAAAATAGAATTTTAATTTAACTACTACCAATAGACTTTTTGTTGGAACCTTTTATTTTTGCCTCCACCTGAATGTCTACTCCTTTGAGGTCCCAAGTGTCCAAGTTTAGGATTTCATTTTTAAGTCCCCCAAGGTAATGAAGAATTCTTGTTCAGCTCTTAGGCTAAGTTCTAGTCAACAGCTTTTGAGAAAAAAAAAAAAAAAAAAAAAAAAAAAAAAACCTATACAAATTCTGCCCCTGAAGAGCTATATTCTCAAATGATAAATGTGGGCATGGCTGAAAACCCAGAACCAGGACCCTGGAGTCAAACTGGTCTGATCCCCCCACCTAAAAGGTTGTAAACCTGTTCATCAGAAAGTGTATGTGGAATGCAGGTAAATGACTATGCACCTTGGTAAAAAGGCTTTTGGGTAAGCCGAAGTATTTGTGATAAAAAGGCAATAGGAATTTCTGTGGGTCCAATCCACTATCAACCTCTATCATAACCACTATCACAGACAAGATTGGAGTCCATGCGCTTCCATAAAGCCTCCTCCGTTGAGTGGCTCAATAGTGACTGCCTAGCCAGGAGAACTAGTTGGATTAGTAGGCAGCTGTGCACCATCTCTTATTTTGTATACCTTTTTCCTCAGTGAGCAGCTCAGTTCTTAACTCCCAGGTGTACCTACAAGACTCTCCTTCACACCATTCCAATCATGTCCTTTCACACAGAACGTTAGCACCAGAATCTCTCACTACAGAGGACTATCCAATCTAAGTCATTAGAAACGAAAGGGCTGTCTGCCTGGTGTATCAGCACAGTTCTTAGATCAGAAGAGACCAGATTCCCATGACACACGGACTGGACATCAACAGCGACAGAGAACAGACACACATCCAACCACAAACAGCAGTCGCATTCCACCTTAGTGCCTAGAAACAAGCTTCTTAAATGTGTTCTTACAGTTAAAGTAAAGGAAACTTCTCTTATAGATGCTAGCTTTTTGTTTTCATTTTCAACTGTAAACATTTATATAGATAATATACAAAGTTCAATGCACAAAACATGACTTTCATAATGATTCTTTCCCTTTTTTTACTCACTTTTAATCTCAGATAACTTTAAATACACAATCTAGCTAATATCAAATACACATTCATGTAACAAGAACCGTATCACTATTCTTCCGTGGATATATCTTGAAATAGGTTGGAAAGGTGAAGGGGTAACAGCAGGGGGACACGTGTTTAATCTTCCTTTGAAGTATTTGGACGTCTGTCTTGCCTTCTTCTGCAAAGCCTTTCTTAGAAAACGTAGGTAGTTGAGAAGGAAACAGTCAAGCCGCAGATCTCTTCTCGGGCATCAGTGCGCTGGCTGCAAGAGGACGTCATCTCAGTGCTAAGCAGCATCTAGAAGCAGGGTACACCACCAAACACTTTACACAGTCTTCCTGGAAACTGACTTTCATGTTGCTTACTTTCTCATGTCGAATATGTTGGTAATACTTGTGGTTACTGTGTAGTCTAAGAAACTTAAAGATTTTAAAGACAATCTTTAGGATACTTATCAATCTAAACAATCATGTGTAGCACACTGTCTCATTTTAGACAAACACTGGCTGATTTTGATGTAACAGACCTAAGTTTTATAGGGCCTGCAACTTGTAGAGTTCATGTGAACTGATTGTCCACAGTTCACATGAACTAACTCAATGCACTGCATCATCCAGGCCTTTTGTGTGGCCTTGGAAGAGCTTGTGCAAAGGAAAGCTTGCAATTTAAGCTTTGTTCACTTGAAAGTAAATTTAGCTTTGACATCATAGGTGTTCAAAATACTTCATTAAGGTTAATTAGTTAACATGATATTTTATCGCCATCACATTTTACAGAGTTAATGAGAGATCAATAAGAAATGTTGTGCTTAAGGTCACATAACAGATGTCTGAGTGAGACTGGGCCGCTAAAGCGTTCAGTTCTCACAAGCAAGGCTACTGTTTACTATATTGTGTATTCTGCTTTACTGGGACCAAAATGGCCAGGTAATCACTTAATGGATCTTGCTTTACAAGACTGACTCTGAAGACAGACATGCATTCTCCTGGAGGACTTGTCACCCTACATTCATATTGCCTCATCCAGTAAAATGCAGGTTAGCTTAAGAACAAATGGAAGCTCCATGGGAAGTGATTTCATCCCACAGATGATGCTACCCCGGCTTTTCTAAGCAGCACACCCCTTCTTTGCCAGCAGTTTTCACGGAATCACCACAGAATGTTTTCACTCAAGTTTTAAGGAGGAGGAATCAGACGTACCCTGTTCAGGCTAAGTGAGTCTCAGTGCTGATGCTCCATCCGAGGCAAATCACCCTCAGAATCCTCTGACAGGGGAGATCCTGATCCCTACAAATTAATAAGTGTTACAGGTGTCCAGTGATTGCAAAACTCCCTCTACCCAAAAATTCTGATTGAGTCTTTTCAGACTCAGGGGCTCAGGACTGAAGATGCTCTTGTGGAAAAGGAGGAAGTAAGAGGACCCAATTCCTATATTTATACACATTTTATTTGTTTGTTTGTTTGTTTGAGACAGAGTTTCTTACAGCCAGGGCTGGCCTCCAGCTTGCTATCTAGCCAAGAATGACCTTGACCTCTTTTTTTTTTTTTTTTTTTGGTTTTTTTCGAGACAGGGTTTCTCTTGTGTAGCTTTGCGCCTTTCCTGGAACTCACTTGGTAGCCCAGGCTGGCCTCGAATTCACAGAGATCCGCCTGCCTCTGCCTCCCGAGTGCTGGGATTAAAGGCGTGCGCCACCACTGCCCGGCGACCTTGACCTCTTGATCCCCCTGCTTCCAATTCCCAAGTGCTGGGATGATAGGTCTGCACTGCCACACCTGGTTTATGTATGTGAAATGTTAGAGAGCTTGGAGAGAGAGCGGTTTAGAGCACTTGTTGGATTCAATGCCCAGCACTCACATAGCAGCTCACAACATCTGTAACTCCAGTCCAGTTTCAGGGTCTCTGTCTCATCTTCTGACTCGGCACACACATGGTACACATATATATGTGCAGACAGACCATTCATACATATAAGATGAAATAAACAGATCTTTAAAAGATACTTTGCAGCCAGCTGTCAGCCGAGCACTAGAGAGGATTTTGAGTTCAAGGCCAGACTGGGCCACTCAGTCCCCAAAAGACTTATGAACAAAGAGGAGATACTTCTGGTCTGCCATGCCCCAGTACAACCAATCTCTCCCACTCATCCCAAAACAAAAGCAAGAATCTGTTGGAACCAAAGCAGCCATTACAACTGTTACACGCAGTAGAGGAAAACATCCTTAAAGCGAATGGCAGAAATTCTCAACCCAGGCACAGAGGCTGCAGGCAAATGACCAGTGCACATGTTAGGACTGAGTGAGGCCAAATCTGAAGTGTGGAGAGCTAACTGTGTATGCAAGCTGGGCTGGTTAAGGTCACACAGTGGGTGATGAAGCGCTTGTAAGCATGAAAAACTGAGTTCGGTCCCAGAATCCATGTAAAAAAGCTGGGCTTTGTAGCATGCGCTTACGGTCTCAGCACTGGCAAGGGTGAGGCACGTGGCCACCTGAGACTTGCTGGCCAGCCACATGGCCACCTGAGACTTGCTGGCCAGCCACGTGGCCACCTGAGACTTGCTGGCCAGCCACAGCAGCCTAATCAGTGAGCTGCAGGTGAGTGAGAGATCATATCTCAGAAGACAAAATGCACAGACCCTGAGATGATAATACAAACACATAAATATAAGGAGGGTGGATCAAGGAGAATAATCAGTATGTTCAAGAAGTCTTGGACACATTCAAGAGGCTAAACCTGAGAACTTACAGGACAGAAGGAGCAGAGGTAAAATTGAATAGAATAGACAAGACTATTTAGTCACATTATTGTGGCACCGTTGGGAGGGGGTGGCTACTGCACAAAAAAAAAGAGAGAGAGGGAGGGGGGAGGGAGGGAGGGAGAGAGGGAGAAAAGAATGAAGAAAGAAAGAAAAAGAAATTATCACAGAAAACTTCCAAATTTACAGAAAGAAGTAGGCTTCTAGACACAAGAGGTATACACAACTCCAAACAGACACAACCAGAAAGGAATCGCTCCATGACACAGTATAGCAAGGGTGTCAAAACACAAGGTAAAGAGATAATCTTAACAGCAACACTAGATGAATGGATAATCAACATTTGATATACATAGAAAACAGAATACTATCTAGCTCTAAAGAAAAATGAAGTTGTAAAATTTGCAAGAAAATGGATGGACTTAGAATGTGGAATATTAAACAAAACCATGAAATCTCAGAAAAAAACCCACCACATTCTCTCTCATATGCAGAATCTAGCCAGCAATATATGTGCACATGTAAGCACACATTCTTGTGAGTATAACATAACACAAAGAAAAGAGAGCAAGAGCCAGCCATGGTGGCACACACCTTTAATCCCAGCACTTGGGAGGCAGAGCCAGGCGGATCTCTGTGAGTTCAAGGCCAGCCTGATCTACAGAGTGAGATCCAGGACAGGCAGCAAAACTACACAGAGAAACCCTGTCCAAAGAGAGAGAGAGAGAGAGAGAGAGAGAGAGAGAGAAGAAAACATATTGGCAGAAGGCTGAGTATAAGGGGATGAGGAAGGACTGAATGCAGGTGATAAACACGAGTTATGAAAGATGATAAAAGGCTAATTATTTTTGTACTTCTAATTCTAGCATGAATCTTTTGGGCTGAGTGGTAGATAAGTGCATAAAATATAGTCAACACGGGAAGTGCCACAGCTTCCATTCTGAATGCTTATTCTAACTGTACAGAAGTTCATTGAGTTGTATAGGTTTTTGATCTGGTTAACTTTGGGATACAATGTTTTCATTTGTTTGCCAGTTGTTTATAATAAAGTTTATTCAAAACAATGTTTAAAGATAGAGGCCCCCATCTCAAAAACTGAAGAATGGATTCAGAAGTGTTACGATAAATATGTGGGTAACAAAGTTCCATGTGTAATGAACTTATAAACCAAAGAGATCATATGAAACCTGCCAAATTCCTAAGGGCAAATCCCCCCACAGCACACTAAGTCTGAGAGAGCCCTGGCCGCGTCTACGGCGGGCGCAGTTCTGTACCTGGTGGAGCGCAATGCTGGAAGCGTGCAGGTCAATGGCGGCCAGAGAGGGAATCCGAGATTCAGAGAGAGATTTGTTCTCTTTCTTTATTAGCCTGGAATTTCGAGCTAGATAAAAAGTAGTCAAAAACATAAAGAATTAGGAACGATTAGTTTTCCACATGTATAAGTACTTATTCACTGCAAGTGAACACACTAGCCTACTTAAGTACATAAACTAATACATTTTTAACCTTGTTAGTTTCTTTAACTTACAATTTAGCAAGATAAACAAAGGCTGGGAGTAGAACACATACCTATGCCTTCTAAAGCTCTCAGTTCCGGAAGATGATTATAGTTTAGTTCAGGCAATCGCACATCTGCTTTGGAGTATTCCTTCCTTTTCTTATTAGCCTGAAGGAGGTACTTTTCACTAGAGACCTAATTATCAGAATGATTAACACACACACATCAGTTTAAGGTGAGCTAGGCTTTCATTCTCTTGTAACTACTATATTCATATACTCAAATGCGTGATTTCAAGGACTGGGATAATAAAACTGTAAGGGCATTACCGACACAGAAAACAGTTTCACCAGCTCCTTTACCAAACTCACCACCAACTACCAAACAGACTGCTCTCTAGTTTCTTCTCTCCCTTTGCCAATCTTCAGTGGAAGTCCCAGCAAGCCACAGGCACGGAAGATGGGCATGACATCCTGGCTCTCTACACCAGCAGGGTCAGTCTTATACCACTGCCTGGGCTTTTCAGCACACAAATGCTGTTCTTTACCTTAATTGTGACCAGCTGGTCTTCATATATATCATCCAGCCCCCACGTTTACCGTCTCAATATAATCTTGTTACTCAGCTTTGGAGTAACTCTCCAGCGGCTCTAACAGACTAGCCATTCTGTAATTGATGGAATGGATCAGTGAGGAGAACAAAAGCACACATCACTGAGCTGGAAGTTTACTTTCCACTGCAAAGACAATATATTTCTACAACACAGGGGGCACCAGGTACCTACAGTGTAAGGAAATTAGGTAAGGAGAGGGTCCAGACAGTGATAGAGGACTAGATGCCATATTAAAATGACTTCAATAATAAACAAGGCCTCAGAATACCATTTCTCGTGGACTAGAGGATTATCTAGGGGAAGAACGTTCTAAAGAAGGAGAAATAATAAGTGTAAAAGCCCAAAGGCAGGGGTGTATCTGGCCATCACATCAAAGCAGAAAGGAAATCTACAGCGGAACAGATCAAGGCACATATAGACAGAGATGGGACACAGGATTAGGGAAGTGACTCATGCAAGGACTTATTATACCCAAAAGGACTCTGACCTTTACACAGAGAACAGAGGCCAACTGAGAGTTTTCATCAGAACAAAAGCTGAACTACTTGGCATGGTCTTGGACCAGCATTCTGGAGGCTTTGCTGAGAGCATGATGCTCCTTCCCATGCTACCTCTGAACCACATACATAATTCTCACATTAAAATCTGCCATCATGGTTGCTTGGTTGGTTGGTTGGTTGGTTGGTTGGTTTGGTTTGGTTTTTCAAAACAGGCTTTCTTTGTGTAGCCCTGGCTGTCCTGGAACTAGCTCTGCAGACCAGGGTGGCCTCGAACTCACAGATCCGCCTGCCTCTGCAAGTGCAGGGATTAAAGGTGTGCGCCACCACCACCCGACCTGCCATCATGTTTTTACCTTGATGATCTACTAGACCCTGAACTCCACAAAGATTGAATCAATTCAGTACTAGTATCTTATATACAACAGAACTCTCAAAAATGTTTCTGAAGTGATTACACAAAATACTTTCACTAAAAATCTAGTAAGATAATAAGACAAAGTATCTTCTTTTTGCTCTTTAAAAAGAACTCAACTGCAAGCATTAGGTTAAAAAAAATTTATTTATGTTGCCGAAAAGAAATGAGATGGCATCTTAAGAGAATCTTTCATTCAGACTTAGAAAATTTATTTAAACATTCAGAATTTCAAATTATGGCTATGACAAGTTAGGATGGTATTGTATGTTCAGATTTTACTCTATGTCTCCAAATAAAACTCTTAATTCTTCACTCTCATGTTTAAGACCAATGCAGGTCTAGAAGTGATGAGTGGTTGCTCTTTTGCTGCTGAGAACTGTTACTTACGGATGTGGTCACATTCATATTATAAATTCCTGATGGAGAAGGTTGATTTGGTTTAACAAATGGATTACAGTATTTCTTAGTTTTCTCATCCACTCTGTAACAAAGGTTTTAAGTTAGAATTATCAATAATTATTTTTTTCAAACACAAAATCAATGACATCATGCTAAAAGATACTCAGAACTTAGTATTTATCTGCAAGCACACAACACACAGGAATCTGGTGAGCCACCCGACCTCTTATGACACCACTCGGGCTTCCCACAGCTGCCCCTTTCAGGAAAATGCCCAAAGGAGTGTCTGTGTGCCACAAAATGCTCACCACCAGTCCATGCAGCAGCAGGGACTCAAAACTAATTAGTCTTCTCATTAATGACAGCCTCTCATGTTATTAACCAGCTGTAGATTCTCTTTATCACGAACAACAGTAAAACCTGACTGTCTTAGGGCTCAGGTGAACTCTCCTTTTTTAGCAAATTCTAACAATTTTTGTCACAAGGTCATCATATTTAAGCTGTTTTAGAAGCAGAAATTACATCGAGAATTCTGACAGTAAAACAATGTGAACAAATTAACAAGCATTTTTTTTGTTTCATTTTCCATTCATACCTGTAACTCTGAACTCCAGGAATCGTCCCCATTCCAGCACTAATACCAGGAGCCACTGCAGAAAGATTGTGTGTGAGCGGAGGAATCGCCATGCCTGGATTTCTTGGGTGATCAATGTTGACATTGCTGCAGTCTCTGAGGCTTGTGGAAGGCAAGCCTTTGATGTGGCTTGTCCCGTTGTCATGGACACAGCTGGCATTTGAAGCTCTGCTTCCTTTTTCAGCTTTCTCACCATCAATTTTTGACCCTTTTATTTTAAGCACTTTAGAATCCTTAATTTTGGGATCAGCATTTGTATCCTGACCATTAATAAAGATATTAAAAAGTTAATGATCTGACAAGAAACTTCACATCCTTATTCTACCTATGGAATTAAAATTAAATCAAGATTCTTATTCAAACAGTTATAGTGAAAATACAAGAAGAATGTATGTGATGCATACCAACTTAATAGATGATAAATAGGTAGGTAGAGAGAGAGATGATGGATAGATGGTTGATAGAGGATGGCTAGATAGATCGATGGTAGACAGACAGACAGACAGGTCTGTGGGTATACATTTCAGTAGGGAGGAAAACATGGGAGAGGAACAGAGATTTCTGCTCTTGCTCTTACATATTCGGAGTCAGCAAACAGAAAATTAAAAACTCTTCTTTTGTTTCACTTGATAGTAGTAGAAATGCTGTCAAGAACAGACCCTGAGTGACTTAGCAGGAAAAGTAAACTTCTGTTTTTTTGTGTTTCAATACAAGGTTTCTCTGTACTGGACCTGGCTTTGTAAACCAGGCTGGCCCCAAACTCACAAAAATCCACCTGCCTCTGCCTCTCAAGTGCTGGGATTAAAAGCACAAGCCACCACCGCCCAGTCTGAAAAGTAAAGTTTTAACTAAGTGTCATAATCACGAATTTAAAATGTTATAAAAATTCTGAAAGTAATATTTTCACTTTCTATTATTAAGGAAGGAAAGTAGATGGAGTTGGTGGTGTCTGTCCCTGGGTGTGTACAGGTGTGCTCCCCAGTGTTGTATGTACACAGACGAGGTGCTCAGTGTTCTCGGACACATGTGTAGAACTGAAATCCTCTGAAGAAGCTGCGTCCACACTAGAGATTTTGCAGACTGGTTTTGGATGAGAAACTGTGACTGTGGAGAGACAGACGTAGGTCTAAAGACAAAGTTACCTTGGATTATCTTAGTCCCTTTAATAGCCACTTAAACTCTGTATCTGACCCAGCTTCCTCCAGACTACCAGGTGAACTCTTGGATTGTATTCTAAGCATAAAGGACCTCTAGCCCTACCAATCCAAAAGCTAAAGGCTGTAAGATAACATCTGAAAAGCATAGAAAGACCTTGTGCTCTGCTGTAGCTCACCTACTCTGTGGCTGTGACGTTCTTACAGCAAAACATGTCAGTCAGGGGAATTAAAATCCATATTCCGGGGCTGGAGAAATGGCTCAGCGGTTAAGAATACTGGCTGCTCTTCTAGAGGACCCGGGTTCAATTCCCAGCACCCACATGGCACCTCACAACTCTCTGTAACTCCAGTTCTAGGGAATCTGACACTCTCACACCAATGCACATAAAATAAAGTTAAATAAATTAAAAAAAAAAAATCCATGTTCCTGGGGCACGGTTACTCATCCATGGCCCAGAACATGCCGTTTCCTTGTGTCCTACAAGTCACTGTTTTTTGTAAGGTGGCTTTCTAAGCAACGTTATTGCACTTTCTAGTACCCGCTGAGCATTTAAAATACGATCTACTAAGGTGTTTTCTTTTTTTTTTAAGGTGGTGTCTATAGGAAAGAAATTATCTTCTTGTTTGTTTGGCTTCTTGTACCCAGGTTGAAAGTTAACAATTTCTCCAGTATTTTAAAACTTTAAAATCTTCATTGCTAGACTGGAGAGCTGGCTCAACAGGAAAGAGCACTTGTTGCTCTATAGAAGACAAGGTTGGATTCCCAGCACCCCCGTGGTGGCTGAAACCATTTGAAATTCCAGTTCTAGAGGATCCAATGCCCTCTTCTGACCTTAACAGGTACCAAGCCTGAATGTGGTTCACACATACATAGACTAAATACTCACACATAAAATAAAATGAATAAATCTAATTTTTTATAAAATTAAATCTTCATTATTTTCCTCCATACATTGAAACCTTAAAGCAGAATATTTACCTGTACCACAAGTGTCTTTCTTTCTTCACCTAAGGCATCATCTTTTTCTTTCTTTCTGTTTTGAGATTTTTTTGGTAAAGAATTATTCCTGGCATCTTTCTCTATTTTCAACTGCAATTCTTGAGAAAACCTATATAAAAGTACATGTCTCAATTAAAACAAAATTATACAAAAAAGACAAACCTAGAAAAAAATCAAGATAATCATTTAAGACTCAGTATTAAACTAATTCATTTTACTTTATTTATAATGAGAAAAATCACATTCCATATGAACAGTTCCTAAAAGCTTTGGAGCGTGGGAGAGACTTAGCGTGAGAATGGCTGAGCCGCCCTGTAAACACTGGTCCTGATGGGGTAAAATGGGAGTGGATGGGGCTGGTGGTATCCCACCAAGACTGAGACACCCTCACCAAACCATGCCAGCAGTGATTGTGCTCCTCCCGGCCAGAGTCAGGGTGTGCGTGGGGGTGGGGGAGTCCCATCTCTCTTCAGACTCTGGGTGGTAAGAAGAGAAGCTCCGTGGTCTGTAGTGGCCGTCTTAGGAGACGCACTTGGACGAACGGCTGTAAGTCAAGTGCAAGTCAAGCCACGCAAGTTTTTCATGAAATACTGGCACTTGAAAGACAAACTGAAAAGCCATGCTTATTCAGAGGGGTGTGTAGCAGACACTCCGCTTTGAAAATGAACAAGGTGGGCTAATCATTGCAAGGAAAGCAACGGATAATATTCCTGTAAACAATGAAATTCAAACTTTCATGCAAAAATTACAATTCTATTAACTTGGGATCTTAGAGATCCTCCCATAGTTCAAAAGTTTTCTGATAAAATGGAGTATAATTTTCGATATTATATAATGACATACCAACATTTTTAAGGTTCACATAATTCAACATTACCAATGTGCTTCAAATGATTAAAGTATGTCATAAAAGCAATCACAGATAAAATATCAATTCAGAAGATCAGACAAAAATGGATTGTAATGCAACAGAGAAAGAAAAGTTCACTGATGTGGATTAAATTTCACAATGCAACCAGTCTTTTAGAAACTGCCTCAGAGGACCGGAGAGACGGCCCGCAGTCAAAGCAGTTAGGCGCTTGCTGCTTTTCTGGAACCCACACTCCTTCCCAGCACCCACATGGGGGGGGGGGGCAGCTAACGACTCACTGCCTATAACCTCAGCTCCATGGCATCCAACACAATCTTCCAGCCTCTATGGGCACACACATGTGACAGACAAAGACACACACACACACACACACACACACACACAGACACACACACATAAACATAAAGTAAATTTCAAATAAAGGAACTACTACAGCTGAGCTGGGTATGGAGTCAGACACCTGTAAATTCCAGGAGCAATTTACTTAGGAGGCCAAGGCAGGAGAATACTGAGACTTTAGGGCTAGTCTGGGCTACATAGTGAGTTTCAGATCAGCCAGAAGTAAAGTGTAAGACCCTGCCTTGAATAATTAAAAAGAGAAGAAGAGGAGGAGGAGGAGGAGGAGGAGGAGGAGAAAAGGAAACAAGGAAACTAAGGAGGAAAGGGGAAGAAAAGAAAGAAAGAAGAACCTACCAATGTCAGTTTTTGGTGTAATATTAAAGTGTGACACAGAATCAAAGAATACTAAGTTACCTCAAAAGACTATTAAAATACTCTTCCACTTTTCTAGATATACATTTGTTTCTTTCAACTAAAATAACATATCACAGTATTCACAAATGAAAGAATCCAGATATCTTGTACTAAGCCAGATTTTTAAAGAGATTTGCAAAATGATAAAGCTTAAACTCAGCAGTTAAGAATGCATACTAAACCGGGCAGTGGTGGTCCTCTAATCCCAGCACTCAGGAGGCAGAGACAGGTGGATGTCTGTGAGTTTGAGGCCAGCCTGAACTACAGAGCTAGTTCCAGGACAGCTAGAGCTGTTACACAGAGAAACCCTGTCTCGAAAACCAACAACAACAACAACAAAAAGAATTCATACTCTTCTTGCAGAGGACCTGAGTTTGGTTCCCAGAACCCATGTCAGAAACCATGCCTGTAACTCCAGTTCCAGGGATCTGCTGCCCTCTTCTGGCCCCCAAGAGTACCTTCTTCATTCATGCGCACATACACAAATTCAGGTGCACATGCAAACACATAATTAAATATATATTTATGCTATCTATATTTGTGCTGCACACAGATATACAGCACTGTCACAGCCACCCCTCTCCTGTTTCCTGTTCAGTCAGCAAAGCTAATGCTAACATCTGGAGCAGCATGGGAGCCATGCCAGCAGCATTGACATCTACAAGCCTGGCACCTGAAGGACTCAGCACATCAGCACATTGGCAGGATTGGCAGCATCACCGGACCTGCTGTGGCAAGAGTCTGGCAGCAACAGGAGATGGTAACTGCACAGATGCAGCAACATGGGAATGAGTGACCTGAATGGTTGATGTCATCACAGAAGACAGAAAAAGAAACGCCAAAAGAGACTGTTTCGTGAAAACCAGCAGCTCCAGTTTAATAAATACAGGAAGCCACCCCTAGGGATTACATTACTGCTAAGGGGGAATGGAGTAGGACACAGGCAGCTGACATCCTGCAAAGGTGATGGTAACAAATAAGACACTGTGCCTTTCCTCTGACTGGTTACTACAGCCCACAGAGCACAGGCCGGCACTATGGTACTATACCTCTCGGCAAATCCATCCATTTGAAAGAAATCATGGTGGAGAAGGTCAGCACAGAAGGGCCTTTTGTCTGGGTCAATATGCAAGCATTTCTGAAAAATCAAGAACACGTACAAGTCGTCTTCAAGAACACTTGTCTACATTTAGATTTCTTCTTTCTAGCCAATGAATAGAATAAAGCACTAATCACAGTAGTGACCATCAGTGGTTCTTATGTCTCAGAGACCCTGCATTTAGTGTCTGTAGCTGTAAACAAGTGCACAAATTCCTAAGAGCAGTCTTTCCAAGGAACAGATTTAAAGTCATCTGAGGAAACTGTTGACCTAAAAGATCAAGTAGGGAAGGGGGTTAGGAGGCAGAGAGGGAGGAAGGGAAAGAGAGAAAGACAGAGAGAGGCACATACATGAACCAAGTCCCCACACTATACGAATTTCCTATCACAAAGAAGGAAAAGCACAATTACCTTTGCTAAATTTATCACAACTTCAGGGAGCTTGGGATAGCGGCTCTCGAGGGGCTCTGTTTCTGTGTCTTTGATCTCAGGCAGTCTTACTCCAGCAAACACAGGGTTTTTATAAAACAGCTCCTGGTGTCTTGGAATTAAATTCCCTAGGGAAAAACCCAGCATCCATCTTCGTCAGTATAGTCGACAGAAATGGTGAAAGGAGGGCGGTGTAGGGGAACAGCTCGTGGACAGCGGGGCTCTCTCAGCTGTGAGGTCACCCTGAGACAGGCCTGTTCCTGCAAAGGCACTTGGGAGTCTTTACAGTGGTCTGAACACGAGACAGCTCAAGAAAATGAACACTGCTTTCGTAACATATTCTTCCAGAAAATTTATCTATTTTTATGTCATGTGCATTGGTGATTTGCCTGCATGTATGTCTGAGTGAGGATGTCAGATCCCCTGGAACTGGAGTTACAGACAGTTGTGAGCTGCCATGTGGGTGCTGGGAATTGAACCCAGGTCCTCTGGAAGAGCTGCCAGTGCTCTTAAGCTGGGCCACCTCTCCAGGCCCTCATCTAGAAGCAGAAGACTGTGAATACCCGGGAAGGACAGGCAGAGGGTCATTTTGTGCAGCTCTGGATGAGGCACTGCTGCTTCCGTCCAGCAGTACAATGTGTCCTGTGCCCGAAACAGGGAAGACAGTCACACTATCCAACTTAGGTAATCAGTTCCTCCCTAAGAGAAGTCCATGTTCATTCAACAGACTGTGTACCTCTGTCGAAATTCAAGTTTCAGCATTTCAACCTTTTTCTCAACTTTGATATCTATTATATCATGAGCTCTATCATTGAAAAAGTTAAATTTTATAAACTTTTTATTATACTAATATACTGTAAATACTGTGTAAATACAACATTGAGGAAATAGTGAAAAGAATAATGTACATATTCAGTACAGATGCAACCCCTCTATTCTCCCTCGCTCCTCCAGTGATACAGCAGTAATATGAAAGTTCTACTGTAAGAAATGATGTAATACTTAATAAACTCCTAATCTCAGAACTTAAAACCAAATAATTAAATTACCCCAAGTATCTTCCAATTATTTCCATTTTAAAATCTAGAATTTGAATATGAATTTTATATTCCAACAAATGTAAGGTTCAGAGTCTAGCTTTGGACTTTCATCCAAAACACTAAGAATGAAAGACAAAATCTGGGGAAGCTAGATATGGTGATGCACATCTGTAGTCACAGGCATGGTGATGCACATCTGTAGTCACAGGCATGGTGATACACATCTGTAGTCATAAGCATGGTGATACACATCTGTAGTCATAGCCTTGGGAGACTGAGGCCATAAAGACTGAGAGGCTTAGGCAGAAGGATGGAGAGTTTGGGGCCACCCTGGGCTACACAGTGAGACCCTTGTCTCAGAAAATAGAAGACAAAAATAAAATTTAAATGCAAGGCAACATTAAGCTATCTCATAAGTTTTTGTGTCTCTCATCTTATCCTAGAGATGAAGACAAGGATGAAGAGGATAGCTGGATTTCACAAATGCTCACTGACTCAATCGATAAAAAGTGATGGTTACTTCTTCTCTGTCGAGGGAGGCTGAAGGTGAGTGTGATTCAGAACCAGGTTTGGGATAGTAACGTTTCTGAGTTATTCTGAATTCTCACTGCACTGCCTTGTCAGGCTCTGGATAGTAACATTTCTGAGTTATTCTGAATTCTCACTACATTGCCTTTTTGTAATTTTTGCAGCATTTTAAAATCAGCAGTGACTTTGAGCAACATCAAGGTAGTTGGTTGTATGCTAATATATTCTTTGTTAAGATCATTTTTAAATTTTCCTGCCTGTTAGATTTGTGAGTCTACTTATCTGCAGCAGCCACTTCCTTTTCTTACACTGATCAGCCTTGCTAGAGACTCAGAGTGTCTGTGCACTTACATGCACATCCGCACGCTCATACATGCATTTGTGTGTTTATCTGTACTCATGTATGTCTCTGTGTGTATGTGTTCAGTATATGTGTGTGTGCATATGTGTGTTTCCTATTTGTTTCACCTAACATATCATCTTTAATATATGCACACTTTAAATAACAATAAAAACACATACAGGGAAAAAACTGTAAAATTTAAGTCACAGAAGTATACTCTTACCTAAACATGTCATAATATGATGTAGCTGATCAATATCAGATTCTCCCGGAAATAGCGGTTGCCCCATGAGCATTTCAATGACCAGACAACCAATGGCCCAGACATCCACAGCCCTGGAAAAAAGGCGAGGTGATGTAAGACGTGGTATTCTGATGCCTTCCTGTGCCTGCAGCTTCTTGACACTTCACCTGGTTCGTATTCTTGGCACTGAGAGGCACAGCAGTAAATCTTAACACTTAAGAGTTATTCCTCTGTAAGAATTCTAACCCTCTATTTTAATAAGTGAGATATCCAGAAACTTCAACCATCTGACATTAAAGGAGAAAATAAGACTCTCTGGCCACCACTGAGAACCTATTCACCCTCCATTTCTACATCACTCACTCTAACAAGGTTATCGAGTGTAGTCTTTAGTACACTAAAAAATAAATAAAAACTTCTCTAATCAATAATAACGTGTCTTTACAAATGATAACTATTTTTAACTTTTAATTAAATTATGTGTATGGGAGGGGGGGTGTAAACATAAGTGCAGGTGCCCAAGGAGGCTGGAGGCATCAGAGCCTTTGGAGTTGGGGTTGCAGGCAGTTGTGAGCTGCCCAGTGTGGGTGCTGGGAACTCAGGTGCCCTCTGTACTCTCTTAACCTTTGGGCCATCTCTGCAGACACTAACAAATATACGTCTTTCTGACCATTAAAATTACTCAGCTTTCCCTTTAAAGTAAGTATATCTACCCCAAGTTGTATCACAAGTTTTTTTTTCTGATATCCTGCAGAATAAAACCAGGATCTCATTGCAGCAGGCAAGGACTCCATCACTGAGCCACCCAGCCCTCAAAGGAATTTTTTAAAAAGAATTTCCAGAGAGAAAGCACTCAGGATTGTTACAAACCACTCACTAAACGCTGAACCCAGGCCTCCCTTTCAGTGCTAAGCGGATCATTCATTACAAACACATCCCACTTTGCAAAAGGCAGGCTCTGCAGCCTCTTCCTGACTCTTACTTGCCATACTTGACGTCACCAACCAACAGTTCCGGAGCTCGGTACCATCGGGTGGCCACGTAGTCAGTGTACACCTCCCCAGGAGCTGCCAACGTCCGTGCGAATCCAAAGTCACATAATTTTACAACACCAGACTGAGAGACCAATATATTCTCGGGCTTTATATCTCTGTGTATGATCTACGGCAAAAAAAAAACCCACAGAACATAAAATATGTTAAATAAATTAATTTTAGGGAATGCCTGCCATGAGCAGGGCACCACTGCCTCTTCCTATAAGAGTGCAACACACAGAAAGTTATTCCAGGGCTTAAAGCCCTGGGACCTAGTGGGACAAAAGAGAACATCTATGTTTCAAGTGTTAGTTAAACTAGCAAAGACATTAAGGAAAATATGGATCGTTAACCAACAACTTTCAGTCAATTACTACTGTCAAGACCAAGAAATAAACCTGTTGTTGAAGATTGGGATAGTCAAAGAAGTTTGTTATGGAAGAGATAAGCTTTATGATAGCTTTTTAACACAGTACTATGTTAGCAAACACTTGACCAGGCATGTGTCGGGCACTACATGAAGTTTTACATAATTTTACCACACAATAACCCTGAAACAGGTGCTAGGATAGTTTCTGCTTAAGAGGGGCTGGGAATGGGCAGTCGAGGTGTGGACGTTTGAGGAGAAGGTGGGGTCTGGAAACATAACCTAGGAGAATTTGAGTGTGGAGTAGGAAAAACCGGTGTGACTGTCAGGAAATGCTAATACTTTGATGTAACTCATCACAAATTAGAGTGAGGTCGGTTCTCTCATCAAAAATGCACATTTCTCTTTCACAACTGGTTTGTCATCAGAACACCACTAATTCCAAGACAAAATGGGAAAGGAAAAGACTCATAGCAACATCGGCATCACTGGACACTGATGGAAGCTTTGGATGAATCCTGCCACCAACTCGTCCAACTGACAAGTCTTTGCCCCTCCAGGATGCCTATCAACTCGGTGGTGGTGTTACTGCCTCTGTGGGCCAAGTGAAGACTGGTGTCCTCAACCTGGCAGGGCGGCTCCCTCTGCTCCAGTCAATGTCACAGCAGAAGCACTGTCTGCCGAATGCACCACGGAGCTCTGAGTGCAGCTCTTCCGGGAACAGTGAGGGCTTCAATGTTAACAGTGTGTTTGTCAACAGACTCGGCAACGGTGCTGGTGACAGCAAACGTGACCCGCCGGTGGGAACAGCTGGCTTCACTGCGCAGGCGCTTATCCCGGACGACGGGGCCAGGTCAGCACTGTGCCCCCCTGTCCTGCACTGTCACACAGCTCACACAGCTTGTGAGCTTGCACGGCTTCACGAAAAGAGTGCTCACCGTGCTGGTAGGAAGCTGGAAGATGGCCCCAAATTCTAGAGATGCCTAAGGAGAGGAGCAGGTTTTACGGACCATTTTGTGTTTGTGTGTGTGTGTGTTGAGTGTGCACACATATGACAGTTTTAAGTTATTAGTTTTCAAAATCAGTACTTTTTAAGGGAAACAACTTGACCAGAAATCTGTCGCGGAATTTTGAGACCCATGAAAACAAGTTTAATGAGAAAAAAATTTTGCATGGATACAGACATGTACACACACAATAACTGGTGTGCAAAAGTACACTGATGTCTGTCACTTACTTTAAAATGTGTGTTAGAGAGTAATAAATTAACATGAACAAAGATTATAAAATTAGTGCACGGACTATAAATAGCTATTAAGTAACTAGAACAAACTATGAAATGCATAATATAGCTAGAAAGAATAGGGTATCTATTGTGTACCTTTTCAGCTTTTCAGTAGGGCCTATGATTTTTTTGGAAATACGATTTTTTAGAAAAATTTCAATATCAGAGTAATACAGTTCATTTCAATTGTGTTACTGGTTCAAACTCAAAGCAAATATCTCATTAAACTAAGTCACTAGTATCTAGATACTGAAGATTGGCAAAATAGGCATCATACCCAATACTTACATTGTGACTATGGCAAAATCCAATTCCATTAATAATCTGAAACAAATACTTTTGAACTAATTGATAGTCTAGTCCATTTGGAAATAGTTTCAAGTCATCAAGAACCGTGTGGTCAACAAATTCAAAGACGAGGTACCAACGTTTTTTTTTCTTACATACTTCCAACAGATTCACCAAATTTTCATGCCTCAGTTGCTGTTATAAAAAATGCAAAATAACTTTAGAGGGTGAAGTTATGAGCAATTAGCTACTATTTAAAAGATACCAGTGTAAGAAAAGTATATAAATAAAATGCATAAACAGTGCATACTGTAAAAGTGTGTTCAAGTTCTAAAATAACAGTCAAAGAGCATATTGTTCCTTCTCAGAGAACACAACAAAGCCAATAAGGAACAGAAACATTAAAAAGCATCCCTAGAACTGAATGCACCAAAGACTAGCAATGGAAGAGAGACAGAGTAACTATCACACAGAGAAACTGCTGGAAAGAATCTATCAAACAAAATAAAAGATGTCATTAGGAAAAAATCAGAAATTATATATATATAATTTTTTTTCTGAGACAGGGTTTCTCTGTGTAGCTTTGCGCCTTTCCTGGAACTCACTTTGGAGACCAGGTTGGCCTCCAACTCACAGAGATCTGCCTGCCTCTGCCTCCCAAGTGCTGGGATTAAAGGCGTGTGCCACCACCGCCCGGCCAGAAATTACAAATTTAAAGAAATGAATTCAATTCTATACTCAGCCCTATGATACAAAGAAATGATTATGAACCATGGTGGATTTCTGAGACCCTCACAAAATCCCGTCCTCTCACCTAAATGAACCTCTTATTATTAGATGCTCCAAAAGTACCATATTATCCAAAATTAAAACCATTCAAAGGGATGAGGGCACAGCTCATTAACAGGTAACTTGCCTCATAGAAGGAGGTCCTGAGTTCATCTCTAACATGAAGGAAGAAGGAAGGGGCAGGAACTATTCCAAGATCTGTTCAACAATGCCATATGGAAAGAGTAAGATAAATGGCAGACTGACACTCGTCAAATAAATAAAAAAGTGTTGCCAGCTTTAAAAGGAAAAAAAATCACTAGAATATGTGACCCAGTAATATGACAGCCATTCAAATTGTATTTAAGTTTAAAAAAAAAAAAAAAAGAGGACATTTAAAAATGAGCAACTTATCAATTTCACATAGGAAAAAATCTTATACAAATATGGGCATCATAGCTATGAAACAGAAAATATACATTTTATTTTATTTTTATTTTTTGAAACAGTGTCTCTATTACATAGGTGTGGCTATCCTGGGACTCAATACACAGACCAGGCTGGCCTAAAACTCAGAGAGAGCCATCTGCCTCTGGAGTGATGGATTAAAGGCATGCACCACACACCTGGTTATAAATCTTTATTTTTAAAAGTGCAATAAGACAGATAGCTAGGGCTGGAGAGATGGCTCAGCGGTTAAGAGCACTGGCTGCTCTTCCAGAGGTCCTGAGTTCAATTCCCAGCAACCACATGGTGGCTCCCAACCATCTGTAATGAGATCTGGCGCCCTCTTCTGGCATGCAGGCAGAACATGGTATACATAATAAGTAAATTTTTTTTTAAAAAAAAATCTTAAAAAAAAAAAAAAGACAGCTAACTTTTCATGGGAACATAGGGACAGCAGGGTAGAATTAAAATTTGAACGTGATGTAATTAACTCAAAAGAATTCTGTTTTCTGTGGATATAGAAAATGAACAGTATTTCTTGCTAACATATCTGCGGTTAAGGAAAATAAAGAATTTAGTTCTTTGCTTTCTTTCTTTTTTTTTTAGGCAGAGCCTTTATCCTCTTGAATCAGCCTCCCATGTACTGGGATTATAAACGTGAGCCACCATGATTGGCTCAAGAATTGATTTTAGAGCAAGTTAAACGATCCAGGAAAGAGGCTGAGAAACAGAGGGAACATGGGAGAGCAATGCAAAAGATAAATCTTAAATATATCCCAATAATTGCCAACTATGAATATCTAACAGCATAGAGAATTAAAATACATACAGGTATTATACACATATCTCTTGTAAAGGAGAAGGGATGAAAAGAAGGAAGGAAGTATTGTAACAGGCCCCAGACCTTAGCAGCTCCAACACCTTAGCACACTGACTCCATGATGGAAGTACCACTTGGGCTGTAAAACTCAGCATGTAGACAGCACCACCTGCCAAAACCTAAAAGTCCTAATCCATCCAAGTCCACAGTTCTGGGGAAGTCTCTGAATGTACTAACCTTGTTTGTTGGCTTCTTGTTAGTTGAAGTATGTCAACCCAGGACATGGTTTTTGTGCTTAAAAGCTCACCCTGAGAAAGGCTTGGGGTTACAGTGGAATCCTGAACACCCAATAGAGTTGACGGCTGGCTAATAAAGTCTTTCTATAGGTTTCAAGCCATGTCCAAACAGTCTTCTCTGGTGGCCACCCCACAAGAATCTAATCTAAGAACCTTCATTGCAAAAGCAGCCATTTGGGGAATTAGTGAGTTAAGGTTGTACAGCATTTCATATAATTGCTAAAAGACTGGCAAAAGAATAAAGCATAAAAGAACTGAAGAAACAGTGTGAGAGGCAACAGGAAGCTACCAAAGAGAAATCTAAATATATGAGTAACAGTACTAGGTGTGTGTCCTGTGGCGAGTGATTTGTGACAGCCACGCATTTGGTTTGGAATGAGTGAGCCTATCAGGTATATATAGCAAGCAAAAATAAAAGAACAAATCATCAGCCAGCAGACAGACACAAACAACGGACAGCAAAATATCTTCAAATCAGGCGCCTACAACATCAGCAGAAACTGGGGAACCTAACGAGGGCAGCCAGCTGGAGTTCCCAACTGAGAACATTGTTTTGCGTCTATATGTGGGTTATATTTCATTGCTTAAAAAGTGTTTTAAAAATACTGTAACGTGGTAACTCAATAACTGAGATTAATGACCTATTGAGGAGAGGATCTGTGAATTAAATGAGAAATAGTAACAATCATTGCCAAAGAGTGCACAGGTAGGCAAAGGCATGATGTGGAGTGTGCAAGTCGGGGAGTCAGTAAAGAAAAGTTAAATGCACTAATTGGAGCCCAAAACACTAGAAAAGGAACGGACTGGAATGATAAATAAATACTAAGAATTTTCTGAGCAGGTTAAATTAAAAGGTATCCTAGAAACATCATAGTAGGGGCTGGAGATATGGCTCAGCAGTTAAGAGCACTGGCTGCTCTTCAGAGGTCCTGAGTTCAATTCCCAGCAACCACATGGTGGCTCACAACCATCTACAGTGGGATCAGATGCCCTCTTCTGGCATAAGGGTGTACATGCAGATAGAGTACTCTCACACATAAACTAAATAAATAAATCTTTAAAAAAGAAAGAAAGAAAGAAAGAAAGAAAGAAAGAAAGAAAGAAAGAAAGAAAGAAAGAAAGAAAGAAAGAAAGAAAGAAAGAAAGAAAAGAAACATTATAGTAAAACTACCCAAAAGGGGAGGGGGGGCTTGAGATAGCTCAGGTAAGAGCACTGGCTGTTCTTACAGAGGCTCTGGGTTCAATTCCCAGCATCCACAACCATCTGTAACTCTAGTTCCAGGGGATCCAATCTTTCTTCTGGCTTCTGCTGGCAACACACACATGGTACAAACATACACGAAGGCAAAACACCCATACATATAAAATAAAAATAAATCTTAAAAAACAAAACAAAACAAACAAACAAAAACAAAAAACAAAAAAAAACCCACACTGGTGGATCTATTTGAGTTGAGGCCAGCCTGAGCTAAACCCTGTCTCGAAAAGCAAAAAAAAAAAAAAAAAAAAAAAAGAAGGAAAACATCACTTGATCCTGAGCAGGTTCGGGATAAACCTGAACTGCTTTGTTTTCTCAGCAGGGGAGGGAGGCAGACGCAAGCAGAGAAGGATCAGGGAGCTTGCTGGGGTGATATTCTCATGAAATTATTTGTTATTTGTGTGGCATGTGCGTATGTACATATGTGTGAGCGTGTGTGTACAGGAGTCAGTTCCCTCCTTCCACCATGTGGGGCGGGGGTTGAACTCAGGGTCTCAGGCTTGGCAGCAAGCACCTTTACCAGCTAAGCCATCTCACCCATTCTAGATGGTCTTGGTTTTGATGAGACAGGGTCTCACTATACAGCTCTGGCTGTAGACCAGGCTGACCTCTAACTCAGAGATCCACCTGATTCTGCCTCCAGAGTGCTGGTATTACAGGCATGAGACACTATACCTGGCCCTTATTTAGATTTTGAAATTTCATTTTGATATATTCTTATATATTGTCATATATGTAAGTGCTTTTTAATGATTATATTTCAACAAAAATTGAGAGAAAAAACACCCAGACATTGTACTGGCAAGATGGCCAAATTCCTAATAAAACCTCTGGGCACTGAGTTTCTAATGAGTTTTCTATGTAGGCATTATTTCATGTGTTCATTAGCATATCCTTTGTGACTCCACAGGGAGAGACTCTTGGAAGCTTGCCGTCCTCTGTTTCCTCTGAATCTCAGCCCTTATTGCCTTTCCCAGTGCTGGCTTGTACTATACTCATTCTAACAGCGTTAGACATGCATTTGGTTTGGAACTACTCTATGCTGAGGAATGAGTCCTGCTCTTGATGGTCTGTGGGGCTACCAGCACAGGGAATAACTAGATGACTGACAGACACATACAGAGAAAAGAAATACTTTAAGGATCATTTATACCTACTATATAAGTGGATAATTATCCTTTGAATTTTGGGGGTTGTTATTGCTGGAGACAAGGGTTTCTCTATGTAGCCTTGGCTGACCTAGAACTTGTTATGTACATCAGGCTGGATAATAGAGTATTTTCTCTAAATTTGCCAAATACAAATGGACTGGATATTGTAACTGTAATTCTTATTTGATAACTGTTTTTCGTTGTATATAGTTTTACTATGCTAAAGTTAAAACCTTCCTTTCTAATTAGACAAAAAAGAGGAAATGTTGTGGAACAATCTTTTTGTACACTGTGAATATGTGTTGCTCTCATTGGTTTAATAAAGGGCTAAATGGCCAATAGCTAGGTAGTTAGAGGCTAGATGGGACTTGTGGACAAAAAGACAGCCGAGGATGAGGTCTCAAGAGAAAAGAGAAGAAGATGAGCATGCTTTACTGAGATAAGGTACTGCCACATGATAGAGCACAGATAAGAAATATGGGCTAATTTAAGTTTTAAGAGCTAGTTAGTAACAAAGCTAAGCCATCAGCCAAGCATTTATAAGTCTCCTTGTCATTTATTAGGGAGCCAGAGGTCCCCAAAAAAAAAACCCACTTACAATTGTTGTTGCCTCTTTTGAGAGAGGGTCTCTATATAGCCCTGGCTGTTCTGGAACTAGCTATGTAGACCAGGCTGACTTCCAGCTTGCAGAGACCTGCCTGCCTCTGCTTCCCCAGTGAATGGGACTACAGGCATGCACCCCAAGTTGGAATTTTGTTATAAACAAGACAAATACAAACAAACACACAGAACTAGGAAGACAGCTAGTCAGCAAAGCACAAGGGCCTGAGTTTGATCCCCAAACCTACATAAAAAGCCAGGTGTGTGTGGTATCTTGTGGGAAGGTGAAGACATGAAGACTGGGCCTCAGTCAGTCAGTCTATTCTACTTGGCAAGTTCCTGGGTGGCCAGCCACTAAGTAGTAACACTCAAGATTGTCCTCTGGCCTCCACGTGTGCATACATATAAAGATGTGTGCACCGTAAGTTTTCTCAGGTCCCATCCAGCCCTGCGGTCCTGTGTTCCTCTGGTTCCGCCCAGCCCCATGGTCCCTCAGCCACTTATAAAATAATCATTCAGAGGCTTAATATTAATTATCAACTGTATGGCCTATGGCAGGCCTCTTGCTAGCTAGCTCTTACAGTTTAACTCAACCCATAACTATTCATCTATGTATCCCCATATGTTCTGTGGCTTTACCTGCATCCCATTACAGGTTGCTCCTAGGACGGCAGTCTAACATCTCCCCTATTCCGCCTTTCTCTTTCCTGTCTCTCTCCTTGGATTTCCTACCCGTCTCTAAGCTGCCTTGCCATAGGACAAAGTAGCTTATTTATTAACCAATGGGAACAACATATATTCACAACCGTACAAAAAGATATCCCCCAGCAATATGCACCACACACACACACACACACACACACACACACCACAGCAATGTTTTCCTTCACATGTAACACAATCCTGAACAAGAAGCAACTAACCTTTTCACTTCATCGCACTTACCTTTAGTAACTTGATTTCTCGCATAGCGATTTTTTTAACCATTTTGTCGTCATCACTTTCTAGGAACTTCTTAATAGCCACAATTCTTCCACTGTCTTTATTCCTACACTTCATTACCATTCCATAACTCCCTTCTCCAACCAGTCCTAGGTTCTCATATTTTTCCATTTTAATTTAAAACCGGTAGGAATTTTTCTTGCTGTGGAAACCAAAGCAAAGGGTAAACAATGCTGAACGGGTCATTTCCTCCAGTCTCCCTGCAAATTCACTCCTGTGACACTGTTCCCCATTACAGAACGTCACTACGCTCATAGTGATCTGTACTATCACAGTTTCTTACCATTCCCACGCTAAGCTAAGCTTTTGAAGTGTTTATACGATTTAAAATAAACAATGCAAAGCAACTGAAGCCACTAACTTTACATTTAAAGTGTATCGATTCATATTAATAAATTAAATTTATTTTTAACTATATGAAGCAACAAGCTATCATTCAAAACAATTATAGCTCACGAAGCACAATCCTTTCACCTTAAAGATGAAAAGGGCACAACTGAATTTGGTCTTCATGAAAATCAGAAAGTCTTATGATGGGACTAGAGACATGGCTCAGCAATTACGAACACGTACAGCTCTTCCAGAGGGCCTGGGTTTGGTTACCAATCCCCCACAATGAATCACAATTGGCCACATTCCAGTTTCAGGGGACACAACACCCACTTCTGGCCTCTACAAGCATTAGGCACAGTATGCATATTCGTGCACACACATGTGTGCAGAGAAAACACTCATATAAATAAAAATAGATAACTCTACTGGACATGGTGGTACAGGCCCTTCATCCCAGCACTTGAGAGGCAGAAGCAGGTAAACCTCTGTGAGTTTCAGGCCAGTCCGGTCTACAGAGTGAGTTCCAGAACAGCCAGGGTAATATAGAGAGACCCTGCTCAAAACCAAAAATGAAAGCAAAATAAATCTTAAAAAAATTTTATACCAGATTCAAAAAATCCAAGTTGGAAATTTTTATGCACTTTCCACTTAATTATAAAAATTTATCATGCTGGGCAATGGTGGTGCACGCCTTTAATCCCAACTATCAGGAGGCAAAGGCAGGTGGATCTCTGTAGGCCAGCCTGGTCTATAGAGCAAGAAACCATGTCTCTGAGGGAAAAAAAATCACAACAGGGAATTAAGGCTGAATCTTTGATAACTTTTCTCTGCTTCTCTTCCCTTTTCTCACTTTCAGTGCATTGATGTGTTCTTGCAAGTATGTCTGTGTGCCGGTGTCAGATCCCCTAGACAGCTGTGAACTGGCATGCAGATACTGGAAATTGAACCCGGGTCTTTTGGAAGAGCAGTCAGTGTTTTGTTTTTGAGACCAGGCTGGCCTTGAACCCACAGAGCTCTCCCTGGCTCTGCCTCCCAAGTGCTGGGATTAAAGGAGTGCGCCATCAGCGCCAGGCTCCAGCCAGCACTCCTAACCACTGAGTCATCTCTCCAGCCCCTTCTCTGCTTTTCTTATAGTACTCATTAAATTACTATATTAAACTTAAATCACTTAAATTTTGTAGACAGAATTAATGTTATGTCTCACTATAAGGCATTTTCTGAATAAAGTCAATCATAAACGGAATCTTCTTATTTTATCAATAATTGATAAAAATTCAGTAATCATTTTTTATATTGCATATTTTAATACAGAAAAAAATCATTATTTTAGGGCTGGAAATGTGGCTCAGTGGTAGAATGTGTGCTTAGCATGGGTGTGAATATATATTTTTATATAAAATATGGTAATATTACATATATTAAATATAATCCACTTGACTCTGCCTCTTAAATGTTGCCACTTAAAAGAGTATGCCACCATGCCCAGCATAAATTTTATTTTTTTAAGTCTGTCTTTAGAAATTTAAACTCCAGTATCCATGAATAAAAAAAAATTGCTCTAAATCCTACTTTGGTTTCAAAAGAGGTTTGGGAGGGCTTAAATATTAGATAATTTTATATTCAAATGACTCAGAGTTGAATTTTTTAAGCCTTATCATACAAAACACTTATCCCAAACTTGTGAAATGAAAAAAAATCTTTCCTCTTAATATTGATTAGGCTCTATGGCAATCTAAAGCTAACCTACCCCAACTATAAAGATCCATTGGGTGCCATTTGTAGCTGGAGTTTTCTCCAGTCCTGCCTGGCCCATGGTCAGGACAAATCTCTCTCAGCGGACATTTTAGTGCTTCTCTATCCATATATGAATAGCATATGGATAAGGGGAAACAACCAAATATACAAAAACAAAAAAAGAAACCCATCACTGTCTTTTTATTCTAGAAAATTATGATAATCCAAAGTATATATTACATTTTCAGCCCTTGACATTTAACAGTTTGAGGTTTTATGAGAGAGTGAGAGAGAGGTGTGTAAATTAACCCAGGGCCACCCACAGGCTAAAAAGGTATTCTTTCTGCACAGAGCTACACCGTCTAGCACCCATGATCTGCATACTGTAAATGTAGACAGACATAACAGACCAGAAGAATGATGCGGGAATGAAAACAATCCCAAGGGACATCAACTTCCAAATCCTTCACTACTTCATTACCAGTTTGGGTATTAGATCCTACTGAAAACTACCGAGTGTCACAGACACTGACTTCCCATGTATTTGACATTTTAAAGTCTTTTTAACTTTAGTTACTTTTTAACAAAAAGTTTACATTTGGAAAACCTTTCGAATGTAATTCTAACACTTAGTTTTTAGCCTTCCATTCTGTATATATTATAAAGGAGTAAGCTTTAGGCTAGTAATACCAATAACACAAATAGCTGGAATCTATAGCCTAGATCGTTTTAATATATTGTAATTGGCATCCTAGATATTTGAAGATGCAAGCGAACAAAACAGAAAATACTTTAAGCATGTATAGAGAGATCTGAAACATATCATAACCTAGTATTATACAAGTGGACTACTCCAAGTTTATTTCCCCTACCAACTGCACATGTGAACACAATACATTGAGCACACCTGCTTGTTTAAGTGAGCTTGTCTACAAACACCTTAACAGTATCACGGCCTAAAATATGCCTTGTTTCCTCAGTTACTTATAATCTATGTTTTTTTCTTGCCTTCCACTCTTAAATCTATGGATATCACGTGGCATACAAGGGAGCCTGGTACGACGGCACTACAATAATTGAGGATCTGTGCCATACAAGCATTCTGTTCAAATACCACCAATTTTCTTTGGTTAAAAAATCAGACCGAAATCTTTTATAGATAAAAGAACGAGATAACAGGGCCTTAAAAAGTATTATACTTACTATTTCTTCCAAACCCTTCACATGGAAAAAGAGCCAAAGGTTTTCAACTTGGAAACAAATTGGAGGTGATATGCATCTCGCTAGCAGATCTAAAAGATACTGACTAGCAAACGAGCAATCCCAGTACTGGGATTTTCTCTGAGGACGCAGTTACTGGTCCTGGGTGAAGCAGGTAGGGAAGCTTCTGCCCTCCACAAGCTCACACTTCCGAGGACCGCGGGCCGCATGCTGCCGTCGTCAAGGCAACGACCTCACTCGGTCCCCAGCCATAGGCAGTCTCCAGAGAGAGGAAGGGCCCGAGTCAGAATGCGTCCACGGCAGGCACGGACACGAGCACCTGTCAAGGCCAAGAGGTGCAGAGAAATGAGCTGGGGAAAGAGGGCACCGCCTGCCGAAAGCCCCGCGGTGGCTCAGCTCTGGCAAGCAGCACCACTCCAAGTAACCCAGGGCGAAGGCGTTGGCCACCCAGCTGCAAGGGGGCGGCTCTCACCCGCCCGGGCCCGCCCCGCGTGCGCCGGAGCCTCCCTGATTCTGATTGGTCGAGCCCTGTCGTCAGGGGCTATGATTGGCTCCGTGCCATCCCGCCCCGCCCCTTCACCTGGAGCCCGCAGGTTGGGTCAGCTGACGCCCCGCGTCTCCACCACACCTACGGTCTGAAGTTTGTGGGGACCTTGCCGCCGGGGCCCCCGACCGCCTCTGCTCTCAAGGGATCGCAGACTCCTCGAGTGGCCACGAGGAGGGCGCAGGCGGCAGTTTTGTAGGACCGAGGAGAGCGTGAGATGTCCCAGCCTGCCGGCCCGGGGCGCGGCGGAGCGCGGGCCCCACCCCGGGGAGGTTCCGCTCGGCCACGATTCCTCACTTCCTTTCCGTTCCGGGCGCTGGACCGAAGAGCCTAGTAGGTTGTTTAGCAGAGAGGCCGGTAAATAAGGTATTTGGTGACAGCCTTGGCATGAAAAAGGACCCTGGGGACGCCAGCCTGCTAGGGAAAGATTTGGGGTAGAGCCCAGAGAAGACGGGGTGCATACCGCAAGCGGGGTAAGCTGGAGCTTGAAACTTGGCCTTCTGTCTGAAGAACAGATGAGCCATGACTGGGCAAGATCTGTAGCCCATTATCATGCCTGTGCTGACGTCGTACAGGAAGCAGGGAAACAGGGTCTCCCTCATTTTTAAGTGACTGAGACTGTAAGGCCTAATATTTTTGCTTTTATTCACAGTAACCACACAATTTGTAATCATATTTGGTTTCTAAAATAGCTCGATCTAGGAAGCAAGTATCCTTTATAACAGGCATGCCCTAGCCAGCACAGCAACCCTGGGATCATTCTTGCATCCTAAGAACAGAGGTTTTTCGAACCTCTTCTTAGTTTGGTTCTGCATTAATCTCCCTCCAGCGAACTGCTTAAACTCTAGTTCCCGAACCTACAATTCCGAGAACATCTATCTGGAACCTTGGTATGGAAGTAGCCTTTCTTGGACAGCCCAAGATGACTCACAATGTAGCAATGAGCTGTGACCAAGCTGAAGATATGTCCCATCTCTTTCCTCTAGACTCTAACAAACCACATGAGCTTTTTTAAAAAAAATCAAATATTTTTATGTGTGCTCTGCCTGCATGTATGTCTGAGCACCGTGAGCGTGCCTGATGCCCACAGAGACCAGAAGAGGGCGTCAGACCCCCTGGAACTGGAGTTCCAACCAGCTAGTGAGCTGCCTTATGCGTGCTGGGAGGCACTCCTGGGTCAAGAAGCGTGGCAAGTGCTCATGGCCACTGAGCCATCTCTCTAGCCCCTCACATGCAGTTTTTATGGGATAAACTGATGGGTTTGGGGAGTAGACAGCTCCTAAGGTTTTTTTTTTTCCAACTTTACAAAAATAAACATTTTAAGGGCCTTCAAAGAGACCCTAAAACAGAAATAGCCTTTGGTGTCCATGGGAACTGAAAGGCCAAAAATGAACAGGTGATACCTGAGAAAACATACACAAACAATCAAAGTTGGAAATAACTGTAAAGGAGATAGAGGGTATTAAAGAAGTACAAGTCCCTTTGGGGACTGGGTGGGTAGTTCAGTGGTGGAGTGCTTGCCTACAACGCACAAAGCCCCGGGATGGTACCCAATGTGTTATAAAATGGCAAGTGACACAGCCCTGTGATCTCAGCCCTCAGAGATGGGGAGCAGGAGTATCACAAATTCAAGCTCCTTCTTGGCTACAAGTCAAATTCAAGGCCAGCCTGGGCTACATGAGACACTCTCAGGAAGGGAGAGGAAGATTATACAGCCTGGGTCAACCCGATTGCTGAAGAGAAGAGAAAGGCTATGGGGAACAGTGGGGTTCTTTTTATTTCCTTCTTAAACAGTAAAATAACTAGTGGAGAAAAACAGTATCAAGCTAAGGAGTTAATGTGAAGAATTCGTGAAATACCAAGTTAAAGGCTTATTAGGGCAGAGAATGAAGAGAGAAACATGCACATTGGCTAGCCTAGATCTTTAGTAAATTTCATTTTTCTATTAAACCTAGTATTGGTCTAGTAAACCTAGTATTAATACCAGCCTGACAAGGTAGTAAAAACTTTAATCCCAGGTAGGCATATCTCTTGAGTTCAAGGCCAGTCTAAACTACATAGCAAGTAGCTATGGCCAGCCAGAGCTACATATTGAGACCCTGCCTCAAACAGAACAAAATAATAAAGTACTGGTCAGACTGAGGCTCAAGAATTTGTAAGCTTAAACTCCCTTAGGTAGGTAGTTATAACAGTCCCTTAAGTATGAACAGAATAAAAAGTTGAATGTGCCCACTCGAACGTGTAAACTATGAATTTACAGTGAAAACTGACCCTGTTTCGTACAGTTTGACAAGCTCAAGGGCAAGAACGGAGAAAATGAAGTATGTAATGCAAGATGATTAAACAAAGGAGGTAAGGAATAGAGAACAGCGGACAAAGCCTGCTACCCGACTAGACAAACAGATAAATTATAATGGTTAGCTGGCAGTCTGAAGACAGAGAACTGGAGGGAAAGGAGGGAACTGTGGACGTGACAAGAGTAATTTTAACAGGAGCAAAATAAGAGAAGAAAAATCAGAAAAAAAGCTGGGAAAGTCTTGGATATGGCACAGAATAATTGATCCACAAGGGTAAAAATTTAGTAGTAAGGCCTTTGTCCAGCAATTACAATCTTCTGGCACTCCAAATAATAATTTTTTAAAAAGTGAAATATATAGTGCTTCCTCTGGGTAGCTGAAGTGGAACAGAAAGTTTTTTAGTTCAAAGAAAGGAGAAGAGAGTAAGAAAAAAATTGCCGTTAACATGAACCACTCACATCAGGAAAGCCATAAAATGGCTCTTAAAATTAAAAATCACCAGAGTAAGTGACAGTGTTCTAAGGAGATGCCCTGAGGTAGAACCGAGTCCTCCAGAAAAGGCAACAAAGCAAAGCTGTAAATAGGCGAAGGAATATAACATAGTAATTCCACTTCTCAGTACACACCCAAGAAGTAACAGCATGCATTCACATAATAGCTTACATAGTAATTCCACTTTTCAGTACACACCCAAGAAGTAACAGCAGGCATTCACGTAACAGCTTCTATTTAAATGATTGTAGTTGTGCTGTTGACAGCAGCCAAGAGGAATGTCCATCAGCAGAGAAATAAATCTGTTAAGACTGAGGATGTAGTCAGCTCTAGCATTTCATTCCTCAGAACAGTGGTTCTCAACCTGTAGGTCTCGGTCCGTTTGGGGGTAGCACAACCCTTACATAGAGGTCGTGTAGGACCATCAGAAAACAGGTATTCACAACAGCAAAATTACAGTTATAGTTGGGGGTCACCACAATATGAGGAACTATATTAAAGGATCATAGCATTAGGAAGGTTGAGAACCACCCCAATATTCCTCAACCATTAAATGGAAGTGGATTCATATCACAATGTAGATGAATCTTGAATACTATAAAAAAGAGATGCTACACAAAATGTCACTCGTGATTAAATTTTATGTGAAATGTCCAACATAGGCTGACCCACAGAAACAAAAGATGGTAGCCATGAGTTAGACTGCAGTTGCTCTCAACCTGTGAGTTCTACCCCCTTTGGTGGTTACATAGCAGTTATTTATGATTCTTTTTTTGTTTTATTTTTCAAGACAAAGTTTCTCTGTGTAGCTTTGCACCTCTCCTGGAACTCACTTGGTAGCCCAGGCTGGCCTCGAACTCACAGAGATCCGCCTGGCTCTGCCTCCCAAGTGCTGGGATTAAAGGTGTGCGCCACCACCGCCCAGCTTGATATTTATGATTCTTAACAGTAGCAAAACAATTATGAAGTACCAACGAAATAATTTTATGGTTGGAGTCACAGCATGAGGAACTGTATTAAAGAGTCGTAGCATTAGGAAGGTTGAGAACCACTGGGTTAGAGGTACATGGGGAAAAAATGACCACTAATGAGTATAGGGTTTCTTTTGGGAGGTGATGAAAACATTCTGGACTTAAGATAGTAGTGATGGTTATATAACCTTGTGAAATCAACAAGAACTCAGTTGTACACTTTAACAAGGTGACTAGAAGCCAGTGAGATGGCTCCTGGGTAATGGTACTTACTTGTCACCAAGCCTAAAGACTTGATATTGATCCCTGGGATCCACAGGGTGTAAGGAGAGAAGTGACTCCTGAAAGCTATTCTCTGATGTGAACATACACACACACAGGCACACACGCACACACACGTGTGCAATAAAAAAAAATTCTTAAAGTGATTGTTAGGTATGTAAATTATCTCTCAATTAAAAAAAAATTATGGAAAACTAAGAAGCACCCATCTCCCCAGAAATACTTCCAGTGAATTTATAAATCTGAAGCTTACAGTGGACCTACTCTTTTCCTCACACTGAAAACCATCTCTATTAAACTATTTCATCACTATACATCTTGTCATCCAAAGACCAGTGCGTACCGTTATTTCTTGCTTCCCTAGCCTTACCCCCAAAGCCTTTCCAGTTCTGAGAACCTGATTATCAGGTTTCGGTACCACACAAGTCAGCAAGTGAGCACAGGGCGCTAGCATCCTGACAGAGAAGGTTCTCGGTTACAGTACACCAGGCAGCACAGTAGGAACACAGCACACACTCACTCCATTAAGAAACTGGGGGCTGCCGGGCAGTGGTGGCGCACACCTTTAATCAGCACTCGGGACCAAGAAGCAGGGCAATCTTGAGTTCAAAGCCAGCATGATCTACAGCCTGATCCAGGACAGCCAGGGATAGAGAGAGAAACCCTGTTACTAAAAACCAAAAGGAAAGAAAATAGTGGATTTGAATCTCATAAGAGAAAGAGAGGGGAGGAAAAATGAAAATGAACTGATGACTTATTTGGAAGTTCTTTGATCTAAGGACAACTGCTGTAGGTAAGTTAATTCTGTTCTCAACCTAGAATGATTTCACTTAAATTTAGAGGTAGGTGTAATGGTACACACCTTTAATCCCAACACCTGCAGAGGCAAAGTAGGTTTTGAGTTGTAGGCCAGCCTGGTCTGCATAGCCAGACATATAACTCAGAGGCAGAGGCAGGATTTTTGTGAGTTCCTAGCCAACCACATCTACATATTGAGATCTGAGGTCTCAACTCTTCCTCCACATCAAAGGCTGTTATTTGCAAAGGGAAAATACTGTGTACTGCTTGTTCCAAGTTCCACATAGCTTATACTTGCTGTCAGTCACTAACATATTGACTGGCGCCAATTTGGGAATCCAGTCCTCAAATACTAGTATGTGGAGTCGTTTCTTTCCACTGGTAATGTGTCTCACATATAATCCTCCCTTTCGTTTCCTTGTAGCCTCAAACCCCATTCTCAACCAAAATTTCAGAAAAAGGGGCTGACGGATGGCTCAGCAGTTAAGTATACTGCTCTTCCAGAACCCGCACAGCAGCTCACAGCTGTTGGTAAAACCAGTTCTGGGGCATCCAAAGCTTTCTTTTGGCCTGAGGACACCAGGCACACTAGTGGTATACTGACATACACACAAGCCAAACACCCATACCCATTTTAAAAATCACTTTCAAACTTCAGAAGTCTGAATTACTGAGTTCCCTTTCTTACCTCCAGTCCTCTCAGGCTTCAGCCATCGCTTCACTGAGACGGTTCTTACCAAGTCACTATATCTACATGCTGCCAGTCAGCCAGAGCACATAACCTGCTACTCAGTCAACTGCCTGCCTCGCCTGTCCCCACAGATGGATGATTTCTTGCTGCCAATGAATCCATGACAGACTTTTATGGACACCCAGTCCTAGCCCATAAAAACTTATCAAGGACCTTCATGCACTATGCTCAAAAGCAATCTCAAAGCTGCCTTATACTTAAGTAGGTAGAACCTCCATAACTGTTCCTAAAAGACCAAGACCAGAAGCAGCAGCTGCACCTCCACTCTGCTAACTCTCCATGCATGACAGGGGGACTGTTACCTGAACCACTGGACACCGTAGGGTCTGACAACACAAGCTGATCCACACTAACTCGTGTCATCCTGACTTCTACGAGGCATTTCGCACAACTACCTGTTCTTTCCTCGATACCCTTGAAACAGTTTCCATGACACCAGTCCTTGCCCTAACTGGTGTCCCAGGATTCTCTAACACCTGCACTATGGTCTTTAATTAGGAGACTTTGTAAAAGCTTAGTATTCAACCTCTTCTGTACTCTTCCCAGGTGATCGCATCTAATCCAAAGGATGCAGAAAATACTCAGCACAGAGCCATTTAGAATTCTACAATTAGACAGGTGTAATGGCCCACACCTTTAGTTCCAGGACTCTGGGACAGATCATCTGTGAATTCAAGGCCAACCAGGTCTAAATAGCAAGTTCCAGGCCTGTCAGGGCAACATTGTGAGACCTTGCTTTACCAGAAATAAAAAAAAAAAAAAAAAAGCTGGAATTACACATTTGACTGATGCTCCATCACAAATATCCAAGTTGGCCTCTAAAACTTGGGACAGCTACATTGTTTTTCCACTTGAAATGCTCCTCCTCCAGATTTCAAGGAAATTGCTTGAGCTCCAACATGCCTCAGGGCAAAGCAGGCCCATTTCCAGTCACTATTACATATTCTCCCATTTCGATCCCATGTAAACCATGTATTCTTGGGTAAACTAGGTAGCTGTGCTGTTAGGTATCCTTTCCGCAGTACAAACTACTCCTCACAGGACTACTGTGAGGACCAAACAGCCACTGCCTGCACCCGTCAAGTTACAGTAATGCCTGTGCCTGCTCTAAACAGGCTGTCACCACCGAGATTTTCTACTCCAGATCCCAATCTCTGTTACCTCACTAGACGAGGAGGGATTACTTTACTTCTGAGCCTTTACAAAAAGATTAAAAAAGGCTTAAGACACAAAAGGCCCCCAGAAAGTCCCTAAAACCACAGAACATTAGTTAACCACTTAATCTCTGTTCCAAGTCTCTACTGGACCTCCTTACCCCGGTGCTTCCAGATATACATACGGCCATGCAAGCCCTAGTTCCGGGACAGCCAGGGCTAGCGTGACCCACTCGAACAGGACTCAGGTCACAGAAGCACACGGGAAACATTTGATAAACATTTTTCATTGACTTGACTTCATTAAAACAACGACTTTTGTCACTTTTAAAGAAAAAAAAAACAAAACATATGCCGTGGTACTAGGGACTACGTATGCATTACGGAACTTGCTGCTTTGGATCATTTAGTTGCATTTTCTAACATGATTGTGGTGAATAGGTATGAAAAAGGGAGTGTTTCTCTGTGTAGACCAGGCTGGCCTTGAACTCAGATCTGCCTGCTTCTGCCTCCTGAGATTAAAGGCATTGTGCCACCACCAACCCTCAGTATTTCATGTAAGAATAGGACTGTCTCATTGATCACATATTAATAGTGCATTCTAAAACTCGATGATTTAGGAAGACGGGCCACTAGAAGTTAATCAAAATAACATGGACACAATGGAGCACGACAGCAAAATGCTCAGTGGAGATGTGACTCCAAACTGAAAGGCTGATTAGATGTTCATTATTAGAGACAGATATGCACAAGTCAACTACTTACAAAAATATTGTCTTGGACTTCCTAATTTCCAAGGAAATGTGGAAAGCTAAAGACTTCTAATTTGCAAGGATATTAAGCATTGATAAGATACATACACACCATACACAAATTTGGGGATATCAGCCCTTTTTCTCATTTGTCAAAAGCAACCAGAAACCTTATTTTAGAAACATTGCAATGATTTTGAACAGTTTGTTTTCTGAGTTGGGTTCAAGGGTCAAAGGGTCTCAGCCAACGCTGACCTCAAACTTACATAGGCAAAAAGCTGGCTTTGAAATTCTGATTCTCCTGCCTCCACCCCCCAAATGCTAGAATTACGGGTTGTGTGCCACCCTACCTGGCTAAGTACTTTTGAATAATTTTTTTCCAGGAAAACGTTACTAGAATCTTGTTATAAGCTATTGTGAAGATAGATCGTTGGGAGGTGTGGGGGGGACCGGTGTTCTTTTTTAGGTCTTTGTTGATCAACATTTAAAAGAACTCTTAGAGATCGTGCTGAGATGAAAGGCGTGTGCCACCACCGCCCGGCGTGTTTTGCTTTTTCATATACCAAATGTGGTAAACAAAAAGCAGTTGGTCCGAACTCTTCTCATTCAGGCTGTATGAAATGCAACTGCGAGAAGATACTTGGAGTAATGTAACTTCAGATTAAATTAGGGACATAGATAAATGCTGCAGACATCAGTAGTTTATTGTTTTAGTCCAAACACATTCAAAATGGAAACTCAAAAAGAATACTTTCCACCTGAAACAATTAAACTAGATTCTACCAGCATATAATGCTTAACACATCACAAAATAAAGATGGTAATCCATTGTCTTCTATGCCTACTAAAGCCAAGATGGTAAAGCCAATTTGGTTGCAATAGTGTCATAAGGATAGAATATTACCATCAAAATAAAATAAAATCAGCAAATAACAGTAATGGTAGATGAGTCATTGTTTAGTTTTTCACTGAAAAGGGGACAAAATGTTAAAAGTCCACAGTACTGCAGGTGAACAGTCACCATGTAAACTTCTCCATGTGATGTTTCAATGTTTCATTTGTGGTATGTAAAGGCTGAAGCTGAATGGCTCTTAGCTCCAATTTTCTATTACACTTAACATCTCTTGTCTTTTGTTGCCATAACAGTTTATGTGGGTTACAGGGCAATATCTTGGATTGGAAATATATATGCTTGTGTCCATGTGTTTCTATGTGTGTGTAATACACCCACATACACACACACACACACCAGGAAGGGGGAACAACAACAAAAGAAAAATACACTTGGGGAAAACCACTGACAATAAAGCCACGTATTTCAAAGTAGTTTGGATAAAAGCTTCAAAACTCCAAAGTAATTCTCTAGTATGAACTTCAAGTACTATACATTAGAAAGTGTAAAACTGTTTCAAACAAACAAAAAACCTTAGCCTTCCAAAATGGAAACTACAAAAACCTGTGTCCACAAAATATATGCAATAGTGCAAGACATTTCCTCAAACATGGAAGACCTCATTCAAAGGGAAAAGAGACAATAAATTTTACCCATATTGCCCAGCCGACAAAAAAAAAAAAAAAAAAAAAAAAAAAGTTTTCTAACTAGCAAACAGTCACATACATAGTTCAGAACCAATTTGCTACCATGTCAAGTGTGTATTTTGTTTTCATTAAGGTAGAATGGAGAAGTCTTCCATGTTAACTAACAAGCAGCTTTTAAGTGGTCACACTTGTTTACTCCGCTTCTTGCTTGAAACATCAGAAATCTGATATACACTGATTGTTCCAACCATAAAACCGGATAACCTTTGCCATTCTTGTGGTTTACTGGAACCTGCTATAAAGACAGACAATAATCCAGCAGCTAGAAACTTTGCTCACAGAATTGTTTAAAGATTCATGTAAAAATAAAAAGATGTCGTCCCAGACTTAAATTCAGGAGCCATTTGGGTGCTGACATCAGTTCAAGAATTGTGCAAAATGAATGACAGTTCCCTGCCCCCCAATCTTAAGAGCTGCCATTCTCCCTCTGAAAATTGCAGTATCCTCATTTAAGTTTACTTGCCATTTTGGGGAATCTGACTGCTTTTAAAATGTAACTAAAATGTACATCAAGTTGTTTGACTTTTCCAAGCATTAAGTGATAACGTTTTATAGTTCACATTAGAGCTAAAAGTCTACTAGACTTACTCAAATAACTGACTTCCTCTCCCTTCAAACACACGACTCCCTCCCACACAGAACATCGATGTTAACTAAAGAACAAGATAAATAAGCATCCATTTTACTGATTTTAAAGATACTGCAATTTTTATACTTCAATGATTTTCTTCAACATTTTGCAGCTGTTTGGCTTCGCAGCACAGCAATTCATAACTACACTGCACAGATCACCAGCCAGACTGGAATGATGTGTTGTAGAAGGCACCATCATGCTTATTACATTACCAGAGAACAAAAATACAGGAAACAGTTTTCACTGTCCACAGCTTCAAGAAAGGGAAGGGGAGGAGTGTGTTGAGCAGCCAGCCATCCCTGTACTCAAGAGGGCAGGTCGGAAACTTAAGATACTGAGCCACTAAATCTGGCCTAGTATTTAAGACCACAGCATTTGAGGTTCTCATTTTTGTTATTTCGTTCATAACTAAATGATTTCCTTCTGGAATATTTGCAGTCTTGTTAAGGTTTGTGTATGCACACGCTGGTCACAGCAAGCAGATAAAATGCCCTCATCACTTCACAAACTATTCACTACTGGAAAAGAAGATGAAAGAGTTTTTCCCTGTCGCCTCCTGGTGCAGATGTCAATGTTTAATGACTTCAGAGTACCCGATAGTGCATTTTGATGAATACAAGTTTCTGTTGGTTGGTATTGGGGGGAAGCCAAGAAAAAAAGGCAAGATTCTCCAATTGCACAAATTGCACTATTTGTGTTTCCAACATTAACAGCAGAAACAGTTAACACTTAAACAAAATGTGCAGCAGAGGATTTTTTTTTTTTTAAAAACTCAAATGACCTGAATTCAGTGGGCATGTCCTTTTAAGTTCATTTTGTTGTAGACAGTTTTAGATATGGTCATTTCTCAGTCCTTAATTCTCCAAGTCTAGATTTATAAATTAACAATATGAATCCTGTTGTGAAATTGGGGGAATAATGTCCACTTCAATTTAACTGATAACCAAAAGATGCTTTTCACATCAAAGAAATGATCAACAAGGCTGTGTCACATTCCAAAGCCAAGAAACTGAACAAGAATGCAAACACGGATGAGTTAGGTCCCACTGCCAGAACCTGGCCGACAGGGGCTTCAACGGCGCTGTCCTGGGAAGCGGCCTTCCATTTGCCCGGTTCCTCGTCCAGAACCAAGTTTCTGTGCCATGCCGCCTCTCGGAGGCGGTCCTCTTCCATCACGGTCACGCATCATTCCACCACCCACAATTCCACGTGGACCACCGGGACCTCGGTCATTGCGCCTGATGTCCCTGCGGTCCTCTCCGCCACCTCTGGTTTCTCGCTCTCTGGCAGCTCTGGTCTTCTTCTCCTCCACATTTAAGCGTACTTCCCCTCGAAACATAATCGGCTTAAAGAGGAGGAAAATGACAGGGGTGGGTTACAAGAGGCAAATAGTAACTTGCATATATAAATAAGAAAAATCTTCCAAGAAATAAACTTGAATGGAAGTCTTAATATACAAATCTTGGCCTTTTTCAGTCAAGCAAATGAAATATGAACAAATGAAATATAAGATGATACACACAATAAACTGCAATATTCTCTTCATTCATTCTTTGCATAAATACCATTTCACAATTAACTATTTTTAGCTTACCATAAAAAAGATTTTCTACAGTTTTAAAATGTTTCAACTCATACTATATACAACAAAAAAGGGAAAATCTTGAGTTATGCCCCTTAAATCACTTACTTTTGCAATTAAGATTCTCTGAACTGGTTCAGAGTCATCAAAAACCACAAAACCAAAATTTGGAAGTTTTCCCCCAACACCCTTGGTATTGATGCGAAGTTCCACAACGTTTCCAAAACCTGTGAAAATATACATTACACCAAGGGTTAAATATTTTAAGAGAACATTCAAGTGACTTTAAATGCTCAGAATGAGAACTGTCATGTCTCTGATCGGTCTGAAAATAAAAATGGCAAAGCTGCTATACCTGGTGATGGTACAGTGTATCTGCTCAGGTGGGGCATCACCTCACCCCTAACAACTGTGGCAGACAGGTGTCGCCTCCTCTTTATTAGTTTCCATGAGAAAAAACTACTTCTCAAGTTTTAGAAAGGCAAAACAATTTTCCCCATTTTTCCCCGTAAGTCTTCTAGTTCTAAAAGTAAGATTATTTCGTTCAGCTCTTTCTCATCTCCTGAATGAGACTAAGCAACACTCAACAACCTGGGAATGGTGGTACCATCACTTCTTCCCTTCTGACCAATTAAAGGGAGAATGAAAGCAGGTGAGATGCAGTAGAGACGGCAATTTAAAAACTGGGCTTTACTATGAAAAGAAATATCCATTTCTTCCTTTTAAAGGGGCTGTATTTAAATTCAAGACTATCGTCTTTAACGGGAGCCTTCAGGTTACAAGTTATGCAAGGTGGAAGAGTTGTTGTACTGAAAACCGTGGAGTCCTGTGGTCCACTTGGACAGGACACCCCCAACCAGTCCAAATTCTCTTGCTCACGGAGGGCAGGTCAGGACCACAAAGGAGAGGACTGAGCCCTGGTGAGCAACTACGTGTGTCTGACATGGGGTACACTTAGGTTTGAACTTTAACGTCTAATATAAGAGCAAAATAAAGCACTCACTCATAAAGAATTCTTTCAATTCGTTTTCATCAATATCATGAGGCAAGTTACCAACGAAAAGCTGATGACTGTCCGGGTAACGAATTATTCTCCGGTTATCAGAATCATTCTGCTCCATATCTCCTCTGCCTGAAAGACAGCAGAACGGGACAATGCATAAAAAAGGTAGAAAGCAGTGAATCAATATGCATGCCGGGCACAGTGGTGCAGGCCTTAAATTCCAACACTCAAGAGGCAGAGGCAGGTAAATCTCCGAGTTCCAGGACAGCCAGGGCTGCACAATGGAAAACTCTCTCAAAACAAACAAACAAAATCAATACTCTATTCCCGCTTTGGCTTAATAAACCAGATGTGCTCCCTGAAGTGTATTTTTAGTAGGTAAATAGGCCGGGCAGTGGTGGCGCAAGCCTTTAATCCCAGCACTCGGGAGGCAGAGCCAGGCGGATCTCTGTGAATTCGAGGCCAGCCTGGTCTCCAAAGCAAATTCCAGGAAAGGTGCAAAGCTACACAGAGAAACCCTGTCTCGAAAAACAAACAAAACCAAAAAAAAAAAAAAAAAAGTAGTAAATATAGCAAAGTGTGGCTATTGACTAGATTGTCAGTCCTTTCTACTACTGATCTGATTAACTAAGAGGATAGCTATTTTTCTCTCTAATCCAGTTTTAACAAAGCAGATTTTCAATCATTCCTACTAAATATTTTAAATCTTTTAAAATAGAAAATATTTCATCTTTGTATGGTACAATCAAATGGTACAACATTTCCTTTTTTTGGGTCTCTTACCTTCTAAGGTACTGTCAAATATAAGTAATCTTACCTGATTCCCTCAATAACATAGCAATAGTCATACAATACAGAGATCACACAAGAAAAATTTCACAATACTTAAATGTTAAGAATGAGCAACTAGATTTAAAACTGTCATCCAAGATCATGATAGTCAATGCCAAAGCTAAAACAAGCTCCCAACCGAAACTTTGGAATTCATCACTTTTAATTATAAATTAATTTTTAAATTTGAGGTATAGTGGCATATCCACCTGCATATCCAAAGCATTCTCTCTTTTTAAAAAATTTTATCTTTTCATTTGTTTGATTTTGAAGACAGGGTTTCTCTTTGTAACAGCCCTGGCTGTCCTGGAACTTGCTTTGTAGACCAGGCCTTGTCTTTTCTATGAATACATACATGTATTGGTGTTCTGCCTACATATAAGTAAGTGTGCGCACCACACGCATGCCTAGTACCCACAGAGGTCAGAAGAGGGGTCAGACCCCAGAGAACTGGAGCTACAGACAGTTCTGACCTGACATGTGTGTGCTGGGAAACTGAACCTGAGGCATCTGGAAGAGTAACTCGTATTCTCAAATGCTGAACCATCTCTCCAACCTCCAAAAACATTCTTAAAATTCTCACACAATTCAAATAACCATACTAGCTACCATATCTCAGCTAACAATGCAAAGTTAAGAAAAATTTAGAATTTAAGAGGTTATCAGTGTAAAGTGTTTTTCCTAAAGAGATAAGAAAGAGTATAAGGTGAGCTAGTTACTAACAGCTCAATTTAGAATTCCTGAGGCCAGCAACACAAGCAAATGATAGAACATGACCGATTTTACACCTTCAAAATACATGTCTCCACAGATGCCATCAAACTCACTCCAGAAAGCTGTTAGCCTAGGCTATCTGAGCAGACTACATATAGGGACATGCTGCTGAGATAGATAACCTTACATGCACCTGGGTATGAAACCCAATACAGTTTTTAAAGTTTAGTGTTTTCCAACTGTCCAATAAACCCAAAAGGCCGTCAAGAGCTCAGCATTACCTGGCCTCGGTCCTCGAGGAGGGAAGCCAGGTCGTTCTCGAGGTCGTTGTTCACGCACCCTTGGTGGCTGAGATTGAACTTCTGGCTTAGCGTCAACCCTTGGCTAAAATATAATGGAAAAATTATTAAAATTTTTATATTATAAAGAAATAACTTCTACCGGAGAAAAACCAACCAAAGTAACTATTAGCAAGTCACTAGCAAGGATAATAATATTAAGTTCATGATGTTTTTACATAATTTCCTATATGTGTGAAAAATACTTTTTAAAAGATATTCTGTACCAAGCTAGGACTGTAGGGTAGATCTTAATTCTCACTCAACATTGTATAATTTGCACTAAGCTACTTTTGCACAAAACACTCTTTAAAATTAAAATTATACTCACAATGAAACAGCTTAGGTTACTGCTACAAATATCACAAAATGCAAGATGAGCAACTCCATATACATACATAAGACAGTTAAAAAGCTTTCTTATAAAGACAAAAATAAAGACACATAATTCCTCAATAAATATCTAGTTTGCTGCCTTCAGACAGACATCAGCAGTGCTCAGTCACATCTCCTAACCCCATCCCATAATCTTGAAACCAGTATTTTAATAGTCTGGACACATAACCCTTTAGAGCATGGTGGCAAGTGCCTATAATCCCAGCACTCAGAAGGCTGAGGCAGGAGGATCTCAAGTTTGAAGCCGTCTTGAAACAGAAGACCACAATCTCAAAAACGTCTCAAAGAAGCCCTTTAGAAAGGGCTGACCAACCACCTTCCTTAACGGGTAAGACAGAAAGTGACAGGGCTGTTTTGTCCACTACTGACTCAAATACACCGAGGGACCTTGTAAACAACACATCCGTTCATACTCTCCTTCACTTCACTTCCCTAACACAACAGCATTTCAGTATTCTCAACCCCTGCAGGCTTTCTGCTGCCCAAGGAAAAGACAAAGCTAAATGAATCTTCAAAGGAGACTGAAAACAGTCAACAGAATATGGAATTAGTGCTTTAATCACTGAGGACCTTGGGCTAAGCAGTACTCAATTTTTCATTAGTTATATAACTGGGATGTTACAGTTTGCAAGGACACATTAAATCTAAAAAAAATTATGGTTCTTCTAAAACTGACCATTTAGACTGCAGCCACTGTAACCCTAAGATATATATTAACTGTAACAGCAGTTATTTTAAAAGATTTACCTACTTCTTACAGCCTGGTTTTTTTTCTGTGTAGACTATATTCTCCTACAAGATGAAATCACATGTCCTAGAATTTGCCTAGTTACAAAATTCATTTTGCTGGGTGTGGTGGCACATTGCAGCACTGAGGAGGGGCCAAGTGAATTTCTATGAGTTCAAGGCCAGCCAGAGCTATACATAGCGAGAGATTAATTTTCATTTTTGTTATAAAGCTCGCCTAGCTATCTTACTTTGTGTATATGGGATAGGCAATCCTTGAGAGGATTGCATTTTTGCTTTGTTTTTTAAGATTTATTTTTATGGGCACTGGTATTTTGCCTGCATGTCTTGTATATCTGTGTGAGGGTATCAGATCTGAAACTAGAGTTACAGGCAGTTGTGAGCTGCAATGTAGGTGCTGGGACTTGAACCCTTGTCATCCAGAAGGACAGCCAGTGCTCTTAACCACTGAGCCATTTCTTCAGCCCCAGCCCAGTTTGCTCTTAAAGTGGTGATGCTACTACCATTACTTCCCTGGCTGCTGGGATTGTAGACGTGTACTACTGAAGAACCAAGCATGGTGCTTGAACAATGTCCAGCAATTACTGGTTCACAATATGCTACACCTGACAATGAGATACCTGCTGCCTGTACTTAAGAGTTCAACGGGACATCAACAACCTAAAATGTAATGCCTCAAAAAAGCCTATCTTTAGAAATATATGCTTACTCCACTCCACTAAGGGAGTCTCAAAGTGGAACTCAGTACAGTTTGTGTATCAATCAGAAATGAAGAATAGATGTCCTCTACTCAAACTTCAGTGTCTTACTGGATGTAATATATAAAATATATACATTTTACTTACTGGAGTATATATAATAAAAATAGCAAATGTGTGCTGGAAATGATGATGGTACAAGCCTTTAATCTCAACATCCAGGAGACAGAGAGGCAAGTGGAATTCTGGTCTACACTGCCAGAGTTCCAGACCAACCAGAGGTACACAGTGAAACCCTTATCTCAAAAGGGGGAGGGAGGGGTTGGGTAGGCAGTTAAGAGTATGTGCTGCTTTTTCAGAGAACCCAGGTTCAGTTCCCAGCACCCACATGGTTGCTAAAAGCCCTCTATTTTCCAGCTTCAGGGTCTGAGGCTCTATTCTGATGTCTCTAGGCACTGCACATCTATGGTGCACAGATAAATGTGCAGGAAAAACCATCTGTATTGATAAAAATAAATCCTTTTCTTTGCATATTTCAAAACATATTACCAAAATAAATTCTCAAAACAAATTAAAATTAAGTTTAAAGGATTTCCCATCTTATAATTTGTAAATGTGACTTTGTAGGCAGAATGCCAGCGCATTGAAGTCGATCAAAAAGCTAAGAATTGTTCCTTGTTCCTTTTAATTATTAAGAAACAAATGCTAGCTAAGGCAGCTCTGTTCTTGTAACTCTTCGTGTCCAATGATTAAAGCTAGCCACTCCTAAGAGACGAAATGGCTAATATCCTACAGAGTATTAGGGCTTTCCATTTAACTTCATGTAACCAGAAAGTATTAGAGCAAGTCCTACAAATGAATGTCAAACAAAATAGAAAACAAAAATGGTCAAATATAGTCAAAAAGTATCAGCACAGCCATACACAAGTCCTTCATTGAATACAAGCTATTTAGAAGAGCTAGTCAGTTTCCAACAAAACCATCTTACCAAGAACTCCACTTACCTACATCTATCTCAATGCCTATCAATACCCTAAAAGTAGACTTAACTTCCTTTTACCAGATCATCTACTTAAAATAAGAAAATGAATCTATTCAAAAGTAACAAAAGAAGCTGAAGGTTCACTAAACTAAGTGAAAATATCACAAATGTATTCTCCACAGAAGCACAAAGCCATGAGGATATTCTTAAAGCATCCACTGGATTATTTTTAACCAAGTCTGTGTGTGTGCCTGTGTGCGGTATGTGCACATGTACAGATGCCTACAGAGGCCACAGGCATCAAGTCCCCTGCAAGTGGAGTTCCAGGTAGTTGTAAGCCACCTGACATGGGTGCTGGGAACCTTAACTCAGGTCCCCTAAAAGCAATAACATGCTCTTACCTGCTGAGCAATCTTTCCAGCCCCTTAAAGTTTTAATGTTTGAACATTTCTTATTGGAGTGGGAAATAAAAATAACTTCAAAAGTGACTCAAATGTGAGATACCCAAGAGTCTAGAATCTAGAAAGTTAAGACATACTTTAAATAAAGTACTCTTCTTTGGTGTAAATACAGAGACACATTACCCTCCACAAGGTACTGAAGAAAAACATCCACATGGAAAACCACATATGTGGTTAGTGGGTACCTATGTGAATTCAAAAGCTAGCCTATATTTCAGCTGTCCAAACATGGGTGAGTTATGCTAGACCTTAACTTTCCTGTCTCCAAAATGGCAGTTAATACTGCCCTCATGCAGGGTGGTTTGAAGGACTAAGGAAGGATTATCTGTGCACACTTTTAAACCCAGTACTAGAGAGGTAGAGGCAAGCAGATCTCTGTGAGTTCAAGGCTAGCCAGGACTATACACAGTGAGACCCTGTCCCATCTGAACCCCTAAAAAAGAAAAGGGAATATAATATGCTGAAAATAAAAATGTTTGGAAAGGCAAATGAAAGGATTTGATTTACTAACTTATAAAACTTATACAAAACAAGTGTTGGGCTGTAGCCATGGCTTAGCAGCTAGTTAGGAGCACTGGCTGTTCTTCCAGGTGACCGGGGGTTCCATCCTCAGCACCCACATGGCAGCTCACAACCATCTGTACCTCCAGACCCAATGGAATCAACACCCTCTTCTGGCCTCTGAGGGCATTGCATGCACAAGATGCTTAAGTAGGTAAAACACCCAGACACATAAAATAGTTAAAAATAAACCAAGTGTCACCAAATCTCTGAAACAACTCAAGACTCCAACTGGGGAATCTGACAGAAATCAAGATTTCAAAGTCCTGAGTCATTCGTCCCTTCTCCAGGTGGGTTTGAAAAGCACTAATCATCAGGGTGGAATTTTGGCTTGTGATCAAATGTAACCACATTTAAATTTTTAACTGGAAAAAAAATAACACAAAGGTATTATGGTACCATGTATTCTATAGATGATTATAATGTGTAGAAACATCACGAGGACAAGATAATCACTACTTCTAAAACCTCAGTGTCTTAATGTTAGATCTAAAGAATGTATACAATAACCATTTTAAATGTACATTTTCTAGGAAAATGAAGCTCAACTCAAAATGTAGGGGAAACTGGGTATTTAAATATGCCAATAAACTTCATTCCAGTTTAATTTAGACTTTCTCTAACAAGCATAAAGAGTGTCTTATTTCCACAGTTTGGAAAGCTCTGAAATGTAAGATGACAAACAGACAAAAAGCAGAATACTGAAATGCTCAGTTACGGTGAACACTACAGTCATAAGTTGGTACAGGCTTCAATTCAACTGTGTGAACCACTTCAGACTGAGTTTAGGCAATGCAAATATACATATATAATATATACATGTAATATATATTATATATATATATACACACACATCAAATTCTCTACTTCTTCAGAACAATGATTTTTTAAATGTCATTCTATTTTGTGCCTTTCCAAATTTCTTACCTAAAATATTCTTGCTAAGATGTAAACTTTTCAAAAGGAGTATTTTTCTAAAGAAGCCTTTAAAATGACAACAATATATTAATAAAACCAACTTAAATCTGTATCGCACAAACCCAAACCCCAAATACCACCTCTGTAAGATTAATAGAGATTTGGCATTTAAAGTGGGTGCACTGACATTTAATACATTTTTGTATGTTTAATCCATAGTTCTGGTTGACTCGCTTAAAAAATGTATAAAAACTAAGCAATTGGCAAATGTAACAAGGATACAATCCAATGTGTTCACAGATCGTTACCTGTGAGACTGGTGCTTTAACATGGGGTGGAATTCCAGAGGAAGAAACAGTACCACTAGGAGGCAGGTTTTTACTGGTCACTGAAGCCCAGGAGAAAGCCTGCAGGAAATGCAACAAACCTAGACTACTAATCATGGAAAACCACCAACATTCCTACAGGGAAACTTCCAAATATATAATCTGTTTTCATTTCTAATCTGTTCCTTTATATTGACGGACTCCTAAAAGAAAGGCACACACACACATGCCAGTCTGTGTGCCAGCTCTCAAAATCTCATTATGCAAGATACGACTGTTTTGTCTCAACTGCTAAATAAAACCACACCAAGTTCCTGTATAAAGCAAGTGGCAAACAAAACCACTATCAACTAAACATGCTATAAAAACTGGACCAGATAGAACTGACTTCTTTCCCCTTTTGGGGGAGACAGGATGTGTGAGTGATGGTGTTGGGGGAAAGGGGAAGAATAGAAAAGAACAGAGTACTAGTTGGAAACTTAACAGACACTTACAAATTGAACAAGGACTCTTGACTACTCTGCTCTCACTGCCCAAATATACTTTAACCTTCTACTTCACAGAGATAAAGAAGTTTACATGACATACTATGGATGTCACACATCTCTACAAGAGAATTAGTATAGTAAGGAAACGGATCCCATTTAAATCACAAACAGGTATCTCTCACAGATCAACTTCAGGTGGGACATTGCATGACTCCTGGAGCATCAGAAGAGATGAGCAACTGAAAGCCTCATACATGGCCTTGAATAATTTCATGTAAGTCATTCAACACTGCATACAGACAAGAGTAATCTCATGTTATAAATTTCATTCTTAGGAACATTTTTGGGGTGGAAAAAAAACCATGAAAACTCCCCAAAACAAAAACTCCAGTTTCTTTCATATACATACAAGTATAGCTTACTATATCAAATAACAGACCAAACTCATGCTTCATTAATGGCACCAGGTCTGAAAAGGTGAGGCTGCAGGTCTGAAAAGTTCCTCTGACCTCACCTTTGGCGGTTCCTGAGGGAGAGCAGCAGGCTCGGAGGGAGGAGGGGTGGTGGACTTCTCCTCCAGCTCTTCTAGGCTTTTCTCCTCCGCCTGCGGTTTCAGCTCTTCAGTCTTCGTTTCAGACTCTGGCTCAGGTTCAGGGTCATGAGAGGATTCTTCTAAAGGCTCCTCTATGCCATTACTAGAATGAAACATCGAGGTCACCAGGAGATCAAATGAGGTAAAACTCCCAACTACACAGGTAACAGTTGTCACCTGTTCTATGTTCACGTACATGTGGCGTCAGGGATGAGAGCCAAGTCCTGCCTGCTGAGCAGGCACTAGCAAAACTGCTGTGCCACGGAGACTCACACACTGTCTAATCCCATCTTTCTGTCTGTCATGGTTTTGTTGTTTGTGACAGGATTTCACCTTGTATCCTTGGCTGGCCTCAAACTCAGTGAGATCCACCAACTTCTGCCTCCCCTGAGTGCTGGGATTAAAGGTATGCACTCACATCCAGCCCCATCAATTTTAAAAATGGTTTTATTATTTTGCACGTAAGGGTGTTTTCCTTACATGTGTATCTGTGTATCACATACATACACTTCCCTTGGAGACCAGAAGAGGGCATCAGATTCCCATGTCTGGGGTTACAGACTGCCATGTGGGTGCTGGGGACTAGGACTCTTAATGGCTGAGCCATCCCTACAGCCACAACCCATCATTTTAAATCTAGATTACCTACAATGCTTATTTAAGTGCAACTATAACTCCTGTGCTTGTTTTCTAATTAGTGTGTGAAGGGACAGTGTATGACCATCAGAGGACTTTACGGAGCCACTTATCTCCTTCCAATTTTACCTCAGGAATGAAACTTAGGACACCAGGCCTGCAGGGTAAGCACCTTTACTGACTGAACCACCTCTGTCCCCTACACGCCATGTTTCATATAAAAGTTTATAGAAGTAAGTTCAGTGTATTGTCCTAAACAGTCTGTATTATCTGTAGTCAACCACAACTCTGATACAAATCATGTGGAATTTTTGAATTAATCATTTTCAGTATCTTGATATATGTCATAAGTAACCAAATACTGGTTTAAATATGCAGTTTTAACCAAAATGTATTTCCAAGGGCTGAGGCTGTAGTTTGTGGCCAAGTGCATGCATGCACTTAACATGCAAAGGTCTGGGGTTCGATACCAAGCACCAACAAAAACCATTGACTTCCAACAACAACTTAGGGACAACTCCACTGCAGGCCAGCACAGATGCAGGCCAGCAACTGCCAGCTAGCCTTACGTCACAGGGTGAGCGTCATAGTAGGTGCTGTTAGCATTCTCTTGCACAGGCTCAGGAGATGGCTGCCTTTCTTCTTGCTCCTCTTCTACTTCATCTTCTGATTCTGACAATACATAATGGACCACATCTTTTTAAGAGGGCTCACATTCTCTCTTACATACTACAGGATGTTTAAGGGTAAGCTAGGAAGTCAGCAGACTTACAAAACAGTCATTCACTGGACTATTCCCTGTTCCACAAATAAAGAGAACAAGTCGGACAACATTTGATGACTTTGCTCTATTTTAACAAGATCTGTTAATAAAGGAAGGAAAAGCTTGCAAGGAAGCTAAAAACCATTGTTTCTGTTGTCATATCTATTTAAGAGTAGTAATAATAAAAAACCTGCTATTTTTCTCAGTGGAAGATCAATAAATAACTATAGAACTGCCACAGCTTGGACAGGCAACAGACAATAAGGGAAAACAAACGAGAAAGTTCTATGACACTTAGTTCATTTTGATAAAAGTGCATGGGTCCCCAAAACAATTCCAGAACATGTACTAAACTCTATGGTAAAGCATGCAATCTACGGACATGTCACCTCACAGTACGGTATGGAATCTACGGACATGTCACCTCACAGACTTCCTAGGTTTGACTTTAACATCATGTCATGTACACACATAGAGCCCCTAACAAAAACTAAAGGAGAGTTTGATTCAGCTAAAAGAAAAATGACAAATTCCCCAAAGTTCCATAACTTTAAGTTCCCTTTAAGTTAAGCTCACCTTCATCAAGTTCTGGTTCAGAATCACCAAACACTTCATCTTCGTAACGAAACATATCATTGTGAACATAAAACTTATTTGGAACAGATCCCTATAAAAAAACAATATGCAATCTCAATTTTAGTACCACAGAAATAATCTGGACTAAATATAATTATCCAAAGCTGAGCATGTTATGATGTTCACACCAATAAAAACTAAGAAAAAAAAAATCACCAAATGAATATTAGAGAAGTGTGGTGGTAAACATGTAATTCTCCATTTGGAAGACAGAGAGACAACGGCCACAAATTCCAGGCCAGCTGAGCTAGAGATTCTGTCAAAAAAAAAAAATCACAATAATAATACACACATATGAAAATGTCAAAATAAAGCTCAGCACCATGTATATTTTAGTGCTTAAAAATAAGGAATTATTACAATTCAGAAACTCTTCTCATAAACAAACAGAATTCATAAAGTTTTTCCATCTTTTCAAAACCCTTTGAAAATACAATTGAATATTTCTATGATCATGTGGGTTTTTTTTCTTTTGTCTTATGAGCCCAGGGACCAAATTCAGAGTCTAGCACAAAGTCAAGTGTTCTACCAGTAATCCACATTCCCCAGTCCTCTTTTCTGATCTATCACCCACTTTCACACAAACTTTAAAGCACACACATACACACAATGTCCAAATAAGCAGTATCAACACACCTGTTAAAATCTCCCAAAGACAGCAGCAAGCAGACTGGAGAGATGGCTCAGTGGTTAAGAACACTGGCTGCTTTTGAAGACCCAGGTTCAATTCCCCAGCACGGTGGCTCACAACTTTCTGTAACTCCACTTTTAGAAATCTGCTACCCTTCCCACCTCCTCAGTAAGCAGGCACACATCCACATGCACGGAAAACACTCAAACACAGAAGACACAAAATTCAAAGGCTGGGGAGATGGTTCAGAGGTTAAGGGCACTGGCTCTACCCTTGTAGAGGACCAGGGTTTGAGTCCAAGTAACCCATGTGGCAACTGTCTATGTCAGTTCCAGGGCATGCAATGCCCTCTTCTGACCTCCAAGGGCACAGGCACACATGTGGTACAGACAAAGCCACAACACCCATACACATAAAAACAAGTAAAATTCAAAATATCAATTAATTTTTTTTTTTGAGATTTATTTATTTATTATGTATACAGTGTTCTGTCTGCGTGTGTCCCTGCAGGCCAGAAGAGGGCACCAGATCTCATTACAAATGGCTGTGAGCCACCATGTGGTTGCTGGGAACTGAACTCAGGACCTTTGAAAGAGCAGCCAGTGAGTACCCTTAACTGCTGAGCCATATCTCCAGCCCTCAATTAATTAATTTTAAAAAATAGCAACAAGCAAATCCAAACTTGTAGGAAGAAACTTTTTAGCATTCCAGCAAACCATTAACAAATAAATCACATAAACAGAAAATAAACAAAATGAAAACTTACTTCTGGAGCCAGAACAAAGGTTTGCATAAACTTCCTCTCGGGCTGTCCACTGTTAGACAGCAAGCCCATCACCTGTACGACGACACCATCACTCAAGGTGGCATGAGCATCCACATGGCGGATTTTGGTATGACATTCACTGAAGTTCAGAGATAACACTTTGTGGTGTATATCCTTTACAGAGGAAAGGGGTGAGGAAAAAAAAATGTGTGCTATCACATAACTACATATTACTATACGTACATACATTGCTTACTTCCTCATGACCAAAAAGATTAACTATTTGCCTTTTTTGCATTAATTTGAATCCAGTCCAGAAAACTGTGTATTATTACAATCAGACTGCCTGTTAACCACCATCTTTAACGTATCACACCTCTATACAAGAAATCGGAACGCATCTTGATACTCTGTTGTAATCTCAACATTATACAGCTTTCCCTTCATCTCTGTGCCAGCTAATCCTTCTCACAAACTCCTACCAACTAACTGCCTTCTGACCTCACACCTAAGTTTACTTTCCAAGGATGTTTGTTGATGCCGTTTTTCCTATACCCAACTTCTTCCCATTTGGTAAGGCCCAATCCAACCAAAGTCCAAATCCTTCACCAAGTCCAACTGAAGCCCCAAATCCTTTCAAGTCTCCAGTTATAAAGACAAATTATTTTGTGCATTATCTAGAGCACGAGAAATGTACTTTCTCAACTACTTCACATATAAAATACAACATTCCATGTTCTCCTTTTAAATACATACCAATGCAATACATTCTACTAAAACTGACTCTTTATAGCAAAGGATCACACCAGGGAAACTCGGTGAGTCCAGAAAGGCTACTTTTTAAAGCCTGTCTTAATTCAAAGACACTTGAAATAGATCATTTTTGACTTACATTTTGGCCATAAACTGCTTCCTGGGGCTTTCCACTAGCATCCACTCCACCATGAACATAGGAGGAATTCCTGCCATAAAACCTGCAAAAAGCATTGACAGACATATCAGGGAAATGTTAGGGGCCACTAGAGTTGTGGTGCCCAACAGATAAAGGGTCCTTATCATCAACAAGAATACGACTACTTCCCATGGTGGTGTAAGGGTTGAGTCAACGCCCACAGAATGAGTGTTTCTGGTAACAAGGCTGCTGCTCAATTAACCTGCCTCAAATTCATGTCAGTGAATTAACTACTAAGGTATATAAATAAATGGCTGCCTGAGGAGAGTAGTATTAAAAACTTCTTTTTTTTTTTTTTTTTTTTTACGTTTTTCCTGTATGTATGTAATGCACCAAGTTCATGGCTGGTACCCTCAGAAGTCATAAGAGAACAGAGAATCCCATGAAACTAGTTACAGATGGTGGTGAGCTGAAATATAGGTGCCAGGAATCAAACGCTAGCCCTCTCCAAGATCAACAGTGCTTTTTAACTGTTAAGTCACCTTCCAACACTTTATGAAAACTTTAAGAAATTTTATTAAGAAATTTTTATTTCTGGGCAGTGGTGGCGCACACCTTTAATCCCAGCACTCAGAAGGCAGAGCCAGGCGGATCTCTGTGAGTTCGAGCAAGATCCAGGACAAGCACCAAAACTACACAGAAAAACCCTGTCTCAAAAAAAAAAAAAAAAAAAGAAACGTTTATTAAGAAATTTTTATTAAAAGGAAAAGTGGTTAAATAAGCTAGATATAATATGGAAAACATACCATTTTACCTTTTTATGAAAAATTACTTTGTGGATGTGCATGTACACATGTGTTTGTGTGGAGATCAGAAGACAACCATGGGAAGCCTCCTTCCACTTTAATGATGGAACTCGGCGAATCCCTTTACCCCGTAGGTCATGTTGCTAGCCTGGAAGTTACACTACTAGTTAGTAGTGTTAGCCAGGCGGTGGTGGCACATGCCTTAGTTCGAGGCCAGCCTGGTCTACAGAGGGAGTTCCAGGACATCCAGGGCTACACAGAGAAACCATGCCTAAACAAAAAAAATAAATAAAAATAAAAACAAAACCTTATTTCTAACTTTGTTCCATTTTTTTCCCTATAAAAAAAGAAGGAAAGGAAGGGAAAGAGGGAGGGAGAAACAGAGACAAAGAGAGATAGATAGATAGATAGATAGATAGATAGATAGATAGATAGATAGAGAGATGATTGTTTGGCATGGGGCTTCACATCTATAATTCCAGCACCTAGAAAGGCTGAGGCTTGCAAACTGCCATTGAGCTCAAGGCTAGCCAGAACTAGAGACCTTATTAAAGTGAAAAACCCAAACCAACAACTGCTACCTCAAATGTGCATGATGGTGTAAGCTTTAACCCCAGCCCTGGGGAATGAAAGAGACGGTAGAGAAGCAGATGAATCAGAGTTGGGGTCAGCCTAGTCTACATAGTGAGTTAGTTCCCAGGTCATCCACACCCATGACAGTGAAACCCTGACTCAAAACAAAAACAAAATGAAAAACAAAACAAAACAAAAAAAAAACAGACTACTGATATTCTGAAAGACCAAATCTCATATAAAGATCCTAATGCACCGGGCGGTGGTGGCACACGCCTTTAATCCCAGCACTCGGGAGGCAGAGCCAGGAGGATCTCTGTGAGTTCAAGGCCAGCCTGGACTACCAAGTGAGTTCCAGGAAAGGCACAAAGCTACACAGAGAAACCCTGTCTCAAAAAACCAAAAAAAAAAAAAAAAAGATCCTAATATGGTGATATTTTATTTGTACTGAAATGTGATTTTAATTTTATGTTAATAAATAAAGTTGCCATGGGGTCAGAGCTATTAGAGCCATAGCAAGAGCGTGATGGTTAGAAGATCTAGGTAGATTTCTGTGTGTTCAGGGATACAGCCAGTATTGGAGACATATGCCTTTAAGACCTGAAAGGCTGTACTTACAGGCAGTGATGAGGCAGTCATGTGGTTGGGTTTAGAACCAATGAGAAGGCAGAACAGAAAGACTATTTAAACACAGACAAACAGGAAGTAGCTCTCTCGGGGAAGTTAGGAGCACTGCAGGAGGTAAGATTTTATCTCTGAGCTCTGACCTCTCCGCTTTCTCTTTTACATTGGCTCTGTGTTTCTTTTTTTTTTTTTTTTTTTTTTTGATTTTTCGAGACAGGGTTTCTCTGTGTAGCTTTGCGCCTTTCCTGGAGCTCACTTGGTAGCCCAGGCTGGCCTCGAACTCACAGAGATCCGCCTGGCTCTGCCTCCCGAGTGCTGGGATTAAAGGCGTGTGCCACCACCGCCCGGCTGTGTTTCTTATTTTAATAAGACGATTGGTTACATCTACATCCTAATGCCTCCCACTCCCAAATATCTGAAATATTTTATACACTTCTTGTTTCAGTACAACACTGAAGCTTGGAAACTGGCTGTGGGTAGCTTGTTTACTTATTTGTCCTAATTCCTAATAGTTATTAGCCTCAGCTGTCAAGTATGACACTTGAGATAACCAAAGCATCCTGAGTAAAACCAGTACAAAGTTTACAGGAGAAAGGAAAGGATTCACAGCAAGGGACGCAGCAACAGCAGACCCAGCCTCTTGCACACCACATAAGAGAATATCAACATGGGCCACGTCCGCTTTCCAAGTGCCCAGCTAGGACCTGGGCAGCAACAGGGCCAGAGACGGTGCAGGGGTGAAGAATCAGAAACAGGCTCTCAGCAGGAGGTAAGGAGGATGGATTCATTGTCAACTGTCCTGCAGCATCATATAGACAGCTAGCTAGCTGTCTGTCTGTCTGTCTGTCTGTCAGGCATCTCCCCTTTCATTTGCACAAGCACAGTCAAAAGAACGGGACTCGGCAAGAACTACACACTACACACACTTCATTTCAACCTCTTGGAAAAATTCAGCTTACAGATGTTTAACTTTTGTCAAAACAGTGAACAAGGCTACTAATAGTGTCTCACAAGCTAATACCTTTTTTTTCAGATGAGAAGAAATAAAAATCTTCCGCGGGTATAGCAGATTTTCATAACACTATGAGAACTTAAAAAGATACATTTAAGTCACTGATTTCCAATTGCTCATTAGAACCCTTTAGCAAGTCAAGCCTCACATTAGAATAATGAAACATGAAATACTAAAGAGAGTGTGTGCATTTGTGCGTCTGTGTGTAAAACTGAATGAATGAATGACATGACGTGTTTTTCCTGTTTGCAAAGGCCTTATCGACTGTGAGGCAGACGGACAGACTTGTATGAAGGAGGGTCTTCGCTTACCTGTGCAGGTACTCGGGAGCCTTATTCAGCAGAGTGTAGTACTGCCTCACAAACTCCCGCCCCACAAGCAGCGGACTGGGCTTCTCCATCACCATTTCTTTGCTGCACAATGTCGAATGCTGGGGAGAAAACCAAAGACAAACAGCATTACATCATCCCTGTAAAATGCCATGGGTAAGGCTTCACAGACCAAAAGTGAGAACCAAGTAAACTAACACCATTTCAAAATGTTATCAACAGGCCGGGCAGTGATGCGCACGCACGCCTTTAACCCCAGCACTTGGAAGGCACAGGCAGGTGGATCTCTGTGAGTACAAGGGCAGCCAGCACTACACAGAGAAATGTGTCTCAAAAAACAAAACAAACAAATTTTATTAACAGGCTAGAGAGATGGCTCAGCAGTTAGGAGCACTGCCTGCTTAGAGGACCCAGGTTCAATTCCCAGCATCCATATTAAGGCATGCAACCATGTAACTCCAGTTCCAGGGGATCTGCGGGCCTCTTCTGGCCTCCTTGGGCACCGGAAACACAGAATGGTAAAACACCCACACACATTAAATAAAGAAAAAAAAGAAAGAAAAAAAAAGCAACTTATTATTTACTTTATACATATAGCCCTCAGAGCAGTCTAATTTTAATCACCATGAAGCCTAAGTGGCAGCGGGCTGGAGATGGCTCATGGTTAAGTAGTGCTCAGGGAATCTGAACCTTTAGCCTTGAAGGTACCCATGTCCACATACTCATACACAGATACGCAAATACACATGATTAAAAATAAATCTTGGGATTGGAGAATGCTCAGCAGCAAAAGCACTGTTGCTCTTGTTTGTGGAGGACGCAGGTTCAGTTCCCAGCAGTCACATGGTAGCTCACAACCATATTCCAGAGGACCAAATACCCTATTTTGACCTCCACAGGTACCATGCACACATGTGCTACATATACACACGAGCAGGCATGCACACACACAAAAAAAATTTTTTAAAGAAAAAGGAGAAGGAGGAGGAGGAAGGCAGCCAGTGAGACGAGATGGCTCAGGAGATAAAGGTTTGCCTGACCTGAGCTCCACTCCCCAGGACCAATAAACACAGTGGAGAGAACAAACTCCCAGTCTGTCTCCTGACCTCCACTTCTAAGCACAGAGAGAATGTCACAAACACTGCTTGTTTTTTTTTTTAAAAAGGAGTAATATGGTTGATAATGGCTCACTGGTAGAGACTAGTAGAGTGATTCCAAGAAATAGCCCTGGGTTCAATCCTAAGCACCAAAAGATGTGTGTAGACAGACAGAACACACAGGAACATACACCCACAACCTCGAAAGGCTACTTGACTTTTTATTTATGTGCATGTGCGCATGTGTGCATCCACAGGGACCAGAAGAGGGTGTCGGATGCCCTGGAGCTTGAGTTCCAGGTGACAGTGAAGCACCCTAGGTCAGTGGCGAGGGAGCTAACCCTGGGGCCTCTGGAAAAGCAAGAAGCACTCATAACTGGGAAGTCACCCCCCCAGCCCCCCTGTTGTTATACTTCAAAGTATTGAGGGGAAACCACAGAACAAAACAAAAACCAACCACACGTCTTAGTGTACATCAGGCAAATCGAACGCTGTCTGAACTCCTATTTTAACAAATTTCAATGCAGGTTTTCTTTAAGCAACTAAATAATTTCATACCCGAAGACATCCTGTAATCACCGTATTAGATGTGCACAGAGGTTCAGTGCACCTCGAGTGACTTCAATGGTACATTTTGTTCTAATTAGCTGTTTCTTCTTTTGCAACTGTCCCTCTAGACAGTTTTTTCGTTTGTTTTCGAGGCTGGCCTTGAACAGAGATCGGCTGCCTCTGCCTCCCGAGTGCTGGGACTAAAGGCGTGCATTGCCAAGGTTATAATACAGAAATGAATTTGTAAACCAAGTTTAGTGGCGCAGGCCTCTCAACCTGAGGCACTCAAAATCATGAGCAGTTCATTCAGGCCTGCCTGGACTAGAGCCAAGTCCTGTCTTCTTGTTTTGTTTTGTGTGTTTTATTTTTTCAAGACAGGGTTTCTCTGTGTAGCTCTGGGTGTCCTGGAACTCCCTCTGAAGACCAGGCTGCCCTTGCACTCACAGAGATCCGCCTGCCTCTGCCTCCCGAGTGCTGGGATTAGAGGTGTGGGCCACCACTGCCTGGCCTTACTTTCTTTTTTCTTTTCTTTTCTTTTTTTTAAGTTTATTTCTTTTATATGAGTGGTATATCTGTATAACACATGCACGCCTGGTACCCATGGAGATCAAAAGAGGGTAGAGGATCCCCGAACTGGGATTTTATGGACAATTGTAAGCCACCATGTGGATGCTAGGAATTGAACTTGGAAAGTGCCCTTAAGTTCTGAGCCATCTTTCTGAAGCCTTGTATTTTTTGTTTTAAAAATGTTAAAATGTTTAAAAATGTCAACTTTTAACTGGGAGACTAGAAAATGACTGAAGCAGGTTTGAAGGCAGCAGAAACCTTCACAAGTCACAGTCACAACTGGAAAGAAAGCTGCTTCCACCTCCACCACCAACCACCACGATGGACCATCAAGTACACTCTTTCAAAGATGGATAGGAAATCTATAGCTCATGCTGTCTACATGTCAAAGTGTATAATAACTGAAATTGTTAAAACACAGGAAATCCAAGGCCCTCTTCTGGTCTTCTTGAGCACTAGGGATATACATGTGGTACAGACATAACAACCATACACATAAATTTTTTTAAAAAAATAAACAAATAAATAAAGCTGGACATAGCACTCTGAGTTTGAGGGCAGCCAGATCTACAGTGAGGTAGGTCTTAAAGGGGGAGGGGAGTTAAAGAGAAAATATGGTTTTAGAAGACTAAAGAGTTGAGTCAGGGATTTTAGCTATCTTGCCCATATCATTGAGGGAGATGAACATATTCAACATTACTGGTTTTTGCAACAGAGACTCACAGCAACCATCCTGCCCAGGCCGCCTGCATTCTGGAATTAAGTAAAGCACCATGCCTGGCATTAACATCACTAAACTAAAAGCTACCCACTTTGAGTGTACCCAAAGTAGTAATAATGTATTTCTGTCTGACATAGTAATATTTAATGACCAAAGTCTTATTATACTAAAAATATTACTTAAGGTAAATAAGGAAATTGAGATGGGAATAAATATGCTGACAACAAATGGTCAGTTAGTTATGTAGAGAAAATGTAATAAAGAACAAGAGAGGGTAGCAAGGCATGGTGGCGCACGCCTTTAATCCCAGGGAGGTAAACTTTAAACTCAGGAGTCAGATGCAGGCCGAGCTCTACAAATTCAAGGCCAGCCTGGTCTACAAAGGCAGTTTGAGGTCAGCCAGGGCTGTTATGCAGAGAGAAAAAGAACAGAAGGTCTAGAAATGGCTTGGTGTTAAGAACTTTACTTGCTGTTCTTCTACAGGACCTGGCTTTTATTCCCAGCAACCACATGGCAACTCTCAACCATGTGTAACTCCAGCTCCAGTAGAGTCAATGCCCTCTTCTGGCCTCTGCAGGCCCAATAGAGGCAAAAACATCCATACATATCAAAAAAGAAAGACTTTGGGGCTAGGAACTTCAGCACCATAAATGAGACATTGAAAAGGCAGAATAAAATTTAAAATGAAATTATGGCTTCATTAATAAAAAATGGCAGTGTATACAATGAGCAAAAGAATAAAATTAATTTTAAAAATCCACTGCAAACAATAAATTATTATTAGGGCAGATTTGAACAGAAAAGATAAGGTTCTCTAAAGCAAAATAGTTAGTTCTCAGTAATTTCAGAGAGGTCTCAAATGCCTCTTCTCCATTGCTCCACCACTAGTAATAAAATGGCTAGCTCTCCAGAAAAGCAAATTTTAATTACAAATACTTGGCCACAACTACTAATGCAACTATTTGAAAGCTTCAAATTTCAGAACCTTCCAGCTTTCAGACTAGAGATGTTTAAGCCTATGCATAGTTCAAAATCTAAAAATCCTGCAACTTCAACACTTATGATCCCAAGCATTTTCAAACAAAAGGACCTTTGATATTGACACAAGGTGTCACGTAGCCCAGAATGACCTTAAATTTCTGACCTCCTGCTTCACTGACTGAGAAGCAGATTATAGTGCAACATCCCTACATGCATATGGAAGCTGGGGATCAACCCTAGGGCTTGCATGTGGTAAGCAAGGGCTCTGTATTCTCAGGACCCTTCAATCTCTAAAAGCATTAAAACACAATAAAAAATTCACTCACTGCAATCAGTTGTGTGAAATTCATGTCATTCTTTGGTAGTTATTTCAATGCTTGGAGAGAAGAGGCTAAATAAATATTTGTGGAGAAGAAATCATACTTATTAAAAAAAGAAAAAGGTCAAGAAAACACCTTGATAAGGAGGAAATGCAGACAAACTGCCAACCTTGGAAGGTTATACATGTATTTTATTCATGGAAAGAATGTCTTCAACTGACTGCAGCCTGTTCACCAGAAACTGCTATCCCAGACTGCCCATGCTTAGCCCCAGCCCCAGCCTATCTCCATGGCAGGATGCTCACTCCCCTCCTTCTGCAGGGCTCACACTTAGGCCAAGGCCCATTCCCACACTAAGACTAGATCCCATTTTAAAATGACTACAACACTCGCCACACACTTTTAGGACAAGGAACTCAGATTTGTTGTGGCAGACAAGAACCACAGCAACAGAAATAGGAGGGTATGGATAAAGCAACTTCTGTTCTCAACCCTGAAGATAAGGAGGCAAGCTCTGAAGGACAGAAGCTAAAAATGACCAACCATTAAGAAATGGTTTCCTGCTCCCACAACCATCACCCCTTCTGAGACAAGGTCTCTCTGTGCAGCCCTGGCTGCTCTGGAACTCACTCTGTAGACCAGGCTGGCCTCCAACTCTCATCTGCCTGGCCCTGCCTCCTGAGTGTTGGATTAAAGGCCCACACGCAGCCTCACATTATGCTTGAGTTTCATGAGTACCCCACGCTTCCTTTACCTCCTTGAATAGCGAGGTACTAACCTCATTTACAGACAAACGAAACTGACAGAAGGCCAAGAGATAAAGGCCCTCGGTCTTCTTCATTCCAACAACAAGAATTCTGTGTCAGTAGCATGATGTTTTCATTATTTACACTCAAGAAAACTTGCTTTGGGCCTGCCAGGTGTGGCCATACACACCCAGCACTTGGCAGTCAGAAGCAGGTGGTTCTCTGAGTTCAAGGCTAGCCTGAGCTATAAAGAATAGAGTTCCAGGACAGCCAGGGCTATATAGAAAGACCCTGTCTCAAAAGGGGAGCGGGGTGCAGCATAATGTGAATACATCTGTGGACAGGAAGCTCACTGTACATGGCCAGCCTGGTCTACATGGTGAGACCCATGACACCGAGGACTGCCACACAGCCAGTCTCAGGAGTCAAAACAGAAAGAAGGAAAAGAACGAAAAGAAAAAAGGTAAATTGCTTTGGAAGAATCACCCACAGGATCAAGAATAAAAAAAACTTTAAAGAGTCCACCAGGTGTGATGATGGCGCATGCCTTTCACCCCAGCACTCAGGAGGCAGAGGATGATCTCTGAGTTCAAGGCCAGCTCAGTCTACAGTGCGAGTTCCAGGACAGCCTGGGCTGTTACACACAGAAACTATCTGTGGGGTTGGGGGACAGACCCAGACTGACTTACAGGCTGGGTAGTGGCCCACTCCTTTATCCCAGAACACAGGAGGCAGGAGACAGATCTCTTGAGTTCAAGGCCAGTCTGATCTAGAGTTCCGAGTCAGCTAGGCCTACAAAGTCGCTGCCTCCAAAGGCGGGGTGAGGGAGCATGATGTTAACTCACTATTTCTGTGGGGCAGCATACCTTTCTTAACGGGTGGTCACTTTGGGCTTCTGTCCTTCAGAGCTTGCCGCCCCCTTATCTTCAGGGTTGAGAGCAGAAGCTGCTTTACCCATACCCTCCTATTTTTATTGCTGTGGTACTTGGATCCAAGGTCTGCCACAACAAATGATCTCTCTTAATTCAATATCAGCCTGGTCTACAGTGAGACCCTGTCTCAAGCGAAACAAAATGAAAACCACTCAACTTTAGGGGCTAGAGAGATGGCTCTGTGGTTAAGAGCAATATTGTCCTTTCTTCCCACCACCCACATTTGGCAGCTCATAATCCGCCTGAACTCCAGCTCCAGGGGATCTGACACCTTTTATACACACATATACACATGCATGTACATAATTAAAAGTAGTAAAATAAGCTCTTAAAACACTTTACAGTTCAATTTTCACGCCAAGTATGGTGGCATCTACCTCTAGTCCCAGCATCCAGGAGGCAGAGGTAGGATGCCGCCATAAACTCCAGGCCAGCCTAGGACACACAGTAAAAGCCAGGCTAGTTTGGGCTATACAAGGATCCTGTCTCAAGAGACTGAATAAATACAATAAAAAATAAAGTGTAAATCTAACTTCCAGTGGGGGGAAAAAGAAAACAGAGAGCAACACAACATAGTAAGAGATATTTCCGTTAGCACCCCAACAATACAGGGTAGGATAAATTACCAGAAATTACATGATTAAAATAAACCAATGCACAAAAAAATTCTTTTGCTAAGAGTTTGGAAAGAAACACTGGTTTGCTTTACTGTCTAGTCAGCACACATCTGAATACGCAGTGAAGAGTAACTAGGCAAACTTACTATCTTTTTGCTTGGTTTTTTTGAGTCTTTGAAACGGGGTTTCTGTGTTCCTGACTGTCCTAGAACTCGCTCTGTAGCCCAGGCTGGCCTCGAACTTACAGAGATCTGCCTGTCTCTGCTTCCCAAGTGCTGGCATTAAAGGTGTGCACCACCACCGCCCTGCACAGATCAACTGAATTCCACCCACTTTCCGTTCAGAAGCAATCCAATCTGTGCTTCAGTGTAAATGCTGAAAAGATGTCATTTACCACCGACATTGAGTATCTGTAAATTTCCAGTTACTGATACTGAGTTTTTGTTATTTTAATTTCTAAGACAAATATAGCTAACATTCCCTGCTGCAAACAATGCCCACCACTTCTTCAAAACTAGAACTTGACTAACAATCCAACTCCTTGGTCACTAAGTTAACATTCAGTCTAGCTTTTAAATTTGCAAGAGGTCGCCAGGCCAAAAGCTGAACAAGAAACTGCATTCATCATCTACTCAGCTGTGGCATTCCCCTTAAATGCAGTGAATGGTGGCAGGATCTGTGTACTTACAATGCACCTGGAACCTGCAGGGTAGGCTCTTACCAGAGTTCATTTCTAAACTACCCAATGACGTCATCATCTGCTCCTCTCATAGCCACCCATTCTCCAAGGGGTTCTAGTTCACACCACTTAGGAGGCTTGCTTTCACCATCATTAGGATTTCAATTCTAGTTTTCTGTGTTTTGTTTTCTGAGACTGGGTTTTCTCTGGTGTAGCCCTGACTGTCCTGGAACTCTGTAGACCAGGCTGGCCTTCAACTTAAGAGCTCTTCCTGCCTCTGCCTCCGAAGCTCAATTAAAATCGTACACCCACGCCCAGCAATATTTCAATTCTGAATGTTCAATAACCTAAGCCAGCAGGAAATACATTTGAAACCCTTCTCACAATTGATCTTTCATAATAATTTGTACACACTGAGATTAGATGGGAACACATGGCCTAAACGGTAACGAAGGGACAACATCATTCAGTCCTAAGGTCCAAACTGAAACAATTTGGGGGGGGGGGGGGCGGAGAGACATAACCTCACTATGCAGCCTGGTTGGTCTGCAAGTATGGAGACCAGACTCCCTCGAACTCAAAGATCTACCTGCCTCTGACTTCTGACTTAAATCCGGGACACTGGGCTTAAATCTAAAGACCAGAAAGGGACCACTGAATTTGGTAAAGGCGGGTTTAACTAGAAACTTTGGTTCACATGACTAGGGCTACATTAACTGCCAAATATGGACAAGAAATTACTATCCTCATCTATTCCAGTGCGTCCTTTTAACTGTAGTTAATGGTTCCATGATCCTGGTACTAGCAACAAACGAGGTATGGTGTCTTGAATCTAAAAACCAGAAACCTCAACTCAAGTTAATAAATAGCACAACAATCATACCCGGAGGGAGGGCGGCAATTTTCCTTGATTCAGCTTTGGTGCACGTGTTTTGTTTTTAAGGAGGCAAAAGGCAGCTCCTTATACAGTCGACTCAAAACCAGTTATAGCTTAGGAGTATAAAAATTGTGAACACAACCCTGTAACCCCAAAGCAACATAGAGACACCTGAAGAAATCTGCTCTTAAGAGACCCAAGAAAACCTCGATCAAATTCCACTAACAAAATCCACACCATCTAGGGAAACTTACATCCTTCTCCCCTCACCCTCTTCAAAAATATCATGGGGGGGAGAGAAACCCATTCCCAAAGCACTCAAACGTCTTTTTTTTTATCCCTGGACAACTGGAGATCGCCTGCAGAAAAAGGACGAAGGAGACTCGCTCGTTACAGCCCTAGTATCAGAACATGTTCGGGATAATGGGGGGAGGAGGGGGGGCACCGAGCACCCGGCAAGCGGAGCGGCGGCCACCTTCAACCCCGGATTCAGTTTCCGGGCACAGAAATGGTGCCCGGAGGCCGCTACTTTCGCATCTGCGTCGCTTCTGCCTCCGCCGCCGACACGGCCTCCCTTCCCCTCCCCCACGGGCGGGGCGACGACCGGGAACCAGGGCCGCAAACAAGCGGGGGGCCCGGCGGGGTGGGCTTCTCACCCTGAAACCACCTCTGCAGAAGCCCACTGCCCCGCTCCGCGGCGTGGCGCCCGTCGGCGCGCTCCCGGGGGCTGCGGCGGATGAGGTCCCGCCGAGCAGCCTCAGCCTAGCAAGCCCCCGGCCCCACCTGTGCCCTCCTCTGCACCACGCGCGCGGGTCATCGTCCTCCCCACGCAGCCTCCCGCTCACCTTGCAGGAAAAGGGCTCGGCTCCGCACACACGCAAACGCACTCTCGCTGGCGTAGGCAGCCGCCGAGAACAATGTTTCTGCCGCAGCAGCAGCAGCACCACCACCACCACCACCACCGCTCCCCCCCAAGACACCGAGCGCACACAACTGGACGGTTGCCGCGAGCCGCGGAGCGGAGCGAAATGTCCCCTGCCGACCACCACACAGACCGCCCCTCTCGGCCCCCGTACACACCTCCAACCAACAGCGGCGGCGGGCACGTCGCGCGGAGGTCAAGCGTGTCGCGGGATCGGCCGCGGCAGAGTCTCCTCCCTCGACAAGCCTGCGGCTTCGGGATCGGCGGAGAGCGGCGAGCTCGGGGCCCTCAACGCCACCTCGTCCCCGGAGCCTGGGCGCTGCTGCAGCGAGCTACAAGACCACGGACGTCCCGCCCCCTTCGCCGCCGCCCCCTCTTATTGTTTTACCCCTGCCGAAAGGGCCGGGGAACCCCCCAGAACAACGCCAGCCAATCAGGCATCACTTTGGAGAGCTGGACCCAACCTTCTCGCGTCCCTCTGCGGAGCACGCGCAGAACGGCGCCGCGCTCGCGCACCCGGGCGTCCGGAAAGCCGGGGAAGCGGAACCGGCCTCGAGCCGGGGCGAGGGCCCGCTGGCTTGACGTCACAAGGAAGCCGCCTGTCTCGGGCCGTGATGCTGGAGCCTCCCTTGCCCTTTTCGGGTGGCGCGAACAAGAAAGCTGGCTCCCCGCTGAGCGGTATCTTTTACAAAAGGATGTTGTTCCGGGTGCCTTTATTCGGGCTGAGAGGGAGGGGATTTATTTAGTCATGTCCCTAGACTAGGTGTCTGCGGGTTTGCTGCCTTAGAGGAGAATTAAAAGGCAGTTTTCAACTCTGGACTGTAAGCACACCTCTACTGCTTAGGAGCCTGTTCTAGGAAACGGAGGTTTTAATCTTTCCAAGTCAGTGGCATCCAGCTAGTTTAAAAGGGTGCTGAGCCGGGGAGTATGGAAAAAAAATACGACATGGGCTGTATAGATTTGTGTCTTTTGTATAGCCTTGAGGTTTCATCCTTAAATAGAACTAAGCATTTACAAGCGAAGGCTCAAAGGCTTGAAATTTAAAAAAAAAAAAAAGTCACTATTACAGATCTAGGCCTCTGGGACTTAGTCATGGACACTATACTGCCTCATGGACCTTGACTCATGGGAAAATGAACCTCTGTAGACAAGATGTTACTTTACCACGTATAGATCTGGCAGTGTTTTCAATAGTAAGAGAGTGGAAGAAATTGGGAATGAAGATATGAAATGGTGATAAGGCACAGAAGGGCAATTTGAAGAGAATAGAAACATCTGAACCAAGCATAAATTCATCATCACTTTCCCCTCACAGTCCTATAATGGCGATTTCATTGTATTTCCTAAAAGTAAAAAAGGTTCACAAACGGCCATGCTGGTATTTGAGCCTCCAAAATCTACACTGGCTTTACTTTGAATTGCTTAATAATTTTATATGCAAAATTTATGGGCAGGCCATCACTTATTAAATGAATCTGAAATGGTTTTCCTTAATGCACTACATATGCAGATTACCCTTCAAGTACCAGGCACTCCTCTGATTATTACATGAAATTCACTTATGTCTCACAAAAACCCAAAGTAGTTACCTATTTGAATGCACACTTTACAGATGAGGAAAGTAAGGCTTATGAGGTCTATTTCCCAAGGACACACACCTATTACTCATCTCCGCCAGTCATGGAGGGGCACGCCTATAATACCAGCACCTGGGAAGCAGAGGCAGGGGGATCACCACAAGTTCTAGACCAACCTGGTCTACAAAGCAAGTTCCAGGCCAGCCAGGGCTACATAAGGAGCCTGTGTCAATCATAAATGTGATGATTCCTTGTTTCAACAGAAGCAGTCTGCATTCACAGCCCACACTCTTAATTGTGAACTACAGAACACTGCTATTACTGCTAATAGTTCAACTGTTTCCAGCTACATCCAGTGCTTTTTTTTGTTTGTTTTGTTTTTGATGTGTAAGGTTTCTCTGTGTATCCCTGGCTGTCCTGGAACTCACTCTCTAGATCACGATCACGCTGGCCACAAACTCAGAGATGGGCCTGCCTCGGCCTTCCAGGTACTGGGATTTAAGGTGTGTGGTACTGTTCTAGGCTCCATGCAGTGTTTTTTATAAGTATTCCTTATCCGGTAACCTGGAGTAAATATGGAAGATATTGAGAGTGGGTGCCGGGCAGTAGTGGTGCATGCCTTTAATTCCAGCACTTGAGAGGCAGAGCCAGGCGGATCTCTGTGAGTTCAAGGCCAGCCTGGTCTACAGAGTGAGTTCCAGGAAAGGTACAAAGCTACACAGAGAAACCCTGTCTCGAAAAGAAAAGAAAAGAAAAGAGTGGGTCTCAGACCTTAATGTTCATCTGAATTAGATCTGGGCTTGTTAAACCACCCTCCAGCCTTTCTGACTCTGCAGGTGTGTGAGGAAGCCAGAGATTTGCATTTCTCACAAGTGCCCAGGGGATTCTGCTGCTGGTGCTCTAGGAACCCACATTACCACTACTGCTACAGCAGAGACTGGCAGACTTCACCAAAGAATCTACTGCTGTCTTCATCTCCCCTCCTTTTATAATCCTTCAAAGCATAAAAAAAAATTCTCAGCTTAGCTCTAGGCCTGTACAAAAGCAGGCCTCAGGAACCCGCGACATTAACCCCTGCCAATAAATGGTTACTGCTTTAAAAAAAAGATCCAGCTACCCTCAATTTTAGTAAATTGCTCTAACCAATTCCCACAAGTAGCTAGCATTTGTTATTTCCTACACTCTCTCTAGTCTGTTCTCTGAATACCTCTGCATTCTGGTAGTCTTTGCCCAGGGTTGGGCCAGGTTCATCTTTCCACGATGTAGTAAGAGCCTAGTTAATCTCTCGGCCTTTCAAAATCACAATGAAGCAACCACTGTCCCCATGGACCAAGCAGGGAGGTCAGTGTGAATGATACTCAGTGAAGAGGCTTGGGCCAAAGATCCGTCACCCTTGATTTCACTCTTTTATCAGAGCACACACCCAATGTGAGTACATTTCTGCTCCCTCTGCCTCCGTTTATTCTAGAGTAAACACATCACTGCTTCTGCTACAGTCATAGTTCAGCCCTACTGCCAACCTTTTCTGCTTGGTTGTCATACCTCCACGTAATTCTATTATAGCTCATACCTCTCACAAAAGACAGATCTTTTCTCATTTTGTTTATTTTTCCAGACAGGGTTTCTCTGTGTAGCCCTGTCCTGGAACTCGCTCTGTAAACCAGGCTTGGCCTCGAACTCGGAGATCTGCCTGCCTCTACCTCCCCAGTGCTGAGATTAATGGTGTGTGCCTCCACTGCCAGGCTAAAAGCCAGATCTTTCACAGCTACAAATCAGATGGCACTTCCCAAACCTCCTAAAGGCAATACTAAATTGTAATTCCTTACCAAGGCCTACTAGGCTTCCCTAATACTATCCTGAACCTATTAATTCTACCTTTCTTCCATTTCTCTCATGCCATCTCAGCTCTACTCATATGCCTAAGTTCCCATTACAAGGTCTCTGATGTGAACCTTTGTCAAAAGTCTGAAGAAGAAAAAAAAATCAGTAAATTGTTATCTGGTGATTCCCAACAGTATCCGATATTACTATGCCCTTTTCCCTTTGTAATTAATAATCGTCTGCTTTGAGGTTATACTTTGAGACTGTGGTAGTTTGAATGAGAAATGTTCCTCCCTCCTAGGGTCATACATTTGAACACTTAGTCACCAGCTGATGGCGCAATCTGAAGAGATTATGGGGATGTGCAGTCTTGCTGGAGGAAATGGTCACGGGGAGGGCTTGGAGGGTTTATAGCCTCGCCCCAGTTCTAGTTTGCTGACTCTGCCACTGAAGATGTCATCTCTCAGCTTCCCAACCCTGCCTCCGTGCCTGCTGCCATGCCTGCCTATCACATGGACTCTGATCCCCCTGGAACCGCAAGCCAGAATAAACTCCTTCTATAGCTTGTATGTGGTCATGGTGTCTTAGCAGAGCAACAGAGAAGTAACAAGTACAGATCCATGCAGTGACTCCTATACCTGCACCTACCACTGTGCCTTCTTTGGGGCACCTAGTTTATCTTTGTAAAGGGGGAAAGAGTGCAAGGGTCTGAGCAAAGACTGATAAGGAAAAGAGGAAGTTGAGAACCATGTAGCTATAGCAGGTATGCTGGCACATGACCAATCCCAGCACTCAGAAGGAGGAAGACCATGGGTTGGAGACCGGCCTGGGCAACGTAGAGACCATGTCCTTAAAAAACAAAAAACAAACAACAACAACAACAAAAGGCTGGCTCAGTGATTAAGAACACCAGCTTCAACCGGGTGATGGTGGTGCACACCTTTGATCCCAGCACTCGGGAGGCAGAGCCAGGCGGGTTTCTGTAAATTCCAGGCCAGCCTGGTCTACAGAGCGAGATCCAGGACAGGCACCAAAACTACACAGAGAAACCCTGTCTCAAAAAAAAAAAAAAACAACAACAACAACAAAAAAGAACAGGAGCTTCTCTTCCGGAGGACCTGGGTTTGACTCCCAGCCCACAAATGGTGATTCAGAAAGCAGTGCATATATGTGGTACATTACCACACATGCAGGCAAAACACTAATACAAATAAAATAAAGATAAAAAGCTTTGAAAAAAATAGCTTCCCCAAACAAAAACTTACACGGATAACTAAACCATGCCAATTAAGTGCATACTGGAGAGAAGTCCAAGGAAGGGGAAGAATGCTCCAGGAGTTTTAGTCTGGACAACACTGAGAAGGTAAGAACAGAACTTTGGTGAATGTTTTCTTAATCCACATAAACAAAAGAAATAAAATATAACATATATGCTACTTCAATCAAAAATGTTCTGATCTAATGCCAGTGTGCAGGCAGGCCTTGGACCCCCGGATCCTAAGAAGACAGCAGTTATGACCGTTCCTTGCCCTGTTCTGCTTCAGCTCAGGACACTTTCTACTTCCACCATTATCTACCATCTGGTAGGATCTTCCCTGTAAGGGTTCTGTCTCACCTACTCTGCAATGCTGCATGTCTGCCATGAAACAGAAAATACAAATAATTAACAGGGCTAGGCATACAGCCCAGTAGCAGAGCACCAACCATGCTATACGCAAGGCTTTGGATTTGACCCCACCTCCCATTACATAACACACACACACACACACACACACACACACACACACACACACACACACACACGGTGTAATCAATGAATAAAAAATGTTGATACTATTTGGCAGATAGAAATGAGTTATATCTAAGTACATACATATAATAAATACATTTTAAAATGATATGTATGAGAGAAAAGGAGTAACGGGATCATATTTATTTCCCTTAAACCATATAAGCTGGCCATTGTTTTCCATTAGTACATAAATAAACTTAATTTTTCCCAATGGCTAGGCAGGTTAGCTTAGGTAATCAAATAAATTAGAAAATTAGGATATAACCAAAGTAAAGCTAAATATTTGCACATTTTTGCCACAGATGTCAATCATGGGACTAATAAAACTTAGAGAAACCAACATGAACATCTAATTGATAAGAAACAAAAACATAATCAGCCATATATAAAAGGATGTGGGGGGGGAGTACATAGTATTAGTCAAACCTATGGGGAGAATTCAAGATGAATTCATCCCTTAAAAAATAAAAATAAGCGGGCGGTGGGGGCGCACGCCTTTAATTCCAGCACTCGGGAGGCAGAGCCAGGCGGATCTCTGTGAGTTCGAGGCCAGCCTGGGCTACCAAGTGAGTTCCAGGAAAGGTGCAAAGCCACACAGAGAAACCCTATCTCAAAAAAACAAAACAAAAAATAAAAAATAAAAAGCTCTGTGAAGTATGTATGTGTTACACACACATATCAAAGCTCTAAATGTAAATATTTAAGAATATTCTGTGACATTTTTGTTTCAATCTCAAATCAAACATGTTTATGTGATAACTTTTTTCTTCTTAGTTTTGTTTTTTAAAAACTAAGGCCTCTGGGTGGTGGTAGTGCATGCCTTTCATCCCAGGACTCAGGAAGCAGAGAGTTTGAGGCTAACCTTGTTCTGGTACAGCCAAGGCAGTTACACAGAGAAACCCTGTCTTAACCAAGCAAAAAATAAAAAATAAAACAGCACCCCACGTAGCCTCAGCTGGCCCCAAACCTGTTGTGTGGCTGGAGCTAGCCTTGACTCCTTCATCTTCTTTTCCCTACCTTCTGAATGCTGGGATTGTAGACACGTAGCACCACGCCTGACTATGATATAATCTCAAATCAAAAATATGGTAGGTTTCTATGCAGTAGAAACATATTTCATGTCTTTGACTAGCTGAATGTTTTACTGCACCTTCTACCTTTCTATTGTTAGTCATGCTACTTTCAAATAAAACAAAGCATCATCTTAGTGCCCAAGGCAACGCAAAACGGTAATTTCTTATTCAGAGCTCTGACTCTCACAGCAAACGTGTATCCTCTAACCACACACACCAAACCAAACCACTAGATCATGTAAGTATCGAGACAAACCAAGTGAAAATAAGAGAACCAGACAATCAGATTTTAAAAAACAGCCCAGATTAAAAATGGCCAGTGTGAGAAAAGACACCCAAGGGCCAGAAAGGCAGCTCAGTAAGGAAAGGCACTTGCCACCATCCCAACAGACCTGGACCTGATTTGATCCCCAGGACCCCCATGGTTAAAGTGGAGAACTGACCTCCACAGGTTGTCCTGACCTCCACATGCGCATGGGTATAGTGGCATGCTCTTACACGTATGCACACGTGCACAAATATATGTAATAATAACATTTTAATCAGAGACTCTGTCTCCTGTCACCATGTCATGTCTCACATGATAAAGTGATAGATTTCCACAGCCTTTGAGAAAGTCTTCCTTATTGGGAAAAAAAAAAATTCTCGGGCTTTCCTTTAGTGCAGCCGGCTTCTTTAAAAGGCCTTTTAAGTTCATGGAGAGGTATTCCTTTGAGAACAAGAGAGGAGAAAGCCTACAATGGCCTGAAGAGAGAATCAGGTACAAAATTTCCCCGTAGTCTTTCCATCCAGTTCCTCTCATTAAGGCTGGGTAGATTAAGGCCAAAAACTCTTTTCCTCTCTGTTTCATTATTATATATAAAACATGTCACACATCCAGAAAAATACATATAATATCTATACTACCCACCCATTTTATACTTGCTTCAGCTCTTAGTGGCAATCATGACCAAAAACCAACCTACCAAGGAATAGATTATAAGATTGCCAAAACAAGTCATCTGGATTGGTTGAGTTTTAATAGACAATAGACTCTTCAGGAATCAATGAGGCCATGATGACAGGTAGAATTACCCCAGGCTGAGTGATATGAGAGACAATGTGATCCTGGAAAAGTCTAACTTAAGACAATATAAATAAGGGAAGCATCCTCTGGGCTGAGTTTCCTGGAGTCCAGAGGAAAATGCTGTCGGTGTTTTTCTTACTCATCCGCCATAGCCATTACTGGGCTACAGGCATGTTTCCATCTTCAGGCCTTACAGTCCATGCCTCAACATTATCCAGCTCTCCTCTGACTTCATGCTCATCATGCACTGTGGGGACCTCATCAGGACATAGTTTGTTTATTGGGAATTTGTGAATGGAATTCTGGCAGTTCCTTAATCAGGCCCTATGGATTAAGTTAGTGTCAAAGAATACTGCTGAGCCAGAGTTCTCAGGGAAGCAGGAGACTGCCTTGGAGAAGTCAGAGCTGAAGAATCAATTCTCACTAAAACACGAAAGTGTGAAGCACATGGTCAGACGCCATCTTCTGCTCTAAGTGGTTCTGTGAATCTCACTGGGAATTCAGGGTGGATGAGAAGATTATTTATAGTGCTTAGCATGGTCCCTGGTAAGGTGTTCATTACATGTATGATTCCCATGTTTCCCATGGTAAAAACAATGTAAGCCAGACATGAGTCTGTATCCTAGTACTCAGAAGGCTGGGGCAAGAGGTCACTTAAGCCCGGTTCAGGAGAAGCCTGGGTACAGAACAAGGGTCTTGGGGGGGGGGGTAAAGAAGGGTTGGGAGAAAGAACACAGGGAAAAAAGAAAGCATTATCAGGGGACCCCAACACAGTTCTGCATAAAGTCAGACTGCATAAAAACGGTATGCATAAAGAGGGCTGGAGCAAGTGTCCCCAGCCCCACCTGTTATCCCCTAGTCCCTTTTGGGGTTAAATACTTGGGTTTGAGGGCAGAGTAGAGAAACCATGGTGTGTATCTTAGGCAGAGTCAAATTTACTCATCCCTTTCAGTAACCAGTCTGTAAAACCTTTCAAGACAGTAAGAAACAAACTGCATGAAAAATACGGGGCATCCATCAGCAGGCAGGAGGCTTAAAAGACAGCAGCCTCCCCATGAAACTTCTGACTGGAAAAACACCTCTCCACAGAGATCAGCCACTGGGCACAGTGACAGCACCACCTACTTTCTACCTCCAGGCCAGCTTAGAGAGGAACACAGTCAAGCATCCTTTGTTCAGGGTCAGCGTCAGCCCCATCTCCCACCTGTGTGTTTCCAGGGTAACTGCTTCCTTATTGTCTGGTAGCTGAGCTGGCTGGGGTCCTATGCCTGCGGAACATTTATCTCAGCAGAAGTAAGAAGGAGGTTTGGGGTTAAGGCAGGAAGCTCCCTCTGAATCAAGATGTGCCCTATCTTTCTCATCAGACAATAAGCCTGGCTTTCTAAACATTTAGTCTGCATCCTCTTGCCTCCAGACAGCCATTCTGACTCCTGTACATGGCGCGCACCTGCTCAAAACTGAGCGAGACTCCCATTACTCTTCTCGGTGTAGCTAGGCTTTAGTGACCCAGTGAGGCCTCACCCTAACTCCAGAAACATGACCCCAAGTTACCTACTCTTGTGGTGGTGACCTGAAAAGGGAAACAGAACCGAAAGTAACAGACTGCTTATTACTTGGGTAAAACATGTTAACATGTTGACAGTGTTAGAAGCAAAGGTTTGCAGTGTGGGGGTTTTCTCTTCTTCTTCTTCTTCTTCTTCTTCTTCTTCTTCTTCTTCTTCTTCTTCTTCTTCTTCTTTTCTTTTTGTTTGTTTGTATTTGTTTTGTTTTTGTTTTTTGTTTTCTGAGAGGGTTTCTTTGTATAGCCTTGGCTGTTCTGGAACTCACTATGTAGACCAGGCTGGCCTCGAACTCACAGAGATCTGCCTGCTTCTGCCTCCTGAGTGCTGGGATTAAAGGCGTGTGCCACCACCCGGCTTTGTTTTCCCTTCTAATTAATAAAAAACTATATAGAATCCAAAAGACTTTCAGTACCTTAAGTAAAAGAGTAAGAAGAAAATTGTGAACTTTTCTACAAGAAGTAGAGATTTTTGTTGCTGTGGTTTTTGCTGTTGTTTTGCAGACAGGATTTCACTTGTGTAGCCCTGGCTGTCCTGGAACTCACAGAAGTAAGGAGATTGTAAAGCACTTACTAGTAAAGATGGTAGCAGGGCTGGTGAGATGGCTGAGAGGCAGAGTGCCTCTGTGCAGGCCTGACGGCCTGAGTTCGATCCTGGAGCCTACATAAAGTGGGAGGAAACCAGTTCCACAAAGTTACCCTCTGACCTCCACACACTGGCTCCAGCATGGACCTTCCCCCGAAAATAAGCCAATATTTAAAAAGATAGAGGTTCTAGGTTGCTTAAGTGGATGTATTTCTTTTAACAGTGGTTTAAACCAAATGTTTTTCAACCCAAAGGCTATGCATATTTGAGGAGTTTGTAAAATCACAAACATCTTGCATATATATATAATTATATGTCTTTTTTTTCTGAAAGGGTACATATTTCATTGACTCCTAAAACATATCTACAACCCAAAAGGTTATGACCTAGACTGGGTATGTGGCTCAAGTCAATAGTGCTTGTCTAGCTCAGGAAGCCCTGAGTTTTATCCCAGCACTGCATACACAGGTATGGTAGCATGCATACACAGGTATGGTAGCATACAAACACAGGTACGGTAGCACGTGCCTGCGATCATCAGAAGCTCGGGCATCCTTAGCTGTATAGTGAGCCTAAGGCCGGCCTGATTGCATGAGGCCAGATGGTCATGGACTAGACAGCAGTCTTCATTGGGTAACAAGTGCATGGTTTTCTTGTTACTGACAAGACACAGTCCCCAAAGGGGAAATATGCTTCCTGTGAGGTAATCTTAGAAACCCAAAATAAAAAAAAAAAAATTAAAAAAGGACAGGAAACATCATAAACAAGGTCCTATCCACTGGAAACAAAAAGCCAGGGCTGGGGCTATAGCTCAGTGGCAGAGTGCTTCCCTAGTATGATCAAGGCCTTGGGCTCAATCTCCACCACCACCAGAAATGTATGTAACATACACACATGGTAAGATTTTAAAAGGATAGTCTAGTACGCATATGCTTAAGGACCCTGAACGTTTATAAAATCTTTATCTAAATTGCTTCTATTTACTAATAAGCTAAAAAGTCGGTGGGGTACTCTGTACAAAGCTGCCTGTTTTCCAGCAAGGATTATTTAACCAAATCTTTCTCATCAGACCATAAGCCTGAAAGGAAAGGGGGTAATGATGTACATTGAGCTTCCCTCCCCACACAGGGTATCATGTTTGTTTGTTTGTTTGTTGTTTGTTTGTTTGTTTGTTTTGTTTGAACCAGTGTCTCACAATGTAACCCTCAATGTCAATGGTCTGGAACCTGCTATATAAACCAGGATGGTCTCAAACCAACAGAAATCCAGGATCTGCCTGCCTCTGCCTCCTGAGTGTTAGGACTAAAGAAGTATGCCACCATGCCTGGATCATAAGAGGATTTTTAAAAGAAAAAGAAAGCAGAGCATGACGGCTCAAACCTGTAAATCTAGCACTCAGGAGGCTGAGGCAGGAGATTATTAAGTTTGAAGCTAGGCGTCTGAAGAGAAGGCCCGGTGTTTACGGGAACTTGTTGTTCTTCCGGAGGACCTGGGTTTGATTCCCAGCACCCACATGGTGGTTCACAATCATTTGTTAACTTCAATTACAAAGGATCCTTTGCCTAGGACACCAGGCATGCATGTGGTGCACATACTTAGATGCAGGCCAAATATTCACACATATACAACAAAATAATCTAAAAATAAAAACATGAAGCTGGCCAAGGCTACATAATTCCAGGTCAATGAGAACTATAGAGTAAAATCTCATCTTTAAAATAAAGTCATGACATAATTAATCCCATTTATTAATTATGTGTTTTCAAAGAATGTATACACTAATAGAAAAGATGCATTCAAAGAAGGACTCTAATATCAGTCTAGCATAATATAGTTCACGACAGATTTGAACACAGAGAAGAAATGATTTTATCCATCTAGACACTCAGAATTGCTGGAAGGACGGCATTTGAGCTGAAGTATTAATGGCTTGGCCTGTACTTTTTGATGGATTACTCTCATGCTAGAAAAGTATTCTGTCACTGGGCTATGTCCCCGGGCTTGCGAGCTGTCTTGCAGGTGTAGCAAGACAGAGCCAGCCAGAAAGTGCACAGCTTCACCATCACTGCCCAGGCCTAGGCTACAGCCGCGGTGAGCTGGCAACCACAGCCTGGACTGCTGCCAGATGCAGCTCAAATCGGGTCCCAATCTGCAGTAGTAAGTACCGTACCTCAGAAGGGAGGAGAGGCCTAGGAAGAAACGTTTTTAAGCATTCCTCCCGTGGACATACCATAGGAAAACATCTCATGCAAAACCCACGGACCAATTACATTTCCTCCCTGTTCCTCTCTGCACACTGAGAAAATGCATGGCTTCAAGCATTTGGAAGCAGTACTTCTGTTTCTCACAGAACAGGGGGAGGTCTGGTGACAGTTCTTATAAAAGCAGCATCTTGAGGGACTCGGAGCAGAAGCTAAGACAACAGCCAATCAGAAGGCTGAAGAAGAGGGTGAGCAAAATGGCTGGGCTGTAGAAGCACTCTGCGCAAGCCTGGGGACCCGAGTTCGAGCCCCTCTGGGATCCGTGTAAAAGTAGAAGGAGAGAGCAGATTCCACCAAGCTGTCCTGACTTCCACACATTAATTGTGACATGCTGGTGCCCACTGCCATCTCCCCCCCACCCCTCTGTGTGTTCAAGGCCAGCCTCATCTGTACAGAGTTCTAGACCAGCTAGGGCTATGTAATGAGACCCTGGAGAGACAGAGACTGAGACCCAGAGAAAGACAGAGACAGACAAGACAAGACATACTTTATAATCCTGTTGGTATAAAGTGCAAAAGAAGTAGTGGTCTATGATTTCATGAGTCAGAAGGTACCCTGGAGCTGGGCACAGCGGGGCTCCCCAGGTGCTGCTAGGGTTTGGATCTGGATGTTGCTTACATGGCAGGTTCAATTTGCAAAGTTTCATCCCTATGTCTTGTGCTTTTTTCTTTACACATGTTAGACTTCCAGAGAAGTAAAAACTACATAAAACTAGCCATGGTGACACACACACTTTTAATCCCAGGACTGTACAAGAGATAAGCAGATCTCTGAGTTCCAAGCCAGCCTGGTCTATACAGTGAGTTCCAGGGCAACCAGGACTACACACTGTGACCCTGTCTAAAAAAAACAAAAACAAAAACAAAAAAAACAACTTGCCCCCAAACAGACAAACAAAAAACTACATAAAAGTCGCAAAGGTCACCACGAGGCCTGCATCAGTGAGGTGTTTGGGATGAAAAACAGCTTTAGGGGGCTGAGGATGCAGCTGGCTCGGGGATAGAATGCTAGTCCAGCAAGCAGGGGCCCGGGGATGGATCTCAGGTTTACAAAAACAACAAGACAAGGCCATTAGAATGTGAAATAGGAGAATATAGAGATGCAAAGTAAATCACTGGAGGCTTAGGCTGGGTGGGGTAGGGATAGCAAGACTGCTACCTGAAGCAGACCGAGCTTTTGAAATGTTCTGATTTCCTATTTATTTATCTGTGTGCATGTGCCTTATACATGCTAGGCAAGCAGGCCACCGACTGAGCCACACCCCAGCATCCCTCGGGAGTTGCTGCTGCTTCTCTTTCTTTTTTGAAACTGGGTTTTTTACCTGTCTTGGAACTTGCTACATAGACTGCTCTGTCCTTGAACTCACTCATAGAGAACCAGGTAGTTCTCTGCCTCCCGGAGTACTGGGATTAAAGGTCTTCACCACCAGGCCTGGCCTGGGGGTTCTTTTGGAATTAAAAAAAAATGAAGAAGAAAGAAAGAAAGAAAGAAAGAAAGAAAGAAGGAAGGAAGGAAGGAAGGAAGGAAGGAAGGAAGGAAGGAAGGAAGGAAGGAAGGAAGGAAGGAAGGAAGGAAGGAAGAAAGAAAGAAAGGAAGAAAGAAAGATAGTTCTAAAGATGACTGGGGGACAGCAGTACACCCCATGATAAAAGCCCCTGAACTTTATACTTTAACAAAAGCTAAAACCAACACTGGAAGTCTGGCCACAGTATCATCTGACCCGCTCTGTCCTTGGAGACTGGATAAGCTTGTGGAATGAGCACAGATGGTCACTGTCACCTGGGAAGAACTGGTTAAAATAAAATGACCCTACTACTCCCAGTGGCCTCCCTGACTTCCAGCTGCTACATACTGGCCTCTCTATGAATACTGCTCAGCAGGAGCCAGCACAGTGGGTGGTTCCAGACCTGGGGGGCACACTAAAATCACCCCCAAACCTAATACCTGGGCTGTACCCTACGTATTTACTCAGTCGGTATGGATTGTGAAAGAAAGCCCTGGAAAAGAAGCTGTGTCTCCAGAGACTGGCTGGCTGATTAAGTGCTATGGGGAGGTTGGAATGTTACAATCCAGAGGCTGGCTACCTTATCTCAGGCTAGCTTTAGCCCCTAGGAACAGCCGTTCCTTGCCCACCTCGGTATCAGAACTAACATCCTACGACTAATAGAGAAGAACCTTCGGAATCCATTGCTGTAGCAAACTCACCGGGTTCTACCAGCCCCGACACTGAACACGTCATCAGCTAGCATCTTAGGCTAGAGAAAAGCCTCTTCCTCTCCCCACCTTGCTCCAACTGCCTCTGATGTAGCCATCTGCCTACCTTAACTTTCCTTGATTTGTGAATTTCTTTGTTCTGTGAAACTGTAACACTTTATGAAACTGCTTCTGTGCTGGAGCATGGAATTTGAGATAACCTAAACCCATGTTCCCAGGCCATGGTCACTCAAAATGGTACCAGAATAAACTCTCTTTTATTCCCTTGAGATGAGAGCTCATGGTCTGCACCGACAGCACCTGAGTTATAAACGCTGCTGGAATCCTACAAATGTAGACAATCACCAGGGAGACGGATCAGTCAACGTATGAGAAAGGGACAAAGCTGGAGACTGCTGAGAATGTGAGGCAGCCTGGGTTACCCAGTGAGTTCCAGGACAGCCTGGGCTACAGTGTGAGACCTGTCTTTAAAAATAAATAAATACAGTAAAAACCAAATCAAACCCCTCCCCCTTCCCCTTTAAGACCCCAATATTTGGGGAGGGAATAGGAGAGTCTTATGGACTCCCAGCTGGCCTTGAATTCACTGGGCATTGAGGATGGCCTTGAACTCCTGATCCTCTGGCTTCAATCTGAGTGCTGAGACTCTAGTTACCCAGGTAACAGCGGCCTGTTTGGCTGGATCACTTTATTTTCAGTGCGGGGATTTTGTGAGGGAGTTTCACTGTCTCCTGCAGCTTGTACCTAACACGCAGGCTCCTTGACCTAAATTACAGAACCGCCTGTGCTCTGCCTCCCTGTTCTCTGCACTTGTCAATTGAAAATGTGATCCCTGCCTTGGCTGACCTCCCAGGGCTGGGTATCCAGACCACCTGTCAACCCATTTCTCAGTTCAGCTTCCCCATTTGTTGCCTTTATCCTTACTGAAGAGCCAAGCACACTTTGAAGCAGGCTTTTAATTAGAGAAGGAGGAGCCAGGATTTGGACAATGAATAAAAGGGGACATTGGGGGTCAACATAATGGAATGGGGGGGGGCAATCAAAATTCCAGGTGTGAAGGAATATGTATGGTCTCAGAAGGGTTTCTAGAAAGCAGGAGTTGCAAATGGGTGGGCTTCAGGCCCCAACCAACATGCAATGATTCTCCTTACCAGGGCTTAGAAAAGAAAGCTAACACTTAAAACTTAGGTGTTTCAGCCCGGCGGTGGTAGCACACACCTTTAATCCCAGCACTGGGAGGGAGAGGCAGGCGGATCTCTGTGAGTCTGAGGCCAGCCTGTGCTACCAAGCAAGTTCCAGGGAAACTTCCAGGGAAACCCTGTCTCGGGGGGGGGGGGGGGGGGGGGACGGGGGGGACGGACAACTTAGGTGTTTCACATCAGAACCCAAATATCTAGTTTTTCATGAAAAGGATAATATGGGGCCACACACACACACACACACACACACAGAAACTCTGTCTTGGGGGGGGGGGGTGTCCAAGGGAGACAGAGCCCCTGTGCACAGCGAGGAGCCAGGATGTGGATCTGAGGTCAGGAATGGAGTTAGACTTAAAACACAGGTTTGAGAGGAGAGAGCTGAAGCTGAGGAGAGAGACGGGCCTGGTTGACTGCCGCAGCCACCAGAGGGGCCACTGCTAAGAGCTGTAAGGCAGCCACCACAGCAAGACGGGTCAGACTGCACAGACTCGGGACAGAACCAGGCAACGCCAAAGCTACCGGAGCCAGGCAGCATGAAGAAGGCTGTGGCTGGCAGCCACACACTGAAGAGAGGACACGCAGGACCCAAGCTGAGAGAACGTCTAAGATCTGGCTGGCAGCCTTCAAGAGATGTTACAAACAGAGCCGGGGACCGGACAGCCAGGAGTTAAGACAGTCTGCGGCGAGGAAGTCAGAGGCGCTGAACAAACCCGTTGATATTTATGGTAGTGAGTGAGGTTTGAGCTGTGTTTGTTTTGGCTGTGGAGTTGCTAGGCTATGACAAGCACACGCTAAACTGTTCTGTGGCCACCTTTGAAGTCTGAAAATCAAATCACCTATTCTGTGTGTGTGTGTGTGTGTGTGTGTCTGTGTGTCTGTGTGTGTGTGTCTGTGTGTATCTGTGTGTCTGTGTGTGTGTGTGTATGTGTCTGTGTGTGTGTGTGTGTGTGTGTGTGTGCCTGTGTACATATGTGTACGGGAGCTTGCCATTTAGGCTACACTGTTTGGTCAACGAGCCCTCAGGATCTGCCTGTCTCTCGTCCCAGACCCTCCCTCTAGGTGCTGAGATTACAGGAGGCATCTTAGCATCCCTGGCTTTTGCTCAGGTGCTAATGATCCAAACTCCGGCCTCATGCCTGAAGCAGCAAGCATCTTTACCCACTGAGCCATCTTCTCTCCTGACACTCCTGCTACCCCGGGTCCCGAGTAGGGGATTACAGGCACGTGCTACCACGCCCGGTTTGGACCACCTACTCTTACCTAGTCCTGGTCACGTGCCTTCTTCCACGCAGAAGCCAGCAAGTCTCTCATATGTCTGTGCCTGCCCACAACCCCCAGCAGCACAGACCATGGACAACAAAAGCTCTCGGCGCCCACTGCTTGGGGACCATATGAAGATCATGGGAGAGCAGGCTACCTGTGAAGAAGAGGTCGTGTTCTCCCCTGTTCTGTGCATCTGTGTTTGCCCATCAGCACCCGGTGGCCCTGGCAAGCATCATCCAAAGTGCCAGCCTACACGCAGTCGTTTCCAGTCACCAGTGTCGTCACGGAAAGAGGGCTAAGTCGGGACGAAGGGCACCAATGGGCAGCCTGCTAATTTTATAAATGCCACCCTGCTGCACAGCTCCCAGTTCACGTACACACTGGGCAGCATGAAGATAAACTCAGCCTTTTCCACGCGGCAGGTGCCCAGACAGGACACACACACACACACACACACACACACACACACCGCGCCCCAAGCAGTTAGACACTGGTAGCTCCTGGTAACCACAAGGTGAAGAGAAGCATCCTCATCCTCATCCTCATCGTTGGTACAAAAAGCAGGGGCTGCGGGTGTGGTTTGGTGTCAAAACTCCAGCTTGCTGGCATGCTGGAGAGCCTGGGTTCAATCACCAGCACGGGAGGAAGAAGGAGACATTCAGAATTTATTTTTATCCACTATGACAGGATAAACAAGTTGGACTTCTGCATGCGAGTGTATGTGTGTGTGTGTGTGTGTGTGAACAAAACAGGAAAGCACTTATCATGAAATGGGTGTACTTTGGTAAAATATTCACAAATGAGCTAGGTGTGGCGACAAGTGTGTCAGCACTCAGGAGGGGGAGGCAGAAGGGTCAGCAGTTTCAAGGTCACCCTTGTCTGGATGCCAAGTTAAATGCCAGCCTGGGATCCATGAAACTCTGCCTCAAAACAAAGCAAAACAACCTGTAGGTGAAATTACGGATCTCAAATTTGCTTTGAAATAATCAATGTAGAAGTGAGTAATGGTATGAACAAGTGAGGTTGGGGGTGTCTATAATGATTTAAGCTGAGCAACAGATTTAGAACACTCACTACGGTTATCTGACCTGATCTTTTTTTGAGACAAAGTCTCACTAGCTGGCCCCAGCTGGCCTGTAAGTTGCCATATAGACCAAGGTGGTCTGAAGCTCACAGAGATCCACCTGCTTCTGCCTCCTGAGAGCACTAGGATTAAAGGTGTGAACAACCGCTCCAGGTAGGTCTGACATTTCCAATAATATAAAATTTTGCATTTTAACATTGCCATATCAGTTAGCGTTTGGTAAACAACAAAAACAAGAAACTGGGAGAACAGGCAATATGTACACTCTACCGGGTAGCTACTACAAACAACTACTACTTCTTCTTCTTCTTCTTCTTCTTCTTCTTCTTCTTCTTCTTCTTCTTCTTCTTCTTCTTCTTCTTCTTCTTCTTCTCCTCCTCCTCCTCCTCCTCCTCCTCCTCCTCCTCCTCCTCCTCCTCCTCCTCCTCCTCCTCCTCCTCCTCCTCCTCCTCCTCCTCCTCCTCCTCCTCCTCCTCCTCCTCCTCCTCCTCCTTCTTCTTCTGTTTGTTTGTTTTGAGACAGGGTTTCTCTGAATGACAGTCCTGGCTGTTCTGGAACTCACTCTGTAGACCAGTCTGGCCTCGAATTCACAGAGATCTGCCTGCCTCTGACTATGCCTCCTGAGTGTTGGGATTAAAGGCATGTGCCACCACACCTAGCTAAAAGAAAATTTTAAAAGCCAACTATATGAAAGCACATTAGAAAACGCCAACATTCAACTTCACTAACTGTAGAAGACAGAATAATCTACTGTGGTGATATATTGTATACCTTAATAAAATTTGCCTGAAGATCAGAGAGACAAAGGAACAAGCCACTGCCATGTCTTACCTCTAGGACTCCTCAGCCTGAAAAGCTTTAGTTTCTAACTCCTCACGCCTCATCTCCTTTCTCCGCCCACCATATTACTTCTTTCCTAGTGCTGGGATTAATGGCATGTGTGCTTCCCAAGCAAAGGCATGAGATCTCAAGTGCTGGGATGAAAGGTGTGTGCCACCACTGTCTGGCTCTGTTTCTCTCCTAGACTGAGTCAATCTCATGTAGTCCAGGGTGGCTTTGAACTCAAAGAGATCCAGATGGATCTCTGCCTTCTGAGTGCTAGGATTAAAAGTGTGTGCCACCACTGCCTGACCTCTATGTTTAATCTAGTGGTTTGTACTGTTCTCTGATCTTCAGGCAAACTTTATTAGGGTACACAATTGTGGGAGCCCACAAATCTTCCTATTGAGATCTGAGCTTGCTTTACACAACAGGGCTGCATAAGGGGATGTATTGACCACGTGCATGGTTACCAGGTATTTGGGAGGATTTGCACTTGGCTGTGCTGGGGGAAGGTCTTTTGCTCCACCCCTTGGCATTTCTATAAAAAGCCCTTTAGGGGCTGGAGAGATGGCTCAGAGGTTAAGAGCACTGACTGCTCTTCCAGAGGTCCTGAGTTCAATTCCCAGCAACCACATGGTGGCTCACAACCATCTGTAATGAGATCTGGTGCTCTCTTCTGGCCTGCAGTCATACATGCTGTATACATAATAAATAAATAAATCTTAAAAAAAAAAAAAAGCCCTTTAGAAGAGACAGAAGGGGCTGGTGGGTTTTGACACAGGCCCTCCCGAGGCTATCCTGTGTTTCTGTCTGTCTCTCTCCTCTATATTTCTATCTAAATCCCTTATCCCTCACTCCTCAAGAGTCCCTGAGGTAAACAAATGTGGGAGCTGGCCCCTCACACACAACACATCACCATAATCCACCCCTCTACACACACACTCACACACACACACACACACACACACACACCCAAAGATGCCCCTAATCTGCCCACCTAGAAGTACCTTACTTTGGCAAGGGGGATGGTGTTTGCAGGTAACATTAAACTAGACCCTTGAGAAAGGGACGTTACAGAAGCCTGTGAGTCCTCGTCAGAGGGAGGCAAGTGTGGTAGTGTTGGGAGCTGCCTGGGGGATGAAGGAAGCAGGCAGTGAAGAAACATAATGACATTTCGCTGCTGGCTTTGAAGATGGAAGAACAGACTGAGCCAAGAAATGCAGGTGGCCTCGAGAAGCTGGCAGAAGCAAAGACACTGGTCCCCTACAGCTTTCAGAAGAAAGCCACCCTGCTGACTCCTTAACTTCAGCCCAGGGACTATGGCTAGAGGCAAACAAGACTACAAGCCACCCGACCCCACTGGACCTTCTCGCCTACTGACTTCCAGGCTCCACAAACACTGCAATGTTGCAATGTATTTCTATCCTGTCCTTCCCTATCGGATCTACCCTCCCTTTCTTCTCAACAGCTAGCTGTTTCGCAGCTTCTGAACCCTCCTCAAGTCACTACTTTGGTCACGTTCTTTGTTAAAGGGGAGGACTTGATCGCATGCCCACAACAGGACCAAAAGAACCTGGGATACTTTCAAACCCTTCCAGCATCAAGTCACCCCAGCTTCTGTCCCCACTCCTTGGTCCCCCCAGGTACATCTCCATCTATGGCAAATCCCACCCTCAGCTTCATTGCTCCTACAGCTCTCCTTCAAACACGGTTATTCCCCCTTTCCACTAGCTTATCCAGCAGCATATAAACATGCCTTAGTGTGACCTAGCTTCAAAACAGGACATTCCCCACCGCGTCCCCTTCCTCTGTCTGCCTCACCCTGGACTGAAGCTCACAGGAGCAAGCTTCCTATGGCTCCACGGTTCCCTCTCTAACTCCACTCGTGCCCGTTCCAGCCCACTCCAGTTGGCGGCTTTTTAACAGTCTCGGCACAGCGGCTGTCACTTCCGTTCTGGAGAAGAGGAAACAGGATCCCAGAGCCGTCTGGGCAAGCTGTGCAGAACCAAACATTAGTAAGCATTTTACTCTGAACCCCTGGCCATTTCTCCCTGGTTCTGCCCAGCCTTCCGACCTGAGTCCCCCACCACTGTAAATTAGACTGCCCACCTAGACCTGTACCTATTCCTTATTAAATGACTACAAGATTTGGTTCTCATTAGCTTCTGTACTATGGCATATTGATTTTCAAACTAATACATTTTGGGTTTTTTTGGCTGTGTCACAGTTCACACTGACATATGTTTTCTCTTTATAGTTATTCCTTTTCGATAGAATTCCTTGGATAGTTCCCTTGGTTATGAGGCTATATTACCATAATCTATAGCACATTCTTTATTCATAAATTTCTTATTTTCCTTTAAGAAATACGTGCTCAGTGTGAAAATGTGGAAAACAGGAACAAAACTATATTTACCATAATTACATAATTATGCCACTGAATACAAATGCTGTCACTTTCATTTCCTTCCAAGTTTTCTTATGTGATTCACACGCACCCCGGTTCTAACCACAGCAAATATAGAAAGAGTCATCCTGAATTTATCTACTAAATATCAAAGAAATCAACATAAACAAAAGCTACACTAGTCAAGGACAACTGACATGTTTAATTCCACAGAAGAAACAGGAAATTAATTTTTCATCAGTAAAAGAACAGTTATATATTTTTTTTTTCTTTTGTAGAAAGCAGAAATAATACTAGTTCTTGGTTGGACGGTAGGAATTGCATGACGCCCCTTCTCGGCCTTCTGGGTCAAGATCAAGGGAAGTGTTAAATTAGATAGGGCATGTGCTGAGCACAGCAGACAAAGGAGCAGGTGAGTCACCTGTAAGCAGCTGCAAGCAGTATTTCTTCAGCCAAGAAGGGTCTAAATTCGTCGCGCCCCCCCCCCCCCCCCCGGCTATTCCGGAGACCTTGAACCTGACCCCTCCACGCAGAAAATCTCAGTGCTGTCTGTTTCCTTCCGATCTTCCACACGTTGTGAAATCACGCCTAAAACTTCCAAACTGAACAGTGCGTGACCCAGCAAATACTTGTTGAAAGAAAAGGACCACGTCTTTTTGGGCTGGGGTGTGGGCATGGTTAAGGGTGAGGATGTGGCTAGGGTAAAGCATCTGCCTAGCTAGCATGAGGTTTGATCCCCAGCACCACCACCCACAAACAGGCCTCTTCCTGCAAAATAAACACAGCCACAACAGCCATGCAGACCCAGACACGCGCACAGAGAGCAGGGCCCGGGAAACAGAAGCACACCAGCAACTTAAAGTAAGCTGACTTACACGCACCCTCTCTCTTGCCCTAGCGATGTAGCTCAGTGGTAGAATGCTGACCTAGCATATGTGATGTCCTTGTTCAGCCTCTAGTCCTGTACAAAAAAATAAGTATGTCTCATCTCTTTAATTTGGCAAGAGAAAACTTGCTCAGTAAGCATTATTTTATACCTGAAATTTCAGGGTCATCTGGCCCAGTAATTAATGTGATAGTCACTATTTTTGGTTGTTGGTTTTGGGTTTTTGTTTTGTGTTTGACTTCTTGGCTCAAAAACAAACACTGATCTAACTGGTGCTTGAGGTCTGGAGAGATGGATCAGCAGGTTAGAGGGTGCACTATTCCTGCAGAGGACCTGAGTTTGGTTCTCAGCACCCGTATGGCTCATGACTTCTTCTCGCCTCCCCAAGCACCTCACACAATCACACATGTGGTGAGCACATGTAACATGCCTTGCGCGCGCGCACACACACACACACACACACACACACACACACACACACACTAGTAATAGTAAATACTGGTAAGCCTATTTAATATTGAAGCACAGTTGTGTCCTGTTTTCTTCTCTCCACTAGAGTGGTTTACAGAACACAAAGGCAGACCTTCAAGAGGTCCAGAATATGACAGGGTAGCATTAAAATTATTTTCAGCAAGAGGCACTTCAGTTCCTGAAATCTATCTAAAAGCAGAACTTCCCAAAATAACTCAATTATTCTAAAAGCAGGGAAGATGGACTCACCACCAGAGACAGGCCTCACTGTGCATCCCGGCAGACACTGTCATAAAACTGTCCTGACTCCTTTTATCCATCTTGGAGCCATTTAGGTCATTTACTTTCCTATAACTGCTCCTCCCCATCTCCCCTGTGAGGATGCTGTGTGAGCCCCAATCATATGGTCTTTATGTGAGTTCCTATAAATATGCTAATAAACATGATTACATTCTATCTTTTCTCTTGCTAATCTGCCTTTTGCCAAGACTCATAATTTCCATGCAATAGAACCTAAATGGACAGGGACCAAGGAAAGGATTCCCTTTCTCAACAATCCTACATTCCCAGTAAGTCTTTGCATGCACTGAATTTGGAATCTTCATATAGATCTTCCTATGCAAGTGAGCACTGAGTACTATTATGGAAGCCACAGCAGTGTGACTATTCTAAGTGCGCCTGCCAAGACCACACACCTGGAATCTGTTATTAGCACTGCATCGGACAACAGAGACAAGCCAAGGGACCCAGAAGAAATTTCCATATACTCCTACAAAATAAACTTTGACCATTACTACAATGAATAAAAAATTACCTAGACAAAGAAAGGAGGACAACTGGTCAACCTTGGAAGGCTAAAAGCAGAGTGCAGGGAACTATGTGATCCAAAGTTACATTTAAGTTTTAATTACTATGCCTTAGAGATCCATGAAACAAATATGCCTCTGATCTGCAAGTCCCTTGCCCAAGGACAGATAGTTCCTGAAATACTGGAGACTACTGTTTATGAGAGATAAGAAGCCACATGTTTTTCACTCCCTAAACAAGTTTTGTTTGACTCCTCTGCACCGATGTGCTTGATCACATGTTAGCAGGAGGTTTACAGGCAGGGAATATGTCAGGTTGCACATTTGCCCCTGATTGGATGCAGGCTGGGGGTATGTCAAGATGTATGTTTGCCCCTGATCAGACCTGATGGGAAATACTTAAACTGTTGTAAACTGTGACTTGGGGCTATTTTCTAGAAACCGAGACGGACCTGGCCAGAACTTAATTAAAGCTTGCTTCAAATTTGGCTTTAAATTGATGTAGTGGTCTTATTCTCGACCAGTGGGATTAACAGAACTAGTCCAGCATGATTCCTTCATTATCCACAGTGAGAGGCACTTTGACCACTACATCCATCAGAATAGAATCTACAGGAGGAAAACAGAGCAACACTTAAGACACACTTAGCTGAAGGCCATTCTTTAAATCACCCAGTCTTTTGTAGCCAAACTGAGTCATTCCCCCACCCCCACCCCGCCCCAGAAGAAAGGAAGTAGGCACCCACAGGCTATCTTCTGTTCACACTCTGTCTTGCCTATGGCTTCAGGTGGACAGAGGATGTGCTGAAGAGTCTAGTCCTCCACTCTGCTCTATGAGGTAACTTTTTAAATAAATGAACAAAAGTGAATGTGTGTGTAAGGTTCTCTTAGCAGAAGCCATTGTCCCAGGGCTTCAGAGACTTACTGACCATTCAGGGGACCTGCAAGCACACAGAGACAACGTGACCAAAAGCAGACAGAGGACTGGCACCCAGAAAACACCGCCGGAGCCCTCCAAACAGTAGCATTTACCCTTGCCAACTGTCATCGGGTCTTTCCTTCCTGAATCCTTCCGTTCAGGGAGTGTTTCCTAAGTGTTCACAAAGGCCAAAAACTAAGGTGTAGAGGGCTGCAAACTAGAGAGAGACTTGAGTAGCTGGCAGAGACAGCAAATAGACTTTGAAGGCAGTGGGCGGGGGCTGAAGGACCGGGAAGAACCAGCTCTGGGACTGGAAAGAGGTCCAGGTGAAAAGGACAGAAACAACAGGCAGTCCGAACATCCGGGAACTGAAAACATCCGTCCAAAAGTGGGTCTGAAACAGGTAATACAAGCTGGGTGTGGTGGCGAACATCTGTAATTCCAGTAAGGTGGATGTAGAGGCAGGAAGGCCGCCAAGACTGGAGGGCCCTACGGAGTGAGTTTCAAGCCAGCCAGGGCTACATCGGGAGGCTGTCTCAAAAAACAAAAATCCACACTAAAAGCCCAGACAAGCAATCAAGGTGAGGGAGGAGGAACAGGGGCCGGAGGTAAGGAAGGGTGGTCAAGCAGATGGGGAAGCCTGAAAGGCTTCTTTCTTTTCTTTCGGCTGGGGCTGCAGCTCAGGGCTTCCCAGGCTATGCAGGCAGGCACTCAGCCCCGGCGGTTAATCGGCCACAAGACCTTTCCTTTGTGTCCCTTCCCACCCCCGCTTTGCGATTGTCTCTATTCACGTCTCCACTGAAGGTCATTTCACTTTCTTAGTGAGTTTAATTAAAAGGTAATTTCAACCTACATCTCATTCCTTTTGAGACAACGGTCCTGTATAGCTCAGGTAACCGGTCTCCTGCCAATTTTTTCACCTTGACAAAGCAAATAATCCTCTATACAATGTCTGTGAAAGTTTTATTAGTCTTTTGACCCCTTGGCCTGCCCCAAGAGCCGAACTCTCAGCCAAGTTGAAGGAGAAAATACCCTGGGGGGATCATTTCCGGCCCATCAGAGTCCCAGATTAACTTAATTGCTTGACTTTCCCCTCATTAGAAACTTCCTCAGAAAGGCAAATCACTCACTTCAGGAAAGGGAACACCCACAAAAGCCTGGGCTGTACCTTCAGGCTAGGGAAGGTACAGGACCCCAGAGTGAAGCAAAATAGCAATTCACTGTTTTACCATTTCAATAGGAGCCAGGAATTCCAGCCGGGAGCAGAAGGAGTGGCCTTTGTACCTTCCCCCGCGTTCTCCCGTTATTGTTTGCTGTCGGGTCCCCCGGCAGAACCCGAGTGCTGCTGCAAAACAGATTAGAAGCTGTGCTGCTCTGCTAGTCCGTCCTGGCTGTGAGGGATGAGCACCCCCCCCCACCACACACCCCCATGAGGAGCTGGAGGTGTGAAGGCCAGGCGACCGTGGGGAGCTGAGGAGGCCTCTGGGCTCCTCCTAGGTCACTCCCAGGATCTCTTGAAGGCAAGTCCTCCCGTCTGCAATTCCAGCATGCTGGAGGCCGGATGCAGGTCTCTCAAATTTCTGAACCCCTTTAGGCTACGGTATTTACCGTTGTCTTGTTCTTGAGACAGAGTCTCACAGTGTAGCCCTGGCTGGCCTGGAGCTCGCTATGTAGCTCAAGCTGTCCTTCTGCCTCAGTTAGAAATAAGTTCGAGCTTCAAAGAGACCACCACTCCAACTGAAGTGTCTAGACAGGGGGCAAACTTCACTCTTTAGCAAGAGCGTGTGCTGGAAGAGCAAACACACAGACAGGAAGCGCGTTTGGCTTTTTTTCTAACTCCGGGGTGGCTGAGTATTTTCCCTATTGGCTAGGGTCCAAGTTGGAGGGTGGGGAATCACAGCTCCAGGCCATCAAATTCCTGGAATGCTGCAATGCGCCTTTGAATAACCAGGTGGCAGAGATCAAAACTTTCGAAAGAAAGTCCTACAAGATGGGGGGGGGGGGGGAGAGATGGTTGTTCTTTCAAAGAGCCAGGGTTTGATTCCCAGCACCGACCTGGTAGCCCCAAACCACGTGCAGCTCCAGTTTCAGGGAATTCACTGGCCTCTTTTGGCCTCGGGAGCGGCACACCATGAATGCAGGCAAAACACCGTACCCATAAAAACAACAGAGAAAAGACCCCCTAAGTCCACCTCCAACACACACACACACACACACACACACACACACACACACACACACACACACACACACAGACCTACCAAAAACCAAGTAACTAAGTGTAACTGTTTTTTGTTTTTTAAAGATATGTATACAGTGTTCTGTCTGCACGTATGCCTACAGGCCAGAAGAGGGTACCAGATCTCATTACAGATGGTTGTGAGCCACCATGTGGTTGCTGGAAATTGAACTCAGGACCTCTGGAAGAGCAGTCAGTACTCTTAACCTCTGAGCCATCTCTCCAGCCCCAAGTGTAACTGTTTAATGGGAGAAAAGTGTAATAAAAGATGGGTCTATACAATGACACCAGACTCCGGTCTCCAGAAAAAACACCACCTTGTCACACAGGTTAGAGCAAAGGATGCAGTTCCGAGACCAATGAGGTGAGAGGCCATTCCTATTTTCTCTATAAAGGACCATCGGTGCTTAGTGTCACTCTAAGCCTAAGGTTAAACGAGCCAATTTTTAAAAGTGCTGATGAGGCCTCAGTCCTGTCAAACAGATATTAAATTAAAAATTTTATTTTTCACACTTTACAAAATTTATTCAGAGCACAAGTTGAGTGAAAGAAGATCTGTAATCCGATAATAAATGCTAATCTTGAAAATAAAAGCATAAACATCCTAATTTAGCGAATTAGCTAATTGGATTTTACTATGACTGCTGGCTGCTTTCCAGGTAGTGTATGCATAAAATACATATTTCCTTCATAGAGAACTCAAACGTCTATGTCACAAGCCAACACTCTGTTACTGCCATCAGACTGGCTTGGGAACATGTCTGGAGCATCTGCTTAGCTGCTTATCGAGACAGTACCATCCCTGGGCAGGCGGGCCTGGGCTGTATAAAAAAGGTAGGAGCTAGCAAGGCAGCCGGAAGACCAGTGCTCGAGCAGCGTACCCCGTCGTTTGTACTTAGTTCCTGCTTCCCAGTTCCCAAAGGATCAGCCTTTGGTCACAGTGCTTACCACAACAGAAAAGCAAACTAGAACCCTATCCTTCTGCCTCTCTGGACCTGGATGAGAAAGGATCCGCATGCTTTACTTTACTCCGGCCCCTAGCAACAGGGCTGGCAAATGATCCTTACATGCTCGGAATAAAAAGCCCAGTGCACCCAGAGTCCAACAACAGCCAACAAGAGAAGGTCCTGAGGTAGCCACAGCGGAAGGTAAAGGAACCTCGCTTATAAACCAGCTGACCAACGATGACATCATTCGAGCCCCCGGGGTACAAATCTAGCAGCCGGAACCCAGCACTGTTGTTAATTGAGAAGCACATCTTCTGGCCCACATTACCAGGGAAGCAGCGCCTCCCAGAGGCCAACACTTGGGAGCAGCAGTCATTGGTGAGGGTACAGGCATCTGGGAGAACAAAAGGATTTACTATTTATTATGGTCCAGCTTATTACCCCCATTTGGGATATTCTCTCATCCAACTACTAACTAAGCCAAGGCCTGTTGAGCTTCCAATATCATATAAGATTGGGCATGCTCAGGTCAATACAGGAATAGATTACAGGAATCATTTCTATCAAGTTCAAGTGTGATGGTTCTTTTCTCCTCCTCCTCCTCCTCCTCCTCCTCCTCCGTTTTTGTTTTGTTTTTGAGACAGGGTTTCTCTGTGTAGCTCTGGCTGTCCTGGAACTCACTCTATAGATCAGCCTGGCCTTGAACTCACAGAGATCTGCCTGCCTCTGCCTCCTGAGAGCTGGGATTAGAGGCATGTGTGCTGCCACACATGGCTGCGTTTCATTTTTATTACTTACTTACTTATTTATTTATTTATTTATTTATTCATTCATTCATTCATTCATTCATTCATTCATTCATTTATTTTCAGTTCTAACACTCCCTGCCTTCAATTTTACGAGAGGGAAAACTAAAAGCGGCTGAGGCGATCTGGATGGGACAGGCAGTAAAGCAAAGCTTATGGAGCATCTCGGCAAATACCAGGCACAGGACCAAGTGTGGGGCTTGACCTGCTCCTTCTCATTAAGACAGTGTACACAAATACCAGCACAGAATGGGGGGGGTGGTGGTGTCCTGGGCTAAGTTTTAGGCTGCTGGATAACCCAACCTGAGAACCAGGAGGGCAAGAAGTCAGTCTCCTTTTTCTCATGGGTTCTGCCAAGATCAGCGAGCTTTATAAGGCTATAGACACAATTGGGGGAATTCTGTGACTAGGTGGACCTCTGAGCCTACTGGCTAGTTTTCCCATTTCACAAAGATGAGCAATAGTAAATTGACTGGGTAAGTAAGTCACGTGAGGACGGTCATCAGAAGCAGCCAATGACAAGAGAGAGAAGAGTAGAAGTGAGGGGGTGGGGGGCAGGGGACAGGCCAGATACAGACCGGCCGCCCATCAGACTTGGTCCCTGGGCTTTGCCACCTGTCACATGACTTAATCTCCTTCCTTCAGTGGCTTGCTCCTCTGTGACAAGGGCTAGGGGCCACAGACGCAGCTCCGTAGTACATGCCTGGTGTGTGTGTGAAGCCCTGGGTTTGAGCCTCAGCTCCCAGAAACAAACAAGTAAAAGATGAAGCCAGGCATAGTGTCTCATACTTCCAATGCTGAAAGGAATGCATCCAGGAAGCCGAAGCCTGAGGACTGACAGAAGCTTAGGGCCCGCAAAGGAATTCTATCCAGGCTGGAGCACAGTGTGAGGCCCGGCCTCACAACACAGAACAAATATACAAAGGAAAAGGGTGAAAGTGGGTGACCTGAGGGAGACAATCTACATGAGGAACTCAGTACAGCGGTCAGGAGGACTCAGAAACGACACTAACTGGAACTGTGCTCACATAAAACAGATGACTCCGGAACATTTTCACGGTAAGACAGATCAGATTCATAACCCTCCCACATCCTTACATTTATAAGCTAAGCCAAAAAAAAAAAAAAAAAAACCTAACACACACAGGAAATAGGAGCAAGGGCTATTGATTGGACCAAGATTGCCAGGAAGACTAATCCGGGCTGACAGCTGAGCCGTGAGTCCTTGCTGAGTTTGGACTGGAGTCTACACAGACAAGGCAATTGTAGGGTTAATAGCGGAGAGGCCACGGGTCCAGAGAAAGCTGGTCACATGGACAGGGAAAGGACTGACTTAAGCTAGAAACCGTGAAGCCTGACCCAGACAGACATGCAAGCCCTCACACATGCTGGCACATCCTGTACATACTACATGCAAGCTCTCACACACGCTGGCACATCCTGTACACACTACAGAGCCCAAGTGCTGTCCTGAGTACTTCTTGACTACGTCCCTGAACTGAAGATGTCCCTGTGTAGTTACGATCACCCCTCCTTTGACTTGACAGTCCAACAGGACAGGTCCCCAAGCCCTCACAGATCTCCTTTGCAAGCAATGACGTTTCAGAAAGCCAGGACGGAAGTGTAGCTGGATATGGAGATGCGTGTAGGAAAATCAGCAAAGCCTTAGTCATTTAAGGGACTCAGAGGTCTCTGACAATTGAACGGCTGTTTGAAATGAGGGGCTGAAAGAGAATGAGGGGCTGGAGGGGTGGCCCAATGGTTAGGAGTATTTGCTGTTTTTCCAGAGGACCTGAGTTTGATTCCCAGCACCCAGAGCAGGTGGCTCACAACCATCCAAGGGATCCATTGCCCTCTTCTGGGCCCTGTAGCATGAATCTTAAAAAGTTCTTCTTAATAAGAATCAAACCTGAGGCCAGTTATTGGGGTGAACACTGGAAGATCAGAGAGACAGAACAAGCCACAGCTAACCTCACCTGGCCAACTTCTCAGCTGGTCTTGTTTCCTCAGACTGGAATCTTCTGTGTCCTCATCCCAATGGCTCTCAGCTGAACTGCTGCTAGAAGCCTGAAAGCTTAACCAGCCACATGCTTAACCAGCCAAATGCTTCTAGTTTCTGGTCCTCACGCCTTATATATCTTTCCTTTCTACCATCACTCCCTGGGATTAAAGGCATGTGTCCCCATGCCTGGCTGTTTCCAATGTGGCCTTGAACTCACAGAGATCCAGAGGGATTTCTGCCTCTGGAATGCTAGGATTAAAGGTGTGAGCGCCACCATTTTCTAGCCTTTGTATCTAGTGGCTGTTTTGTCTCTGACCCAAGATAAGTTTATTAGGGTGCACAATATTTTGGGGAACACAATACCACCACAGGCCCCTGAGGGCATCCAAACACATGCTGCATTCATTCACAAATATACATAAGTAAAAAATAATAATAATAAATTTAGCTAGGGATGGTGGCACATGCTTTTACTCCCAGTACTTGGGGGCAGAGGCAGGTGGATCTCTGTGAGTTCGAGGCCCACTGGCATACATAGCAAGTTCCAGGCAAGCAAGGGCCTCAAAGTGAGATCTTATCTCAATTAATAATATATTCTTTTTTTTTTAGTGTTTTTTTTTTTTTTTTTTTTTTTTTTTTTTTTTTTTTTTTTTTTTTTTAAGACAGGGTTTCTCTGTGTAGTTTTGGTGCCTGTCCTTGATCTTGCTCTGTAGACCAGGCTGGCCTTGAACTCACAGAGATCTATCTGCCTGGCTCTGCCTCCCGAGTGCTGGGATTAAAGGCGTGTGCCACCCAGCAATAATATATTCTTTTAATATGAACAAGAAGTCATACACTATATGAGTCAAGGCTGTGTGTATCCCCCGGTGAGCTGTTACCGAGTCTTACTCATTTCTTGTACCTCTTCTAAGGGAGATGATCACTCTAGAAACAATTGCTGCTATGAGGCACTTGAGAAGGCCACAGCCACGTCTCTCGGGAATGGCCGGATTACAAGATGATCTCTTCAAACACTTGACCTTCAGAAGGAGAAGCTGAAGATCTCGGTCTTCCACCAAAACACCTGCTCTGGACCCCACTCAAGTCCACTTGTCCTAGACCATTAGTACCTCCAGGGCCTCTCGTCACTTAGGGTGTTTGTTCCTACATGGCTCTCAGAGCTCTTGAGGAACAACACAACAGGGTCACCTCACCTCAAGGGACCACTATTCTTCCCATGGATACTCAAAACTGTCAAAGAGGGTCCTTCACCAAAAGCCTAGTTCTAAATGGCATCATCTCACACGATGCAGGTGGTAAGGCAGGTAGTTTGTGATCCGGGTGTCTTTCCAGGACCTCTTAAGTTACCCTGTTTTCCTACTCCAAAATGTAACTTCCATAAGGGCAGTAATTTTGTCTGTTTTAACCATTACTAATCAGCAATGGCACGGCTCTCAGCCCACGGTTGTTGAATAAATACAGATAAAGCCTGAGTTCGAATCCCTGTCTCTTTGGCCTTATAGTTCTTCCTAATAAACCAAACTTTATCTTTCTTAATTTTGTCTTGTCTCTTCATCTAGTCATCCACCTGACATTAAAAGGAAACGATAAGATGAGCAAAGGGAAGCAAGGTCAGAAGGATGGTCATGACGGAATCAAAGTGGAAGGGATGACATTTGGGCTCAGGCGCCAGCCACAATCGCAGCCCCTGGCTCTCCTCAAGTCAGTTAGCAGACTTTTCAGGACTCCAAAGATGCTTCCCTTTCACAGCTGTCTCTGATGGACATGCTTTAGGAATCTGTTCTTTGTGATTATTAAAAAAACAAAAATAAAAAGCAGAAGGGACCAGGCACAAAGGCAGGCAGATCTCTCTGAGTTCAAAGTCAGCCAGCTACATAGTGAGACCCTATCTCCAAAGGAAAAATAAAGCTAGACAGTATTAACAGTATAAAGAAAAATCACCCAGGATCTTCCCATAAAGATATTACTTTTGTTGTTGTTGCCTTTTTTTTTTTTTTCTTTTTTTTTGAGATAAGTTTGTAAGTACTATGAACCAGATCTGGAACTTGCTATTAGAGCAGACTGGCCTTGAATACACAGAAATCTGTCTGCCTCTGCCTCCCAAGTATTCTAGGATTTCTAGGATTAAAAACATGCGCCACCATGCCTGACCCAAAAATATAACTACTCGTTTTGTTTGTTGTCTTTTGAGACAGAGCCTCTCTTCATAGCCCTGGTTGTACTAGAACTCACTATGTGGGCCAGACTAGCCTCCAACTCACAGAGATTTCTCAAAGGGTTCACAGAACTGGGCTTCTGCCTTCTGAGTGCTGGGGTTAAAGGTGTACACCACCAGGCCGGGCCTGACTCTTTATTCACACGTTATTGCACGTCTTCCTAAGTTTCCGCTGTGTACATGTTTTAGTTTTTATTCTGTGTTTGGGTGCTTTGCCTGCAAGTATGTCTGCGTGCTGCATGCTGATTGGTGCCAGAGGAGGCCAGAAGAGGTCATCAAACCTGGACCTGGAGTCACAGGTGTCTGTGAACCCACACTAGAGCGCTGGCGATTGAACCAGGTCCTCTGAAAAAGCGGCAGGTGCTCTCAAGTACTGAGCCTCTTCCCAGCCCCTATCTGTTTAGTTTAAACAAGCTGTGATCGTTCCACGCATGTAACTCAAACCTGGTTTGTTCCTCTCTTAGTACCGTACTTTATTTCTGTCATGTACTGATATTATTACTTCATGACATTCAGTGTAAAAGTTTTAGTTAAATGAAGTGAGATTCTGCTGCCAATCATCATTAAATGTTCATGCTCTTTCAAACTAACTCAACTGCAAGGCAATTTTAAAATTCCAATTCTTAGAACTGTCAGGAGGGGAAAACATTTTTACAGTTCCCTCTTCCTTTCCGTTAAATATTTTAAAAACTACAAAGAATAACAATGACTGTGTTTATTTATAAAGCTGAGCAAATGTCATTATTCTCTGACCCGGTCCTTGGGGGAATAAGTGAACAATCACAAGGCCAATACAGCTCCGCTGTCTGCGCCAGGGAGGGAGGAGAAAAGATCCAAATCGGAAGAACTCTGAGACAAGCTTTTATCCGAACATGACGCTGTTTCCATCTAGGTGGTTTGGAGTGTTGTTGTTATTGGTTGGTTTGTTGTGTTTTGTGTGTTTTGAGACCGGGTCTCTCTACAGAGCCCTGGCTGTCCTAGAACTCTCTATGTAAACCAGTCTGGCCTTGACTCACTGAGACCCACCTGCCTCTGCCTTCCAACTGCTGAGATTAAAGCATGCAACACCACTTCCAGCATTGGCTCCATTTTTTCTTTCTATTAAGATGCCCACACCAAAACAAAACAACAAAATTATTATTTCTCAGACCCTCTCCCAACTACAACTGGATACAATTCTTAGGAAAATGGATGGAAGTCAAAAGACTGCTTCTTGGAATGTTTTCCACTTAGGAGGCAGAGGAGCAACCACCAGGGAAGCAGGAAAGAGCACTCACTATTCACAGTGCAGGGTGTTTTACTCAGTACCAGAGCACTTGCCTGGCATGTACAAGACCCTAAGTTCTAGTCCCAGCACCACAAAAACAAAACAATGCATACACACAGACACAGACCACGAGTGCAACTTATTAATTACAAAGACCAGCACCTGGGTGGGAGGTGGAGGCAGATGGCAAGTTCAAAGCCAGCCTGAGCTACATGATACTCTCTCTTAAAAAAAAAAAAATCACTAATGATGGAAAAATGTGATGTGCTGAACTCTCTGCAGAGTGTAGAACCTCTGGACATGAGGCTGAAACAAGAGGAGACCTCGAAAGTTGAGGAGGGAAAGAGAGAACCCACTCTTTTCTTTACAGTTTTGTTTTTTAACTAGGTGTATATGTGTACGTGCAGGTGAATGCAAGTGCCCGGAGAAGCCAGAAGAAGGCATGGGATGCCCTGGAGCTGGAGTTGCAAGTGGTGTTTGGAAGCTCCTGATAGAGAAGCTGCTAGGAACGAAACTCTGGCCCTCGGGAAGGGAAATCTTTGAATCGGGGCACGGTCTCAGCAGCCCAGGAAAGGATTCTTTATTTGACGCGTACCGAGTTTTGCCCGAATATCTGTACAATGTACCACTTGTGTCCTCATGCCGTGGCGGTCAGAAGAAGGCACTGGATTCCCTGGACCTGGAGTTCTAGATGGTTGGGAGCTGCCATGTGGGTGCTGGGAACAAACCACAGGTCCTCCACAAGAGCAGCAAGTGTTCTGAACCGATGAGCATTTCCTTAGCGCGCCCAAGTCCTACTCTTCTCTTTTTAAAAGAAATTATTCTTTTGGGTTTTTGTTTTGTTGTATTGTGTTTGTTTTTGTTTTTCAAGACAGGATTTCTCTGTGTAACAGTCCTGGCTGTCCTAGAACTCTCTTTGTAGGCCAGGCTGGCCTTGAACTCACTCTGCCTGTCTCTCTTCCCAAGTGCTGGGATTAAAGGTGTGTGTGCCACCACTGCCCATTTTAAGAAATTATTCTTTTTTTTTTTTTTTTTTTTTTTTTTTATGTTTACAGTGTTCTGCCTGCATGTGTTCCTGCAAGCCAGAAGAGGGCACCAGGTCTCATTACAGATGGTTGTGAGCCACCATGTGGTTGCTGGGAATTGAACTCAGGACCTCTGGAAGAGCAGTCAGTGCTCTTAACCTCTGAGCCATCTCTCCAGCCCCAAGAAATTATTCTTGATTAAAGACAACTAAAGGTACAGAACATCCAAATGAAACATTTAATCCAGGACCAGAACAACAACAACAACAAAATCCCTCTTAAAAGGGTATTTAGTAAGACTACAGCAAAAAACTTTAAAGGTCTAGAGACAAGAAAACAGCAAAGCATCACAGCTAATTCCCTGGTTTGATCACAGCACTGTGTTATTTAAGAAAACAGTTTCATCTTCAGGAATTGGATGATGAAGTCTTTGGGGGCATGCCAATAAACTCCTCAGGAATGGCTAAGGAGGAAATGTATATATTTGCAGAGAATGAAGTGATTAAGAATGCTTCCATTCGAAGGATCTGGGCGAAGGGCAGAGGAATTCTGTATATAGCCTTTGCAGTCTCTCTCTGCATTAGTTCATTAGTTAGTTAACATTAGTTCAATATGAGGTTAGAAGTGTAAAGGATAGGGAGGGAAGCCTTGCTTGGTAGATTCTCTTGGTTCCTCACTTTTATCCTTTTTTTTTCTGCCCAGAAGAAGGACATAATTCGGGAGATAGAAGAGCCAGCAGGCAGCCACAAAGCATGGTGGGGGTTCTGACGAGCAGATGGAACTTGAAGCCCCATATGATATGCTGGGGCTTGACCCTGCACTGTCCACTCCGTGTTCTGCTGCACTGCATGGGGACCACAGTGCAGGCAGCGAAGTCCAGCACTCTGCCCCTAGCCTTCAGGTGTAGCTCAGAGGTAGGTCACTGGCCTACCACGTGTAAGGCCCTGGTTTCTATCTTTTTAAATTAAATCTTATTTTATTTGGTGTTTTGCCTGCTTGTATGTCTATGTGGGGGTGTCAGAAGCCCTGGAACTGGGGTTACAGACAGGTGTGAGCTGCCATGTGGGTGCTGGGAATTGAACCCGGGTCCTCTGCATGAGCAGCCAGTGTCTTAACCGCTGAGCCATCTTCCCAGCCCCTGCCTAAAGCTCATGGAGGGGTGGTGATTTTCTCGAGGCCACAATTCTAAAGAGGCGGCAGTGCAATGAAAACTGTGTAGATTTGCAAAGGAAATGTGCCTTTCTGCTCTAGTCCACGCTAAAGGCAGGCCTCACTCTGTGAAACAGGAATTCCAAGTCTCAAATGAGCAATACACGGGAGAGAACCTCGGGGCTTGGTACAGAGGACAGAGAGATTCCAATGTTTGCTGAATCAATAACTCAAAAAAAACTAAGCACATCTGTTTTTCAGTGTTCTGGTACAGTGAGCTATTTTAAGCACGGGCGATGGGGGGGGGGAATCACTGTATTTATGTGGGTGACTCGGGCTGCAGATATTAGTCAGCAATTTCATCCAGTGTCTTGGCTCTCCCCGTTCTCTCCCCTTCGTCCCATGCTGCCTAGAAGCCCTGCGACCCTTTCCCAATGAGCTCTTCCGACTGTCTACCTCCACAAGGAGGGAGGGAGGGCAAGGACTCCAGGAAACAAGTCCTAGGCTCCCAGAGCCGAGCAGGGGCTGAGCTTCTCTAAGTTCCAGGCAGAAGAGCAAACGCTGCTGCGTGGACCTGAACGGCAGCCAGATCAGCCCGTCTGTCACACAGGCCCTGCTGTGGGGCCTCACCCACGGACCTCCTCCTCTGAGACTGCTTGGACAGCCTACTCCTACCTCACCGACGGAGGGCAGGGCGTTAGGAACGTTTGCTTTTCAGATCTAGATGGACTTCGGAGCAATCCTGCCCCTTTGGAACGACGGACTTGAGAAGATTACTTTGGATCCCCTCCACCCCCACCCCATGATGCCTAGCCAGGGACTGGGAAGATGAGTCAGTGGTTAAGAGCTAACATAGGCTCAAATGCAATGTGCTAAACGCGTCTCTGCCCTGCTTTGTTTAAAACGGTGTGGATTCTGAACATTTTAAAAAGAAAGATCCTGACATCTACCATACCATCAAATTAATACCAAAATACCAGCGACGTCATTTCGCTCTGGCCCAGATTCTAGGCCCAGACCTAGTTAGCAGCTTTCAGGAAGGAGGATGGCTGCAATGACCTATGGGGATTTTGGATCTCAGAGATTTTATTGTTTGTTTTGAGACAGGGCCTCACTGAGCTCTGGTTGGCCTACAACATCCTCCTGTCTCTACCTTCTGAATGCTGGGGTTCAAAGTATGGACCAACCATATCTGGCTTTTCTTTTTTTTCTTTTAGACAGGGTTTCTCTGTGTAGCCCTTACTATCCTGGAACATACTCTGTAGACTAACCAGGCTGGCCTCGAACGCAGGATCCACCTTGCCTCTGCCTCCCAAGTGCTGGGATTAAAAATGTGTGGCACCACCAACTGGCTATTTTTTTTTTTTAAACAATTATGTGTGGGAATGTAGAATGTCTGTGTGGGGGGGGGGGGGCATGCATGACACCATGCGCATGTGGGGGTAAGAGGAAAACCTTGTGGAGAGAGGTCTCTCCTTCCATCTCTAGATGAGTAAAGAGGATGGAACTCAGGTCACCAGGTCTGTATCATCAGGTGGCAATCACCTTTACCCCCGGAGCGATCCGCTCAGCCTGGATCCCAGGTGTTTTACAGCAGATAGGAAATACTTGGTAGATTTCTCCAGGACTTGGTTCTGGGTCTCTTTGGGTCTCATAGACTTTGTGGCGGGTGGGGAGGAGGTGGAGAGGGCCAGCTGGGGGCTCTTTCTAGCTCTTTACCTTCTGTCTTAGCCAATGCTCTATTGCTGTGAAGAGGCACTATGCCCAAGGCAGCTCTTATAAAAAAGCAAGCATTTCATTAGGGACTTGCTTACAGTTCCAGAAGCTTGGTCTATTATCATCATGGCGGGGAGTGTGGCGGCATGCAGGCAGGCACTAGAGCGGTAGCTGAGAGCTACTTCCTGATCCATAGGACAAGAAAGCCTGGCTTGGGCTTTTGAAACCTCAAAGCCCACCCCCAGTGACACACTTCCTCCAGCAAGGCCACACCTCCTAATCCTTCTAATCCCTTCAGATAGCGCCACTCCCTGGGGACTGAGCGTTCAACTGTGAGCCTGTGGGGGCTGTTCTCACCACCATATCTACCTCCAGTTTTTCCCTTGCAGATAAAAATATAATCCGATGCAAAATTCCTTTGATTACAAACCAACATGCTCTGTTGAAGCATCTGCAGAGCCACAGAATGGATGCGAGCAACATGCCAGTGCACAGCAGCAGAGAAGAGAGACCAAGGGGGAGCGCATGGCGTCACATGTGCACCCACACATGCTCTTCTCGCTCTTCCGCCTCTCATGCCACTGTCCAGGCTTCCCCCCCCCCCCCCCGGAGTCACTGGCAGGGAGTGACGTCTACACCCAGCTCTCTTCTGTCATCAATGTACCTGTCTATGACGGTTCTGTAAGTTATTCAGCTGAGCTCTTCCTGGTTATCTGGAGGGTGTAGTCATGAATCATAAGGCACCGGCACCTCATAATCAACTCCACTAAAGAACTAGAATTGGGGGCTGGGGAGAGAGCTGAATGGGAAACCACATGCTCAGCACGTCTGCAACCCTTGGTCTGAGCCCTAGTACCACACACACACATATACATACACATATACATACACATATACACACACATAGACACACATATACACATACACACACATATACACACATACACACATATACACACACATACACACATACACACACATATACACACATACACACACATACACACATGCACACACATACACACACACATACACACACACACATACACACACACATACGGGGGGGGGGTGAGGGGGTAGGCGGTGTTATTAAAATTTAAAAAAACAAATAAACCTGGAATTGAGGAGAGGGAGGGGATTTTGAAAGTGTAGTCTGGCTAGCTTCGGAAGGTTCTAGTCCCAGAAGCCCAGGCTACCTTGACAGACTGTATTCTGTTCTCAAGAGACAGACAGCCCTGATAGTCAGCCTGCCTCATCCTTGCATGGGCCACCAGCAAGTAAGACAGACAGCTGCAACTTGCCCTGTAGCCCAGGGTGCTGGAAAAGGAGCCATGACTCCATAGTAAATCATCTTATACTCCCATGGAATCTTGGCATCAGCCAACAAGAACTTCAAAGGCTTGGTCTAGCAGTGGAATGGGACAATAAAAATGCTAATCTCACGTCTTAACTGCTTAGGACCTGCCTGTTCAGCCAGCTGTAGGGAAAGAGAGGGGGTAATGGGGGGGGGAGGTGATGGTCAAATGTCCCACAAAAGCAAAAGTGCTCCAGCCTGGAGCCCATAAACTCATTCCTCAATAGTTTTCTTAAAATATCGCTCGCGATTCCTAATTTAGATTAGGAATTTCTATAAGTAAGCACTTCTATTTATCATATTTTCTTAGATTTACAAACATCACCAGGAAGATACATTTTTTTTTTTTAAAAAAAAAGGTCTAGACCTTCTTGCAGATAGGAAAGGCAATACAAATTCCTTTTCGTCAAATAACTGCATCATCTGCGGGACCTTTTGCAAAGCCCAGAAGTGATGCCAGCATGTGTCCATGGCATTCCTGAAAAGGTATTCTAAAGACAACCAGGTGCTAGAGAGATGGCTCCGTGGTCAGGGGCACTGGCTGCTCTTCTAAAGGACCTGAGTTCGATTCCCAGCACCCACATGGTGGCTTACAACCACCTGTAACTCCAGTTTCAGGGGATCTGACAACTTGAGTTCCATCCCCAGGAACCACAGGATGGAAGGAGAGAACCAGTTCCCCCAAAGTTGTCCTCTTTACTACACACACACACACTTTTTGTGGTACACATGCTCCCCATGCCTTCCAAATAAACAAACAAAGCAAATAATAAATTTTTAAAAAAACAAAAAAAGAACTAGCAAATGCTTCAGTGCACTGAGGATGTGGCGAATATGCACTGGTTTTCTTATACTGATAAACTGACGATTGCACAGAACCCCGGCTTTCTCTTGAGGGACATCCATTTTCCATGCACTTTAGGATGAGCTTTGGACCCCCCACTCCCTGCTTTAGAAGTACACATGACTCAGAGTGAGTCAGAACATCTCAAACCCGGGACTACATGAAATGACAACATGTGGCCACAAGACCCAACTAGATTCAAGGAGCACGAGGGAGACCCTGGCTGGGATTACTGGGAGATTTGAATGTTCCTTGATGAACTTGGACCTGGGAGATTATAGGACTATATGTCCCTCAGCCACCTTGGCCCCTCCATGGAGCAGAAAAAAAAAGAAACCAGTGAGGAGAGGGGTCCAGAAATACTGAAAGGGGAAATGTCTTGAAATACTAGGGGAAATGTCTTGATGTCCCAGATTAAGCCACAAGTGAAGGAGCAGACTGCTTAGTAACGTGACCCAACAGAGTTGAGCTGGTTCTATTACAGGGCAAGTTCAGTTCTTACGAAAAGGACAATACACACCGAGGATGAGCTGGGTCTTCACAATTATCAGCAAATACTCACTATGTTTCAAGTACTATTATCTAACACGCAAACCCAGCAGGTAGGTAACAATTCCTGTTCCTTTTTAGAGAGGTGGAGCAAGAAACTTGGACTTGAGGGCATGTACAATATTCCAACTATTCCAAGTCCTGGCCTCAGCCACATTTTACATCTCCTGAGAAGGGTGACTGTCCAGCAGTTTTGCCTCTGAATCTGTTTGTTTAAATCAAAACAGGAAGCATTAGAAATCCAGTTAGTTGGAGAAGGATGTGAACGAACCCAAACCGTTTTTTTCTTGCCCCTTCCTCTAACACGGATTCCTGGAGCTTAAACAACACTTCGGAAAGGGGCTGGAGGGGCTGGATTTCTGGACCTGGAGTATGGCTGGCAGAGCGCTTCCCTGGCACACACAAGGTCCCATGCCCAGTCCCTAGCACGGCACAAATAGGGAATGCCATGGTGGCACACATCTGAAACCCCAGCCCATGGGAGGCACATGCAGGAGGATCAGAAGTTCAAAATAATCCTCATACTACACAGTCAATTTGAGACCAGCCTGGGATACATGAGACCCCATCTCAAAGACAACAGAAAGCGCCTCATGTTGAGAAAGAATGAGGGTACTTCCTTTAGACTAATCTAGAACAATGGCCAAGCTACAGCTCCGTTAGATAGAGAAGAATAGGGATGAGGACTATCTCAGTGGCAGTGAGCACTTTTCTAGAATGAGTGGTACTCCGGGTTTAATCTCTAGATCATCAAAGGAGGAGAAAAGATATAGGACAGTGGATACCATGCAATACAGTTATTTGTATTATCAACACACACACACAATTGTATATGGATGGACTGTACATGAATATATAATTGCTTATGTTAACTGCCTGGGTGGTCAAAAGGTGGTAGGAAACTTTCATATACACCCTTCTGCATATCTGAGGTTAGCTATGCATGATAGTTAATGTTTTTGTTTTGTTTTGTTTTGTTTTGTTTTGAGGCAGAATCTCCTGTATCAAAGGCTGGCTTCACATTTACTATACAGCACAGGTTGGCCTTGAACTCTTGATCCTCCTGCTTCCACTCCCTAAGTGCCAGAGTTATAGCCTATGCTGACCAAACTGGACTGTCAACTTGATGGAATGAAGAAAGACCCAGGAGTTGAGTAAATCATATCTCTGGGCTTATCTGTGAGGGCATTTCCAAAAATAATCACTAAGTGGAAAGACCCCCACGTGACTGCGAGCAACAAACAGTATTCGACACAAAGGTAGAGAAAGGAAAAGGCCAGCTGTCCGGAGCAACTGAAATCTTTTTTTAACTTTATTTTATGTGTATGGGTTTTTTGTCTGCATGTATGTCTGTCTGTCTACCACTTGCATGCCTGATGCCAGCAGAGGCCAAAAGAAGGTGTCCAGTTCCTAGAACTAGAGTTACAGATGGCCATGAGCTGCCATGTGGGTGCTGGAGATCAAACCTGGGTTCTCTGCAAGAGCAGTAAATGCTCTTCACTGCTGTGCCATCTCTCCAGCCCCAAGTATACGAGATCTTAAAGTAAGATGTGTTGGACACAGGGAAACTGGACTGAAATCTGATGCTCAACATGTAAGCCCTCCTTTGCACAGATGTTTATATTTATAACTGATAAAGGTTAACTATCCATTTAGTCATTGAAGGCCACCAACACACCTATAAACAAAATTTATTATATTAATAAAATGTTCAAGCCAGGTGTAGTAGTGTACACCTGTGATCCCAGCATTTGGGAGGAAAGGGAAAGGGGATTTGGAATTCAAAGCCAAGCTCACCTAGGTAGTAAGTTCAAGACCAGCCTGGGCTGGACTATATCCTGTCTCAAAAAGAAAAATAAATAAATAAATAGAGCATGAGAGACGGCTCAGCGGTTAAGAGGCCTGGATGCTCTTGCAGAGGACCAGGGTTTGATTCCCAGCACCCAGGCTGTCTCTAACTCTTGTTCCAGAGGATCCAACACCTTCTTCTGGCCCCCAAAGGCACTGCACATATGTGGTGCACAGACATGCATGCAAACAAAATACCCATATGCATAAATAAAAACTTAAAAATAAGTATTTTGTTAAGAAAAACAAACAAACAAAAAAACAAGGATCCTGAATCAGTATGGCTGCCATGCCATGCTTTGCAAACAATAGAATCTTCTGTACACAAGTCCACAGTGGGAATCTCTCCTTTGGAGGATTACAGTTATTAGCTATCCCTCGAGGTCAGATACTATGCTACACACTGGGCTAAAACAACTTACTAAAGGACTGAAATCTTTGCTCTAATGGGGTTAGAATCCTAGGAGTCAGAGAGGAACAGACAATAAAATGAAATATACACAACACATACTGTATTTCATGAATCTTGCACTGCACATTTCCCCGCTTATAAAGTCAAAGCTCATTGGGTAGGCTGCACCTTACAGGAGCGACAGAGAAAGCATAAGCCTAGCAGAGGGAGGTAGTAGAGCGGAGCCTCGGCTGGCTCCCGAGAGTCAGCAAAGACCTGTGTGACATCTGAGCAAACTTAGAGAGGGTAAGGGGTGGTACACGCCTCGAGGCGACATGCCTGCTTCTAGGCAGATGGAGAAGCCAACTTCCCAAACAGGGGAAAAAAAAAAAAGAAAAAGAAAAAAAACAGCTACAAAATCCAAGTCAGATTATGTAGGGACATGTGGACAACCTTTAACTTACTCTATGGCCACTGTGTTGACTCCGGAGGGGTAGGGGAACAGTACACAGGGGTGCAGGCTTTGGAGCCAGGTGCCAACTCATGTTCATCTCTGCCAATTCTACAGGACACCACTGGTCAAGTTAACACCTCTGCCAGTTCCCAGCAGGACACCACCAGTCAAGGCGATGCTCTTATTTTTCCATTTCTAAAGCAGAGCTAACAACACTATCTGTCATCAGGCTGCTGCTGTGAGGACTGAGCCAATTATTATTATTGGGTCAGGTGTGACGGTACACACCTGTAATTCCAGCCCTTAGAATGTGGATCTGAGTTACACAGAGCAAAAACCCTGCTTCAGAAAATACAACAACAACAAAAAATAAACTAAAAAAAAAAAAATCATTATGGTGGTACTGAAGAATGAATCCAGGACCACACAAATGCTAAGCAAGCCTTCTGTATGTGTGGGAAGATTTGTTTGTTTGTGGGATATTTTGTTCTGTTGGGGTACTACTTAACTTGCTCCATACCGTGATCTTCTGATCCCCTAACCCCCCAGATCCCCCTTCACCTCCTCAAGGTGATGTGGTAGTGGGGATCAAAACCAGGGCTTCAAGCATGCTCGGCAGGCACTGCACTAACTTGAGCTACATACACTTCCTGAGCCGGGCTTCCAGCTCTAAGCATGCTTCAAACACCAAGCTACTTCTCCAGCCCCGAGGGATTCTTTTATGCAAATCCCTTTGAACAGAGCCTAGCAAATAAAGGGTACAAGTACTTGACACTGTCATTGATTAGTGTGAACTCTGACTGTTGCTTCATTACCAATTTATTTTGTTGTATGTGGCTTAGTTAACTGGATAGTAATGAACAGTCATATTAGCAATGTTTGGGGACTAGGCTTTTCCAGGGCCCCAAAGGGCTTTAAAAACCTGAATGTGATGGGTTTCAAACATAGATGATCATGTCTACTCATCTTCCAAGGCAGTGGTTCTCAACCTGTAGGTCATGACCTCTTTGGGGAAGGGGGTCAAATGACCCTTTCACAGGGGTCACATATCAGATATCCTGCATACCAGACATTTACATTACAATTTATAAAAGTAGCAAAATTACAGTTATGAAGTAGCAACAAAATAAATGTTACGGTTGGGGGTTACCACACCATGAAGAACTGTATTAAACGGCCGCAGCATTAGGAAGGTTGAGAATCGCTATTCTAAGACATAGACAACCCTCTCCCATCTACCCCTCCAAGCTATAAAACAATCATGTGCAATGATGTTTCACTGTTTTTGCTGAGACTCCACCCCATCCCCTGCAAAAGTTAAAAAAAAAAAAAGGATAAACAAACTCAACCACTGAAGAAATTGGTTTTTAACAAAAAATGGATTTCAAAATAATGAATTTTAGTAGATGCTCTTGGTCAGGTTTGTTTAGGAAATGGAAGATTAGTCTCATCCACTCAAAGTTTTAGACTGCAGAAATTTTGCTGAAACACGCCATTCTCATCCTGGATCCCAGAGTCAGAAGCGCGTGAGTGTAAGCCAGACGGCCACAGCTTCCTCGTGTTTTCTCTTGCTTTATAATTTAATAAGTGGTTCTTAAGCAACTACCCTGTTGGCGAATTCTGCCATATGATGAGTACGAGCAGGAATAAGACATTGTCCCCAACTCTTTTCTAAAAGTATCAGTGCCGACGGATTAATACGTAACCCTTTTCTTAAATGAGGAGGCCGCTTCGCGGCTGCTCCCTGCTTAGATCCGAGCTTACCCACACCTTCTCTGCCTCCTCTTTAGACCCCAAGTAGCGAGCAGAACAGACGTGAGATTGTGAGGCCGGAGAACATGGGGAGGTTTCCCTGCCTCGCTTTTGCACCCAACTGTCTGTCCTTCCTGCCCACTGTTGGGAAACAAAACAGGCCAATGAAGGGAGCGTTATAAGTCATGATGACTACGTCCACCACAGTTTAAAACAAGATATTTTAACAAGGCTTGTCCCTTAGAACAATTTTGTTAAAACGTCGAGGTCAGCCAGGCGGTGGTGGCGCACGCCTTTAATCCCAGCACTCGGGAGGCAGAGGCAGGCGGATCTCTGTGAGTTTGAGGCCAGCCTGGGCTACCAAGTGAGTCCCAGGAAAGGCTCAAAGCTACACAGAGAAACCCTGTCTCAAAAAAAACAAAAACAAAAACAAAAAACAAAAAACAAACAAACAAACAAAAAAACCCAAAAACGTCGAGGTCCCATGTTCCATTACCAAATAACAGAAAGATACCTCTAAGCCCGTTCCAATCCTATCAGAGCTCACTCCTTAAGGTAGGACAAAGTGAGGCTTGGGGAAGAGGCCAGGTCAGGCTCAGGAAAAGGTGAGACTGTTTTAGGTGAGGTTCTTTGCAGGCTTTACTCGGCAACTGCTGAGAATTTAACGGTTACTTTTTTTAGGCTGCAACAAAATGCCTCCATGGAAAATGTCTAAAGCAAAATGTCAAGCAGAGGACAATACTCAGCACACAGTATTTCTGGCAGTAGCACCCCACCACACTCTGTGTCCAGGCTTAAGACCTTGGACTAAAATGAACCCTCACCATGGCCTTTCTGGTGCGTGTTCTGTAATTCACAGGCAGAAGAGACCTTCTCCCTCGGCATACTAGTCACAAATTCATTCAACGATTTATTCACTTATCCATCGAAGTCACTCTTCATGATCGGTAAAGAATAGTAAGTAACTGATAACGCAAATGGTCCTGTCATTAGGTCCTGCACATAGATATGCATCCTGAGATGCTGGAGCTGAGGCTTAAGGAACTGGAAGGACTCTGCCTCACAAAGAGGGAAAGGGAAAAGAAACATGTTGAGTATGTGTGGGAGAAAGGAGCTGTAATCCTAACAGGTATGTTTGCAAACTAAGGAGTTTGGGTTTCGTTATATAGCCAGGGGATGCACTGGAGAATTTTAATAAGACAACTGACATTATTTCTCCTTGGGCTCACCCAAGCAGGTGGTTGGAGGGAAGCTGAATGCAGACAAACTAGTTGGGAAGGCACCGCTGTCATCTCAGTGTGAAATGAGAATACCAGAAACATCAACACGCAGAGCATTGAGCACGAGGAGAGGAAGGATTTGAGAAATAGTCTATACATACAAATTATACACTCACATTGGACATGGGAAGGTGGAAAGCCAGTCTTCACGGTTTCCTCCCCCTGGCTTAGGGGATTATTTGGGTAGAGGTACTAATGAGCATATGAAGGCATGCAGTGGAAGCATGCTGATTTTTTTTTTTTTTTTTTTAAAGAGGGAGGCTGGGAAAGACGAGCTCAATCTTAAACGTCACGTCTGAGACCTACGGGGAATTGAAACCGAGAGATGCATGAGTCAGTTGGCTAACAGGACCGCCTTTCAGTGTCAAGAAATTTACAAGGCTATTCCGCAAGCCTGTGGACCTGGAAGCCTCATTTGGAAAGAACAAGTATACCGATTTGGAAAAATGACATTTTGCGTGCTAAAACCACTGAAAATGCAGGAATTAATGCAGGAGTTAATGGAAACAAATAAACAACATTATGGTACTGGCTACCAAACTGACACTCTGGAATAATTTATTTCTAATTTCTTACTAGAGTGAGGTAAACGCAGGGCTCGATGGAGGTTCCTTCTCACACTTGAAAATGAGCGGAGTACCTGGTATTTAGATCTAGGAATTCCTTTTAGTAGGGTTGAGGAGCAAGAATTTAGAAACGCGCCCTCCAGTGGTGGTGGAATGAGGGGTCTCTAGCACCCCCGTTACCACCAAACAAAGCCCTGAGAAGAAATGCAATTTACGGGGATCAAAAGGCCACATCGCTCGCACCGCTTCACCAAAAGCACCAAACGAATCCTCCCAGGGGCCCGGACCTCCCCACCACCACCACCACCACTCCCCTTCTTACCTGTCACGTTGGCCAAAGGGAAATTTCACTTTCGACTCCACAAAGCAAGCGCTTAGATTTGACAGCTTGCAGTCCGTCCCGCTGGGCGACAAGCCACCTAGCAGCCGAGGCGCGCAGTCTAATCAGATCCTCCCGAGCCGACTGGGCTGGGCTGCGACCACGTGGGTGACCGCGGCCAGCAGCAGCAAGCGGCGCAGGGCGGCGGAGGGGGCGTGGCCGCGGAGGGGGGGGGCGGGCGGCCCGCCGGTGGGCGTGGCCTGCGGGCCGGGGCTCCCTCCTCTCCCCTTTTGCCTTCGCCCTTCGAGCCGCCACGTAACGCCACGTCCCCGCGCATGCGCACCGCGGCTGGCGGCGGTGGTTGTTTCCGGGCTCAGGGCGCCCGAGCGGCTGCTGAGTAGGAGGCGGCGGTGGCGGAGGCCGGGGCGTGCGGAGCGCCGGCTCGGGGGCTAGGCCCTTCGGGGGGCGGGCGGGGGCGGTCGCGTATTTCTCCGGTTAAGGGGGCTGGTGACGCCGGCGGCTGAGCGACGAGATGAATTTCCTCCGCGGGGTGATGGGGGGCCAGAGTGCCGGACCCCAGCACACAGAAGCCGAGACGGTGAGCGCAGCGCCGGGGCCGGGCTGGGGCGAGAACGGGGCGTCCACGCCTCTCTCCCTTCGCCTTCCTTCCCCCTGCTCGGGCGCGCGAGCTCCCCACGCGGCGGGGTAGCCCCGGGGCCGCGGTGACAGGAGGGCTTCGGGGGGACCCGGCTCGCCGGCGGACCGAGGCCCCTCCCTCCTTCCCTTGAACCTGTCGGCCGGCCGCGGTGCCGGCTGAAGCCCGGCTCTGGAGGGCTGGGTGGAAGGAGGTTAGAACCCAGCTGTTGGCGAGGGCGTGTGGCTAAGAATAAAACGATATTCTTGGGGGCACACAGCCACCTGCTCCAGCCCCATCAGCTGTAAGTACGGGCGTTTGCCTAGGGTTGGTGGTTCAGACCCCACTTTTCAGGTTCGCTCAAATGTGTCGTGTGGCAATACTATGGAACGCAGTAGTGATCTGTGCTCTAACCGCTCTAGGGACTTTTCTGCTCTCCTGGTGACACAATTTTGTGATGGTTTTTTTTTTTTTTTAAAAATTATCAAGACACGGAAAACCAGTGTTTGATTTTTGTGTTTAGGATACACTTACTGTGAAGTTTGCATAGAGTCAATTGGAAATTACTGTGAATGCACTAAAAAAAATAATAAACTGACTTGAGAATCAATTGAGCTACACAGAAAATGACTGCGGGTGACATTTTAAAGATAAACTTTAGATAGCTGTCATACCTTTGTTTTAGAAGATCCAGAAGGATCATAAAGTACCCTGAAAGGATAGGGTCTTTACAAAGTAATTTGCCCAGGGTCTTAGAGCTAGAATTCCACTACGGTGAAAATTAAGGCTTCTCTAAGCCTGGACTTTGTTGCTGATCCCTCTATTTCAGTTCTTACCTGGCGATTTTGGAAATTTACATAATGTTAACCACAGGAGTCTCTGTTAGTACTTCTTGGGGGAGATGGAGGAGTTCTGAGGATTGAATCCAGGGCCTGAGCACATAATAAGGCAAGCATTCTGCCACTGAGCCAGACTCAGCACCAGGTTAGAACTGAGCTGAAATCTGGCAGGTTCCACCCTCTCCCAATATTTGGCTTCACTTGTCTCAGACACACAAATGAAGAGCTTGCTTTGAAGTTAGACCCCGATTTGAAGCCAGGCTTCCACCCTTAATTGACTTGGGCAGATGAGAGAAAGTTGACACTTTCTAAGTAAAATGAAGTAAAAGTAAAAGTGCTGGCTCTGAGGGATGTAATGAGTCTTTGGGAAACAGAAAGTATGGTCCTTAGTAGATGCTCAGTAAAAGGTAGTCTTGACTCCACGTAGGTTAGAGTGGGAATACCCTTTGGCCTGGTCACGGTGACCGCTTGGAAAAGGTGACTGAGAGTATAGGAATTTAAAGCCGGAAGGCTCCTTCTGGATCCTCTAGTCAACCCTCCTCCTTTACCCTCACCATAGTGGAGCTGGGCCTGGAACACTTGGATGCACTGTGCATAGATCAACAGCCTAGTTGTTACATCATTTCAGAATGATGCCCGCCCCGGTGTCACCATGATGGATATGTAAACTGGAGAGGAAGTGACAGCCCTTGCTTGTTACTGCTCAACTTCATCTGCACTCAGAATGGGAAAAGTAGTTTGTCTTTGAAGGAGAGTGAGTTCACTGAGTTACACTGTGTTCCGAACTAGTTCTGATTCTATGAGGAAGTACAGCGAGGACCCATGGGTGACTAATTTAGAAGAATTTATAGAGCATCAGTGGAGTGCACGGTGTAGTATTAGATGCTTTAATTGGTGATATTTGATTTGGCCTAGATGTTTGACTTGCAAGGGCTTTGAACCTTTTAACTTCTAGTTCATCATCTACTGTGATGTAGGTTCTTCCATCTCTGCAAAATTAAGTTGTATCTTCTTTGGAATCGTTCTCCAGCTTTCTTTTTCGTAGCTTTTCCCAGTGGAAAGCCTCTTTTATCTGAATTCTACTTGTTCTTCAGACCTGTCATTAATTTTTTCTAGTATGCACCCCTAACTTATTTGCCCAAGAAACTGCAAATAATGTCTTTCCTCACAGAATAACCATTGCTTTATAACTAGGTGAACATGTCTTGTTCTTCCTACCATTTATATACACCCCAGGCCCTCTGCTTTCCTATCACGTATAAAATCATCCTTTAAAGTATCTTTTTTGTTCAAGGGTCAGTTGTATTTCAGGGTTTTTTCCCTTAGTAATATATGCACCATAAGAATTTTTTTCCAGACATTTCACTGAGCTAAATCCCCGATCCCTCCTCCATAAACATTTTTTTTAAATTAGTTATATTTCAAATAAACCACAGATATAACAGAGCAAATATTTGGTTTAAAGAAATAAATGCCATTTTTATCCCTTTAGAAACCAGAGTTGTGGGACAATTGAACTCTGTTGTGTCAGACTTTTTACTTAGAGATTTTTCAGATGTTCTCCTTGTTAGCTGTTTTCCTGCCATTGCATTTTTTCTTCCTTCATTCTGGGGTGCGGTGGTGGTGGAGGTGGAGGTAGTGGTGGAGGTGGTGGTGGTGGTGGTGGTGGTGGTGGTGGTGGTGGTGGTGGTGGTGGTGGTATGCGTGCTAGATATTGAACCTGGCGGAGTAAGCCACACCCCAACCCATGCTTAGCACCTTCTAACTAGAAGAGCTGTGTGGCTGACTGTGCTGTGCCTAGCCTAATCTCAGCTGAGAGGGACTCTGGGCTTGTATTGAGATGTTCTTCAGAACCAGCCAAGTAGTAAAGATCTGTATTTGTATCACAAGATCATCAGCAAGTTTGTGAAATAGGGGACATTTTTAATCTCGAATTCGACCCACATTACACTTTGTATTTTAAAGTCCAGTACCTTTTAATATGGTTTCTTCTTTTTCCTCCCCTGAGGTAGAGAAAGACACTGATGTCTGATGATTGAAACGTCTTTCACCTTGGCTCTGCCCAGTGCCACTAAACATAGTAAAGGCCCACATGTGCTTGTGAAGGCTCTTGTGTTCTTCGGGATTCTTGAAAAGTCCACAAGAAATGTGAATATACTTCATAAATCATTGGGATGCGTTCGGTTTTCAAGTTAGTCCTGAGGCATGAAAGCGGCTAACAGAAGAAAGCTCAGAATGCTGTTGTGTTGCAGGTGTCTCTGGGGGTTGATGATGAACGCCTCGGAAGGCAGGAAGGCTAACAAGCTAGACCCAGGTGTACGTTCTTCCAGTTAAATTCTTAAGTGAGGAGCGTGACCTTGAATTTACAGTTTGGGACTGGTCAGTGGCTCAGCAGGTAAACCACTTGCCATGCAAGCCTGACAGACAGCCTTCAATCCCCAGAGCCCACAAAAAGGGGGAAAAGAGAACCAGCTTGACAGTTGTCCTCTGACCTCTCTGCATGCACACCCACACATCACACACCCCCACACACACCCACCCCCACACACATTAACAATAAAGAAAAAGGTCTTAGTTTTCAGTTTGGGTTTGAGGAAGCACGTTTTCTGAGTGTGTGATTGAGCACATCGTAGTGTTGTTGTAAGTGTATTCTCTGAAACTCCTCTTTGAGGTGCCGCTACACAGTCTACATTAGTAACTAGGTCGGTGTCTTAATTGGAATGTTTTCTCACTTGGCTTGACTTGCAATAGGAATGTCAGAGAAGACAGGGGAGTGATTTGCCTGATGACTTTTATGTCCCAAGCACAGTGTCTTTTTGACTTGCTTGTATTAAACATCCCTTCCCATTTTGAAGTTAATTACCTAAATTATTTAGGCTCCTTTCAAAAAAAAAAAAAGAATCACTTAAAATTTACATGCCCTAACATTACCAAGGTGTGTTCCAAAGAATGTTATTTACAGTCTTTGTGATGTCCTAGAAAACAGAGTTTGTTACCTAAGAAGTGTGTTGTCTGGTGGTCACAAACGGACCAGGAAAACCCTCTATGGTGGTATGAAGGGTGCCTATTTCACAGTTTTCTGTCTAGACCTTGTGTGTGCACAAGTATGTGCTTGTGCCTCAGGGAACTTGGTGCATCTAGTATTCTGGAAAATGTACATAGGAAGATTGTCCCAGCAGGTCTATTGTACGGGGGGTCTAAGTATATATAATATGCTTCTCTAGTTTCTGTTTTTCAAGAGTCCTCCATGATCTGCAGCTCTGTACCTAGAAGAATAAGTTCTGAAGCCATATGATTCGGGGAGTAATTACAGTCATCCCGAACTGGAGTATCTGTCTCCTAGGAGATATAGCAGTTCATTTTAGAGGCTTGTGTTTGTTCGCTTGTTTTTGAGCCCGGGTCTCACTTTGTGACCTAAGCTGGCCTTCAACTCAAAATTCTATGCTTCAGCCCCAGTGCTGGGATTATAAACTACCATGCCCAGCCTGGAAATTCTCTATATAAAAATGTTATGCTGACTTTTATTTAGCTGTTCCAAATATCATAGGAAAGTTATGCTTGTTTTCATACCAGAGAAGTACTGTAAACATTCCTTGTATAAAATAATGCTAATCACCTTTAATTTGAAAACTTTTATAGTGTTAGTTTTTTTAAACATTTATTGTTTATGTGTATATGTGTATTACCCGAGTGTCTGGAGACACACACACACACACACACACACACACACACACACACACACCATGGCAGTCAGAGGACAGTGGTTCTGCATTTACCCCATGTGGGTTCCAGGGGTGACATTCAGGTCATCAGACTTGGCAGCAAGAACCTTTGTCCATGAACCATCTTGCCAGGCCTATAGTGTTAGAAGTTTTTGTTGTTGTTGTTTTAAATTATGTATTTTTAATGAGTGTGGGTGTTTTGCCTGCACTGTGTGTATGCCTGGTGCCCGTGGAGGCCAGAGAGGGCGTCAGATGCCCTGGAACTGGAGTTACAGACAGTTATGAACTTCCATGTTGGTGCTGGAATCGAACCTGGATCTTATAGAAGAGCACCTAGTGCTTTTAACCACTGATCAATCTCTCCAGCCCCTGTAGTGTTAGATTTTAAGATGCTGGTATTTATGACAGGCTGTTTGGTAGACAAATTTCTTGTTAGTCTTGTTGAAAAGTTTTCCTTTAGCAATAGTTCATTCGTGGGGAAAGTGTGGACAGTAAATAAAGCAGTGTAGTATCTTGGCAGATTCAGACGTGATTGTAACAGAAATGGGCTGTGTCGTAGTTGAGGTCATCAGAGGATAACATTGACCCTTGCTTTTCACTTTTCTTGTCTTCAGAGTTACAGATATACATTGGAAACAAATCCCTGTCTTGCTTGTGGTCAATTAACAGTAACATTTTTATACTACTAGTACATCATGAGTGAGTTAACTGTGGGTTTACATAATTTATTTTAGTCCTACCTAGTAGAGTCTTCCTTGGGAGTTCTTTTTCAGGAAGGTACAGCTGTGTTTTAAACTCAGAGAAAGTTTAATGTGCAAGGTTAGAACATTAAAGGAAGCTGGTAGAAGGTGTTGAGCAAGTCCTTGTAAAATTATTGAATGTAGAGGGTTTTTTTAAAAAAAATATTTTAAATATTTAGTTATTTTATTTTTATATGTATGAGAATGTTTTGCCAGGATGTATGTTTGTGCTCCAAATGTACGCCTGGTGCCCCAGAAGGCCAAAAGAGGGTGACAGATCCCCTGAAACTGGAGTTACAGATAGTTGTGAATCACCATGTGGATGCTAGGACCTCTTCAGGAGCAGCAAGTGCTCTAAACGGAGGAGCCATTTCTCAGTCCGGGATGTCACTATCTTGCAAACTAAGTTAACCTTCATCAGACCTTTATGTGGCCCTGGCCCTGCCCCCTTGCCTTTTGAGAGCTTTTCATTCTCTGTTTGTTTGTTTTTACTTTATTATTGGGGGGGGGGGGGCAGCTTGTGTCAGTTGGTGGGCAAGCACTGCTCCTCACTGGGCTGTCTGTCTTTCCAGGCCAGTCTTTCATTCTCATGGCCTTCATTTTTCTTTCCTACTCAACAGCTATTCCTATTGCTTTTTTATTTGGGGGGGGGTGTCCTTTGTGTATTAATAAATGATATTATCAGCTTTCCCCTTTTTTAGTTTTAATAAGCAGGTCATTCAGTTACAGTTCTGACTAGATCTTATTTGCCTGTTATTAGTGGGATTATTTATTTCATGTTTTACTTGCTAAATGGAATTGTGAATCTCAAGTGGCAATTATGAAAAAAAAGGTATTCTGATAATCACCCATGTGAATTTCATGGTGATTCAAATTCGTTATGATGAGACTTTTATTTTAGAGGTGGGGGTGTCACTCTGTGGCCCAGCTGGTCTTAACTCAATCCTCCTGCTGCAGCATCCTAAGTGTCTGGAATTACAGATGTGTGCTACCACACCTTGGTTGTGTGTGTGTGCATATACAAACCATGCCAGTAAGCATTAAGTTCTTTTCGGCTATCCTCTGCATTTACAGTTCTCTTTCCAAAGAATTAATCTGTTACTAATTAAGTATAAATCTTTTCATCTGGGTTAAATTTTACTCAAAATGTTTTTCTCTTTAAAACTCGTTTTGGTGGCATTGCCCTTGTATAGTATTTTGTTGTTTAGTGTGAGGGCCACAAACCTTCATTCCAGGGGAGAGCATCGGTGAGGCAGGCAAGGCAGAGGAGAGCCCAGAGGCCTGTGATGAAGCCCCAGCAATGTATCCAGGCTAAATGATGGCACTGGCACTCAGCAGTAGCCGGAAGTGTCCTGAATGTGGCCCGGGAGCCAGTTTTAGGTAGTCCGCAAGCTTTGCTTTCCTCCTGTACCACACTCCATGCTCTGTGTTTCCAGGCTGCGGTACCCATGCCTTGTCCCTAAAAGGTGGATGTGGAATGGTGACAGTCTCATTGGGACTTTATGAAGATTAAATACATTTTAAAGGAGAAAGCACGTTAGGACCTGTCTAGCATGTGGTAAATGCTGCACTGGCCATGTGTCTTTAGGACCTGTCTAGCATGTGGTAAATGCTGCACTTGCCATGT